>NW_008825303.1:3411695-3415209 GCF_000699105.1 Pygoscelis adeliae
AGTCGCTTATATATCTTAGGAAAAAGGAAGACTGAAAATTTCTCACGTGGTTGATAATTTCTGCTTACGATTTGGAAAACCCCAAAGGAAACACACAGCCTATGATACTAAACCACAATTTATTGAAATTGCAGCTTAAATATCGGACAACTAATTAGAATTGTTACGAAGTAAAAACAAGTCATTTATCCTTGTCACTAACACTTCAGAAATACTAAAGCACTCTCATTCTTCCCAGTGTGTAGTTTACTTGTTCACCCTGCTTTAAAATAGTGAAAGTCAGCTAGCAAGTCTTCTTCCAGTTTGCAGTCTGTATTTTTCCACTCTAAAACTGTACAGTAATGGAAATTTTACATTATTGTGCTGATACATATGAAACAATGAAAGTATTTCAGCCTTAGGCCAATGTAAATCCCATTGCAATGCTTAGTCCTTAAACAGTGGTCGTACGCGGGAGCACATAAGGGTGGGAGAACCGGTAATACCAATAAAAACTCTACACACGAAGTCTCTGTACCAGCCTATCACAGGTAGCGCAATCACAGAAAGCGGCACCATGCTCCATCAATCCTTTCTGTTATTAGCATGGAGAGTCCAAAGCCTCTTTTCCCTTGGCTTTGGACTGGGGCCACGCATCTCCTCCTCCAAAATCCATGTTACTTTACGTACGTATAGTGTGGATTTTGCCTCACTGGCAATTTTTGGCTGCCACTAACAGGCAGTAAACACTACATATGGCTTGCAAATAACTTGACATTATTTCTTTGAACTTTGCTTCAACTAGTAAACCAAAACACATTTTACAGATGATTATTTTTTGTGTCGAAATAGGTTAAAAACATCTGGAGTTATCACATATTAATAGCATAAAGATAAGAAAGTTTTATTTTCAGTTTCCCCATGTCAGGTGTTTTCTTTACTATCTCTTTTCATGTCACATGCGCTCACAATGTTCACATTACCAGTGCTTTTCACAAGTGCAACACTATCTCCTCATTATACCCATGTCATTTGCATTTTGATATTCTGCCCATACCCGAATGTCAGCTATGACACACCAACTACACGGGAGGGAGCAGCTCGGCAGGATTCCTCGGGAGCTGCAGCAGCACAGGAAGTGGGAACAGCGTGGAAGTTGGCAGGAGACAGACCTCATCTCTGATCTGTACCTAGAAATCCCCAATTTAGATCTTTTAGGCTCTCTTTTCAAGGGCTGTGGAAAAGAAGGTCTAACAGCCACACATACAAAAAAAGAGAAAGGATTATTGAGTTAACACCACCTGAAATCCGATCCCATCAGAAAGCAACTTAGAGCAAGAAAAGCAGTGACAAGGAGTAAGGCTGCAGATCCCTTCAGAGAAAAGGGGAAAGAAAACATGGGCAGCTAGCGGGGATGGGAGGGTCTAATTCTAAACTAGGATGAGGGGCAGGTCTAGGAAAAAGGGAAACCTAAGAGCAAAGACTAAACAGGAAAAAGGAAAAGGAAAGTAGAGGCATAAAGTGTAAATTCACGAACAAGGTAGAGAAAGCATGTTACAACTTGTTTACTTACAGTAAGCTTTCCACATACATATTTTTCCTAGCATGATACAGAAGGTTAACAGTGATTACCGATGTCTGTAACCCTAATCAATAACTTACAACAGTTATCTTAATATTTTACTATCCTGTTTAGGCAAGAAAACATTTAGGAGCCATTCAGCCAAATAGCATCCCCTCCTTATTTTTCCTTAAATGATCGATTCCAACCAATTCCCGTATTTGGAAAGTAAATAGAAAAGAATACATATTTTGGCAAATATGTTTGCAAGTAGATTTTCTAAAGAGCTGAAAAGTCAGAAACACAAATTACCTGAGAAGTTGAAATGGTATTTTGCATCTTCACTCTCTCTTTCACTGAAGCAACCGTAAGACTTACCAACACATAGGGAATGCTGTGTTATTATAACATAGTTATATATATAACTATATATTTATTTACATGGCTAATGTATGTTCTAAAATAGAAGGAAATGCAAACATTGCATCCATGAGTGAAGCTCGCTCTCTTATCAATTGCTCATTTCCACACGTGTGCAGCTGGGTGAAAGTGCCTACTGGCACAAAGGCCAGGCAGGAAAGCCTGCTGGCTCCTCGCTCTGCAGCTGGTACCTCCTGCCCAGGCTCGGGAATCACACCCTACCTGCCACTGCTGTTCAGGTGAGGAAGAGGCATCCGAGCCAAACAGAACAATCCAAGAAAGTCATTTAGGAAGTCTGTGAATTAAGTTATCTACGTGAGATATCCTAACAATGAGGTAAATCCATCATGAAATGAATACGTAAGATTAACAATGGAAAGTTACTCATGGAAAAATTGGTAATTCACTTCTTGCATACTTCAACATTTTAGAGAACAAAATGAGGTTTTCCTGAAAACACACTGGAGCAGTAGCTCTGCCAGGAAGATGCTTCATCTGGATAAATCATCTTAGCTACTTTACAGACAAAACCTTTTAAGCCAGTGTGAAACTAGATTAAGAGTTCTAACTAGTCAAAACGACCAAATAAAATACCCACAAGTATTTCCTGCTCTGCTACACCACTGGAATCAAACTGTCTAGATGAGGTTGTAAGTCAAACAGAAGTCACATAGAATTAAATGCATCTAATTTATAACAAAGGTAGTTGTTCAGCCAGCAATTTTATACAACTTTAAGTAAACTTTCTAACTATAGAACCTAATTATTGGAATTCCATAAAGTCTTGGCTCCTAAAACAACTGCGTGTTTTTTCCTTCCTGCCCATACATCTTGTGTATTATTTTTTCCCCAAATATCCGAGAATAAAGAGCTTTAGCAGACATTGGACAGCCTTTAAGCCATGATGAATAAGAGGAAAAAACTTTGGAGCCCCTTATGAAGTGGTTAAAGAATATAAGCCAAGCTCTACAAAATAAAACGGCAAAGACCTAAAATAAACAGAAATTATGTTCTCTGAGAAGGGACCCCTATTAAATTCGAGGTCAGAGATCCACCAGGCAACACTCCTCCTCCTCCTTGTGCCCACTTAAGAGCAGCCTGGCCATTCTGTCTTAGATACCAGCTGCCCAATAAGTAACTAGCCACTGCAATGTATTCACATCGTTTCACTCGCTGCCCCAGTGCAAATCCCAGCCTTTCCAGTCTAGTCTCAGCTTCACCCGCAATAAAAACAGGCAAACAAACCGACCCGCCTAGAAGTCCAAAACAACCTTAAAGAGAAAAGGAAGCACCGAAAGCCTGAAGGGAGGACGGAATGTAGCTACACACGTATACACTAACACGTAAAGCCTTTTATGTGAGGGATACGCAGTAATAACAGGGTAAGGACAGAGCCCCGGCAGGGAGGGCATCCACCTGGCACCTAGAGCGGCTTGCTTTATCGTCACGAAATTCCTAGAAGGTGTCAGCTCCGAAGCGGCGCGGCGCAGCGCTGCCCGGCAGGCTCAGGCACAATGTATTTAACGCAGGACCACGCCGCGAAACTTCCAGCCG
>NW_008825303.1:3416649-3433070 GCF_000699105.1 Pygoscelis adeliae
GCCCCGCGCTTGCCGGCGAGCTGCCTGTTTGCTGGGGCCCGGCGGTGAGGGGGGCTGCGGGGATCCGCCAGAGCTCGCGTTGGGTGAGGGGGAAGAGCTGGGTGAAGGTCTAAGCACTTGGCTTTCTGTGTTCTTCCTTATAACCCTCATCTCTTCCCTCGGCTCCCTCAGAGCGATAGGAGGTAATATTTGATAGCCCCTTAATTCTATTTGTTTATTGTTTCGTTATGTCCACTTATTGTTCCCTTGTCAAGCAGGTCATTTATCGTAGTATGGTTTTTCTGATACTTCTTTCCAATAACAGGTTTTCACACTCAATTGTCTGTTCCTGAGGAACTTAAGTTTCTTATCATCGAGATGACAAAAAAAGCCCCAACCCCAGAATTGAAAACACTGGAGCCACGTGCCTTGTGAGGCGCCATTCATTCAAGTCCCCTGAAATACCAGCACTAGGGTGAAACTGGCCTGGTCCTCGCCTCCTGGAGCAAAGTGAAACTGATTAGTGTTGTTATGGTGTTGGCCCTTTGAGGAGAGCTAGGGGATATTCTAAGGAAAGAACCCCAAAATCATCTTGTGAGTGAGAAAGATTTGTGTATCTCGGTGTTAACTTAGTGGCATCTAGGGAAATGAGGGAAGGCAGGACAAATATAAATCCTCTTTTTTACTCAGTAGAAAAAAGGAAGATCCTGTTCACAGACAAAGGGAGCTTATGCTTTCTAGGGAAGTGGCCTCCAAGTTTTTTTGGCTGCACATGCCTATCAGTAAAAAAACCCGTTTTTAGCATGCACCCCCAATATACGTATATTTATTGATATGTAAGTTATATACAGGTACTACTGTACTGATATATACATTATAAAACATACTCAAAAATAGAATTTGAGAAAGGATAAGATAAAGATGAAATAAATAATATTTTGAAATAGTGTTTATTAATGTTCAAAAAAATGTTTTCTTCCCGCACTTCAGTGGATTGTCTTGCATGTGGGACCCACTTCAGGGTCCACTGTTCTAGATCACTCAAGTTTCAAAATTTGGTTAGGACTGCGCTCTTCTAAGCAAATAGAAGCTGTGTGTCACGTCAGTGCTAGTGCCACTGCAGGGGAAACTTTTTCATTGGTTTACAGTTAATGCCTTTTTCAGCAGGTAAAGTCTTGTTAGATCTTTGAAAATGTCATTCTGTCCTGTGGAAAGTAAGTTGTGTAGGCGGACTAAACTTGGCTAAGGCCACATAGTGACAGAACTGGGCACAAGAATTTGGGGGAACCGTGCTCTAGCAAGTTTATGTATGTTATTCTGAAGTGATCATTCTTAATTTCATAAGAATATAAACATAACCAGCTGTTGAAACCAAAGAATTTATTTTCATGATGTTTGTTGTTTTTTTTAAATCCAGGCCATATGTGTAGGGACACAGAGTATATGATATTTGAAGATAGTAGTGAATTGCCATTCTATCTTTTTTGTTCTCTTGCACACCTACGTTATATGCTTGTTAGAAGAGATGAGACACTCTGCATTTCTAGAACTATACCAGTTGCTGGCAAATGCTGTAACTTTGGAGTCCAGGAAATTGAGGGAAAGTGATTAAATTTTTTTTCAGTCCCTAGAAATCTGGCATGTCTTGAAATAGAAGTTGAGATTACTAATTCTAAGGAGATCTAGGCTTAGAAATGGTGGCTAAAGCAGAGTATTCAAATTAGTCTTAAATTTCTTAAGTTAGATTTGGTATAGGATACTAGCAGTTTTCAAACTAGAAAAACTGAAGACTGTGTGATCTAACCCCATCGTCTTGATTGTAAATAGAATATTCTTTTCCTCTGGTTGCTCGTGGTGAGGTACATAGAGGGTAATGTGACAGGTATACCTTTTATGGCTCAGAAAAGGGAGAAGAAAATCATGTTTCTTACAGGGATGTTTCTTTTGTACCTGAGAATAGGGTTCCAACTCCTCTATGTGTTAGGAGGTGACTATAACAGATTCTAGTACTTTGCAAGAAAGCAACCGAGAGAGATTCTTACTGTCTTCCATCTTCTGGTCTTGCAGGACATCTTCCCTTGACAAGACCAGGCTTTCTATGTCTGATGGCCAGGGACTGCGCGGAGAACTGAGAAGACGTGCTGATTTCCCCAGTGCTCCTAGACTTCTGAATGAAAGCAGTGACTGTGAGCTGTGTTTTTGCTTTGTACCCACATCACAAAGTTATCCTTAGTATCAGAGCACAGGAATTGAGAAAATTGTAAACTGATGTGTTCAAGTTAACTTTGTAAGCTTTCTTTCTTAGTGCATCTGTTCACAACATATTTAAATAAAGGGTCACTTAGCATCAAGGTGTGCCCAATTAGCAAGGTATACCTTCTCACCTGCCAAAGCAAGCTCAGCCTTCCATAGTAAGTGCTTCTCTTTGACTAAATAGGATTTGTTTTAGGGTCAGTTCTTGGAGGAGATTTTTCTCAAGCTTACCACTGACTGGGACAAAGGTTGCAGGCAAATTAAGCGCATGTTTCACTAAAACAAGCTGGTATAGGTTTCTGAATTCTTGCTGTACCTCCTGCCCTCCCCAGGCTGTAGTTGAAAAACTTAAGTATTCCCACTCACAGTTACTGAAGTGTGCACAGAGCTGTGCTGATTTTTTTGAGTATTGTGGCATGTGCTGTGAGAAACTGTTAGATGTTAGAGCACAGGTGAAGAGTCTGCACTTACAATAATGGGGATACTCTTCTGGTAATGATCTGTGAGAGGGAAGGGTAACTCAAGGGAACATGCATGTACTTTTTCAAGGACAGTAGGTGAGTGAAGAAAGGTTGTCTTTTTTCTTTTTGCTAGTTGTTCATGTACCCTAATAAGATGCCCTTTCTATCTGTAATTTGATTTGCTTTGGAGAGCTCCTAAAACTAGGTTGCTTTCTGCATTCCTTTAAGCTTTTTTATTTTTTTTTACTTCCATGATTTCCCTTAGAAAGGGAGGGGGGAATATTTCTTTTGTTTCTGGGAACTGTTAAGTTTCAGCTCTTTTTAAGAGATGAAGAGTGGTGGATAAAACCACTTTGACACTAAGTGTTCACTAGGTAGGAATTTACTAAGAACAGTTTGTTTTCAGAAACCGCTATTATTTTCCCCAGCGGATTTGTTCATGAAAGCAGCTAAGGCTAGTTGGCGTCTATTTGAAATATACAGTGCAAGTGGTAACTAAAACTTTCGTTAGTAACGCAGGTCAGCCTCCGTTAGCAAGATCGATTTTGTTGGCCGTGTATTATTGTCTGACTACAGAACTGGCTTGTTCCTTTACCAGTGGTGTAGTTGCTCCAGTGGCATCAGTGGTGGAGCCATTAGCTCAGATGGCAGCTGTTTGTTTTTACTATGTGTAGTCTGATACTGGTCTTTGAGTTTTGAGGGCAAAAGAACTGGACTTGAGTTTGTGCGTGCACTGCTAGTGTTACTCCCAGTGGGATAGGTCAGGTGGTAAGCAATTTAAAACAGACTAGCCTTGTAATAATCTCGTCTATAATGGGATTGTTGGGATGTATCTGTTAAAGCTTTTTGTATGGAAGTTAATCTCACAGAGGGTTAATTCTTATTAAAGGAATAACTTGCAGTATTCATACTTATCTATTAGGGACAAACCTGAGACTGACATTCTATTTCTGAAGGGCTACTTAATAACAGTTTGATAAGGACAGCTTTTGGTGAATTGCAGCTAAAGCTAGTTTTTCATGACTGTGTTTATCTGAGAGAAATCTTCGTTCTGTGTTACAGGGTAACAAAACCAATTATGGTGTAATAACTGAATACTTCTAAATTCTAAATTTATTAGGAAATCTTCCTCGTTCTTGACCTTACTCTCGCAAATGCTGATGCACTTTGAAGAAAACTTGTCTTTCAGAAATGACATTAAGAACATTACTGACTAGATTTTTTTTAATAGTAAATATGTTAAATGGAAGCTGTGCTAAGTTGTTCTCAAAGAGGCTTATTAACAATTTTGATCCTAGAAACAAATAATCCTGGTGTCCTTTGCAGGAGACTGGGGCAATAGCTGACTGATTTCAGTCTTTTGGACCATACATTTACATGGCGTACAATGAATAACAAAATAAACCTTATACTTCACTGTTTCTGAAGTTCTTATGACTTGGATTGTTTGTACTGTTTCTTCAGGTAAAAGGGAATCTAAGACTTTGGAATGTGTCTTTTGGGCATTATGGCCAGGATAAGTAATGAGGTGAGCAGCTGACACCCTTAACCTGTAGTTCAAAAAATTGCAGTACCATGAAAATGGGAAGAGTTCTTTTAGTCAAAAGACTGAGTGACATAAAGTTTTTTTACTGATAAGTGTGTGAAGTACACAAACAAGAGAATGAGGATAGTGAAAGTGTCAGTCATTAATTGAATTCAAGAGACTTAAGACTGATGGAATTTATTTCTGAATGCTTTTTCCATTTTTTTTTTCCTTCCGCTAACCAGTGCAGAACACAGATAATTTCTTGGCAATTTAGTGAATTACCAGGGGAAAGTCTACTTTTGTTTTATGGTTGTGTTCAAATATGAAATGTGGTGTCTGAGGGATTGTTGGCATCCAAAAGAAACTCTCAACAAAGTGTTCTTAATTGCCCTTCAAAATACTTGTCACGTATAGAACTTGCTAGGACTTTAAGTAAGTGGTGGTATTTTGCTTTCTGCTTGGGGGTGTAATTCTGAAGGAGCTTGAGCCAGTGAATCTTCACTGCTATTGCCCTCTGATGCTAGTGCTCACGCATGTTTTTGGCAAACTTCTCATTTTGAAGACCTTATGAGATGAAAACTTTTTTTATCTAGCTGGTAAATTAGTTCAAGGACCTTGTCCAAGTTGAAAACCAAATAGTTTGCATGAACATCAGTGTATGTGTAGGGGAGGTGAGTGTGGCTGGTTGTGAAGATGACTGGGAGTATTAAGATGGGGAGGTGGTAAGGCCGATGGTTTAACTGTACCATAAAACTGTATGATGTATGAAATTGAGGGGGTACTCAACCTTAGCTGCTCTGGATCCATACTGATACAATAAACAGTTGCTGAAAGGCCCGCTCAGTTCCTTTTCTTTATCCTGATGCTCATTTGATTATGCAGCCGTTCAGGGGAAGTTACTGTCAGGAGGGGGCATTGCTTTGCTTCCACTTTAGCCCCCTGAACCAGCTTGCTGCATTTGTGTGCACCACTTCTGGCTCAAGAGAAACACTCATGCGGTTTGTGGGAGGAATAGGACAATCCCCTTAGGTGCCACTAGCTGTGATGTTAAGTTAAACTGCGCTGGGTAACAAGCTACTCAGATGCTGCAACTATTACCTGGTTTGTCCCCTGGATGTGGTAGATGTCCCAGCAAGTGCAGGGAATGAGCGAGATTAGGGGATTTTTTTTAAAAAAACCAATCTTAATGGATGACTAAGAAATATTTTTTTATTGTTATGGTGGGACCTAAATATGTACATAAGCCTGCAGTACGGTTGCTTGCTTTAGTTGGATGGGTTCTCAGACAGTCTTAACCAAATGGTGGTTAAAGCAGGTCTGACTTGGCTGTGTCTGTTCTGTAGTTCCTTTTATTTCAGGTAAGTGGTATAGAATCATAGAATCATTAAGGTTGGAAAAGACCTCTAAGATCATCGAGTCCAACCATCAACCCAACACCACCATGCCCACTAAACCATGTCCCTAAGCGCCTCATCTACACGTCTTTTAAATACCCCCAGGGATGGTGACTCAACCCCTTCCCTGGGCAGCCTGGTCCAATGTTCAACCACTCTTTCAGTAAAGAAATTTTTCCTCACATCCAATCTAAACCTCCCCTGGCGCAACTTGAGGCCATTTCCTCTCGTCCTTTCGCCAGTTACTTGGGAGAAGAGACCGACACCCACCTCGCTACAACCTCCTTTTAGGTAGTTGTAGAGAGCCATGAGGTCTCCCCTCAGCCTCCTTTTCTCCAGGCTAAACAACCCCAGCTCCCTCAGCCGCTCCTCATCAGACTTGTTCTCCAGACCCCTCACCAGCCTCGTTGCCCTCCTCTGGACACGCTCCAACATCTCAACGTCCTTCTTGTAGTGAGGGGCCCAAAACTGAACACAGTATTCGAGGTGCGGCCTCACCAGTGCCGAGTACAGGGGCACGATCACTTCCCTACTCCTGCTGGCCACACTAGTTCTGATACAGGCCAGGATGCCATTGGCCTTCTTGGCCACCTGGGCACACTGCTGGCTCATTTCAGCTGGCTGTCGACCAGCACCCCCAGGTCCTTTTCCGACAAGCAGCTTTCCAGCCACACATGAATTGGTGGTAATACATGATATGAATTAGTGTTTTTTGTGAATTTTTGTGTTTGTTACTTAAGAAAGAAACAATTTGTTTCTCTTGGAATTCTCTTGGCTGCTGTTTCAAAGCCTTGGATGTCGGATGATGTGTTGGTTTCTAACTTTGGAGTACTGTTTGCTGGAAACTAGTAATGGACAAAACATCAGTAATGCAAACGAACTTTTTTTTTGGAAGAATGGACTGTCTTTGTCATTTGTGTAAGAATAGGCTAAGTAATAATCTCAGGCATATGACTCTGGGACCATAATTATATGTTGATCAAAGGTTGAATTTCTGATGTAATGGAGTTAGTGTCCCATACTAACATTCAAAATACGCTGTGCCTGACGATATATGGAAAGAGAAAGTGTCAGTCTCCATAGTTGGAAGAGCATTGGAGAGCTGTGGCAAAACAAGTTCTGGTAATAGTATGAGACTATACAACAGAGAAAACAGACCAACACCAAGCAAAGTACTGAAAACAGTAAACTGTGAATCTTCTTTTACACTTTTAAATCTGGAGTTCACTAACATCACATTTCTGCCAAGAAGACTCGGGTGTGGGAGGGGAATGTTCCCAGTACAGGATAAATGGCACAGAAAGGTAAGAGAAGAAAGCTTGGTGTACATTTTAGTTTTAAGGTTTTGTTTTTGTTTTTACTGGCATTCTAAACCATTTCCCTTGGTACAGTGCTCTTCTCATGTCTTGCTTCTCCACAGCTTACTTAAAGAATAAGCATAGTCTTCCTTGTTTGCATTTTCACTTATCCAGTGCATTGACAAAGACATCTTCTGATACCTAAAGGATAAAAATTTAAGACTTATTGTAGAAAGAAATTCCATTTAAAGCTACCGTATCTTCAAATACACAAGCATCTTGTTGGAATATCTCATTAATCACAAATTCTATAGGATTTCTAGAGCAGATGAGGAAATCTTCAGTCTCCAAAAGTCCTGAACTATACAGGTATAGTAGAATGCTCTTATTTTTCCTTCAGGATGTATTTCTTAATGAGCAGGTTTTACATTAGTTCTTGCTGCTTGGATCTGAATGTTTGTGACTGTCTCAACAAAGGAGGGCTCTAAAACAGGAGCTGGAGGTTTGTGATTCAAAACAGAGTACCAAAGCAGTGACAAGCTGGGAGAAATTTGGGAAACTTTGTGGAGGCAGTGTAGCATTAGAAGATTCATTGTTTCTGTTGGAGTTTAAACTTTGCCAATGCAAAATCGAATAATAACCACAGGAAAAAAGTTGGTCTTCATGTGTGCCTGGTTAGCAGTGTAGTTATGTAAAAAAACATGGCATAGCAGGTTTTTTTCAGTCCTGTCTTCTAGTCAGTTACTATCATAGGTAACCATACTAAAGTCTTCTTTTGGAGCAGATTTCTGGCTCGGGGTGCATTTACTTCAGTATGCTTTAGCTGGTATTGCACGACTCATGCTACTGATGAAATGAAATTGAGATAACCAATATTTGACTAAATCCTCACTGTTTCAATATGGGGGAAGCATGACAGAATAGCCTTCAACTACTCTTCTGCTGAGTTTAATTAAGATAAGAAAGTATATTTGCTACAATTCATATATGATATGAAGAGCCAGTGTAATAAGTATCCCGTGTTAGGAAAAAATGAATCAGAATTTGTGGAATTCAAGCTCTGTTTCCAGACTCATGGGAAAGAATCTCAGCTTTCATCAGGAGAATAAATGTTTAGCTTTAGATTGGAAGGAAAAAAACCTGAGAATGGTGTGTCATCTTATGAGATAATCCTAATTTTTTCTGATAATCATATTTCCTCCCACTTATGACTATTTTGGGGCGCTCAGTTACTGGAATAGTTTCAAACGTTCTTCATTTCTGACACCACTAGAATTTTAGTGAGAGAGCTGAATCTCAGGCTATAGGGTTATAGAAATGTAAGTCGCTAAGTCTTGGCTGTGCTACTTGCATCCCTTTTTCTTCTGCCAGGTGCAATGCTTTGTTGGATCCTTTGCTGAGCCATTTCACCCCTTAATCTGGCATAAACTGATTTGATAAATGAACTAAAAGGTATTCTGTTTCTTTAGCATGCTGAAACACATGACTTGTCCAGCGAACAGAGGTGCCAGGCTGAAGATGATGTGATATGAGTAGTTAATATTTAAATAGGCTTAGGCTGCCATAGAACAGCAGCCTTAGGCAGTGGAGAGCTATTGTGTGCACCTTCTAGCACTTGGCTTACCTTCATGCAGGCAGATGACCTTTCCGAATGCTTCTCTTGATGTCATGTGAAAACTACAACGGACTACTAGCAGAATGAGTCCAACAAGTTATCTTTGGTGATCGGGGGTGGCTCATGTAGCTTAATATGACCGTTTACTACGTGTGGAAGTGGGAGGTTCCAAACGCATTCTTTTTTTAATAAGCTCTGGTATTTATTTGAGCCCTCTGAGTCCTTTTGACTATGTACCTCAGCTGGTGGAAGATAGCTAGCTTCCCCTCTTCCCTGCCGTTCTCCCAAAGGGAAGAGTTAGGGAGATAGAGCAGCTCTGTGAAAAGTCCAGTAAGCTGTGGAGATTGCCATAACCAGGTGAGAAAGGAGAAGGGAGCAAGACCTTCCCCTCTCTGCAGCAGCAAGCTACTACTCTGTAACCTATCCTTAAATCTAGGTTGTATCAAAATATGCACGGCTTGAGAAAGAGGCCTGAAAATTGTGTTCCTGTAATGCTCAACTTATGCCACCAGTATTTTGCCAGTTTCCCATTCTGCTTCATCAGTTGACAGTAGTGTATAAATCATTGTGTGACATTATTAGGATTCTGTAAACTGTTCACTAACACCAAACACTTAATTGAAATGTGAAAGCACAAATCATTTTTTTTTTTAAACTCTGAGTATAGGAAAAAGAAAGGCAGAAAAAAGCTTCTGAATCATATTAGTTTGTGATCCCTGGCTTTTTAAATGTCAATTTAAAGTCACAAATAGTGCCTGATTCATCCTGCTTTCTGAAATTTGATGTCTTTGAACAAAATGGCATCAACTTAAAACTTCTTGGTTACTTGGGGAGAGGTAATGTGACAACTGCTTTTTCAATAGTTGTAGTTTACTAACCTGGTTTAGCTTTTTGTTTTCAAAGACTGTACTCAAGCAAACCAGACTTTCTATTTGGCCACATTTAAACTAGTATACCTCAGGACAGGTATAGGCAGGCAAAGGCCTCCTTGGAAGCAGTGACAAGAAGAGGTGTTGGAGGTCACTGGATAATCCAGCTGAATATTAGCATTTAGTGAAGCTCTGAGCAACTAAACCTTAGGTATAAGAACAGATGAGTCTAACAGGCAAGGTAGTAATGTCTTGTGCAGCTGGCACTAATACAGCTGCTTTTGGAATTCAGAAAGGGTTGCTAGCACACTGGAAAAAGATCCAGAGTCTGAAAATGAGTTAAAGGCATATTTTTAGTCCTAAAAATGAATGCAGGCGCTGCATTTCTTTAACTTCTTGAAAGGATACATTTATCAAATAACTTAATCAGAATTTATTGATATAGGTTCTTAGCTTACAGGGTCTAGCCTGCGAAAACATAACAAAATCTAAGTGACTGCTACAGCAGAAAGTTGTACAAATTTACTGTGTAACTACCATGTGGAACAACTGATGCAGTGATGCTTCTCTTTCTGTCAGTCTTTAAAAGGACTGGGTAACCATTATGTAGATTTGAATTCCTCTTTGTGTTTCTTTTTTTAAAAGAGGATAGGTGGCCGATGCTAAATGGGTCAGTCTGGGTGATCACAATCATCGCCTCTAGCCTGTGTATGTGGGTATACTGCAGCTTTACAGAGAGGTAATAAGCTGTTTTAGTTCTAGCGCAGGAAACTTTCAAGAAAGTACAAAAATCTTGCAAGTGTTTGTATTAGACCAACCAAAGTGGTCTTTGTCTTGACATAAGATTTGATTTGATTGTTCATCTGTTTACATTCGGATATAAAAAGCTACAGAATTAATAACTGCAAGTTATCTTTAGACTGTGTGACTTCATGTGAATTGTTTTGAATGAGTAGTGATATGAAAATCATCCTAATATCAAAGGTATTTTCCTTACTTGAGAAACCTTTTCTGTTAATATTGTCTTAACCTTATAAAACCTTAAAATTCATTACAAGTATGAAAAAATGTGAACTCCCTTCTAGATGGCTTACTTGTATTTTCTCTATAGGAAAATGCTTTAAATGTTTGGGGTTTTTTTTAGGTAAGTTACTTGCATAATTTTATTGCCAATTGTAAAAACACATTCTGTCCCAATGCCATTTCAACAAAGTATTTCTCAAGGGAATTACAGAAGAGACATTTATCAGAAGGGTTTGCAAAACATGCAGAAAATAACAGATGACAAGAAATTTTCCAACGTGTTCCTGACGTATATGTTCTTTCTTGCGTTTCTGTTGTGTGGAAGAGTATTGTAAGTATTAATATGCAAACAAGCACACATAAAGGGTTTAAACTTTTATAGTGAGGAAGAGTGGGAAGACAGGAGATTTCAAATGCATAGTAAAGGCTAGAAACAAACAAACAAAAAAAATCTAACTTCAGCTTTTATCTCAGTGCCTTTATGTTATAGACTTCTGGGAATTATGTTTAGAAAAACATTTTTTCTTTATTGAGGCACAATTCCTTATTCTCAAGTCTGAGGTCAGTAATGTTTGTCAGATAAGTGTCTATAAATGACTTTTTAGGGAGACATTTAAATAATTCTATATAAATGTAGGATCTTACTGGTCTATAGCTCTATTGCATGGTTGGGTTTTTTTCAGTTATCATGAAAAAGGTACACTAGTGTGTCATATGCAGATAAATTTTACTCAAATGAGTTGTCAGTTTACAATAGGAAATGTATCTGTCATACCTCTTTTTTTGAGACTTGTAAGTGTCTCTGGTTCTGAACTTGCTTGGTAGCATCTCACTACTGTGCATGTATTTGTATACCATTGTAATTAAAAATACAGAAATTTGAGCAATTGGAGATCTTTGCAGATCAGAGAAACAAGTTTCCTGGCATTTGCAGTGACTTTCTACTGCTAAATAACTTAGTGCTTAAAAGATAAATGAAATGCAAAGTAATCACCCCAAAGAAGCTAGACAGTACATCAGCAGAAGCTGACAAGGAATTAGAATGGTGATTTATTTGAAGGAATAGAAAAGAAATGACAAATCAGTGAAATAGTTGACAAATCAGTTGCTTTTTGGATGCTGAACATATAGGAGGGGTTGCAAGTGTATCGTGTTAAATACTGCGGTGACAAACCATGATTTGTAACTGCCTTTGAGAAATTCAAAGACTGTTGGAGGCTTGTTGAAACCCATAAGGAGATGGTGCCGTGTGGGGAGAAGGTGATGGAGTTGAAAGAAATTGTATCGATGAGAGGATGCAGAGAGGTTGATAAGATCTAATTTTTAAAGCCATAGTGAGAAATTAAGGCATCAGGTGCCAGTTCTCATCGTAAAAATGAATTTGTGTCTGTAAGTGATGTTGTCTCTGCAATCACTAGCTGAAGCTAACATGCCTCTAGCCTTCATTTTAGAATTAAATGACCACTTTGAGGTTACAGTACAGTCAAGCGGCTGATTCTTGAAGGAATCAAGAGGCCTGAATGTTCCCTGGGTTCTTTCTTCCAGTGAGTTCTCTGGCAATTTTTTCACTTGTCTCTGCCTCTGATTTTTGTGACCTTTCTCTCATGCATGTAGACCTACCTTCAAACATAATAGCTCTCAGTGTCACTTGTGGCAGCAGTCGCTCTTAAGTCTGAACTGCCATACTTGTAGTAAGGAGGAAATACTTGGTTATTCAGGTAGGGCTTGCATATTGCTGTGAAGATGGTTGCATGCTAATAGTGGCATGAGTGTTAGTTTGTGAACCTTAATCTAGCTTTAGCACAGAACGTCTCTTCAATTTTTGATATAGTGGAGGCTCCATTTCTTTCCAGATTTAAACCCCTATTGTCATGCAAATCATACTCTGTGAGACTAGAAACGAGAACTTATCTTTTGCTTATACGCAATGAAGAGCTTGACGTTACAGTATCTTCTTGGTCCCTCAGTTGTCTGTCCCTATAATCTTGTGAAAGTGTATGCAGTTCATTGTGCTGTGTCCTCCACTTGAAGGCCAGAATATATTGAACAAGTGGACTAATTAGTGGAGTGGCAAGCATAGCAGCCCCGAGCTAAGCTTTTCATTTGAAGAAAAGAAAAAACCTGCTTAAAACTGCCACTGAATTAAACCTACTTGAAATCGCTGAAAGTTGGGGTCTGTGTAGTGAGCCTAACACATAACTCCTCTCTGAAATGACAACTTGCTATTGTTTTTTACAATTTGTTGAAATGGTTTGAATTGGGGTAAATACTGCTTGTTGTACTCGGAGTTGAGAGTGAATCTGAGCTTAAGACAAAGGGTGAGGGAATCTTTGTGTAGGGGCAGTATAATAGTGGAAGTCCAGCTCTAGCTTCAGTAATTGGAGAGAAGATCCTGGATTCCTTGCTAAAGTTGCTCTCAATAGATTTCCGCTCCCCCCCCCGAGTTCATAGATGAATAAAGTGAAAACTTTCCATCTCTGTTCTGGTGGTAGAGAGAATTGTCTTTTCATTTTTCTGTCCCTCAAGCTTTGTGAGGACTGGGAGAGGTGTTGTCTGATACTCCTCTATTCCTGTGGCCATTGTAAGGAATCCTTTTAACTGCTTTTATGTCCTGTCTTCTATTCATCACTGTCTCTGTCCTGAAAATAAACAGTGCTTATTTCTTCAGCTGTTGGTAGCCTTCCTAACACCCCCCTCCATTTGAAAAAAAAAACCAAACAAACCCAAAAAAACAGTGAGGGCATTTGCTGCTTTACTTCTGTGTTGACCAGGTGCTTTGAGCCTGACAGTCTACCATGGTAGTGTCTGCCATAAAGATGACCTTCATTTTGGTTTTGGGTAGGTGTTGGGACCAGATGACCTCCAGCAGTCCCTTCTAGTCTAAAGCAGTCTTCGAGTCATTAAATGTCAATGATACAGGAGATGTATTTCTTGATTTATAGAAGCAGGGTTAATTCAGTATAGCAAAACGTGTACTTTTCTTACATTGTTTCCTTTTTCTTCCTCCACAACTGGGCAGGAACAGCCAACAAAGAAAACAGGGTGACTAGACACATGCCTTGCTCATTAATGCTTTGCTGGGTGGATCTTAGTCAACAAAACTAGTTGGAATCTGCAGATTTTTTGTATGGTTAGAAGATATTTACATATAAAATGTGTGATTATCAGGTGGTGTTAGGAGATGTTACTGAGAAAGGCATTTTAAATAGGAATAGAAACAAGTTCATGGTGATTAAGACTTGGACACTTGAGTAGAGGAAAATTGCAGTGTGAAGTGGATGAATGTTTCTGCTTCTTGTTAATTGAACTGTTAGCTGTAAATGAAACATACTTCAATTGTCCAAAAAATACAATTTTTACAAGCTGAAATGTCAAAGTCTTTCCTGATCAGCTTGATTACTTGGTATAGTTTCAAATAATAGGCTTCTCCTTTTATTTGTCTTTTACATGCTAAACTCCAAATACCTAGGCATATTATGCTGTGGATGGGAGATACTAAATAGTGTCTGGTGCAGTAGTCCTCTGTGGTCTCTCAGGACTCTTTATTTACGTATTGCAACCTGCTCTTGGAGGTTTACTCATTGCTGTTACTTACCAGGAAGCGATAGGAGAGGTGAATAGCCTGTTTTGAGAACTATGTACTCATTGCTGAAGAATCAGTGTGTGCTACTCATGGCAGCCAGGTAAGGGCTACTTAAAGGTTTACTTACTTAAGGGTTACTTAAGGGTTTCTTCTGGAGTGGGTATTTTATCATGAAAAACAAAGCTCAGCTGAGGTGTGAACTGAACCTGCTGGATTCTTTTTAGTGAGCTTACTTATGGAGCTTTGGAATGCCATGGGCATATTTTGTCTACAGTTAAACATAGATGACCCTTTCTAGAGGTCAGGAAACAGTTCCAGGGTGGGAATTAGCTGTTTTGGGAGACTGTTAAAGACCAGGAAAGCCAAGCTTCCAATACTGTAATAAATGTTTTATCTCAGGAAGTCCGTAAGCTCAAATATGATTGTTAAAGTTTTCATAAAAGGTGAATACTTTCTGCTTTTAAAAATGTATTGTTTAAAAAGCAATGTCATGCTTTTTTGGCTTTGTTCTGGGAGCTGTGGAGAGGAGCAAAATACAGATGAGTGCTTTTTCAGAGGAGCCTTTTTTAAATGAAAAGGGAGGGCTGGTGACTGAAAAGACAGTTGTCTAACTGAAAAGCCCCTGAGCTAACTTTTAGGATTAAATGTGGTAATGGATCCTTGGCTAATCCGTGTGCTTACTTCTAACAGGCTGCAAAAGGTAACCAAGAAAAGGAAGTTTCCTGAATTTGCAGCACTGTGGCTGCGCTTCTGTTGTAAAATGTTTAGGCTCCACAAATTAAAAAAGACAGAGTATTGCCTAAACTCTTGTTTTCCACCAGTTTGCTTTGTCTGTTTCTGATCAAGGCAATGAACTTTGGATTATGAGGTTATACTGAGGTGAAATCTGTTGTAGCCCTTCTGAAAATACAAATATTTTTCCATTTTCCCACTTTTTAATGCTGTGTAAACCAGAGTGTTACTGACCTTTTGTCAAGGATCACGCAGACTTCAGTTCTTATTTCTCTTTGCAGTAAGAATTGTTAATGTATATTCAAGTCAGATTCTCACAACTACTTCTAGATGTCTGAAACCAAGCCATGACTAACAGTTAGTTGAGATGTCCAAAATAAAAGGGTTAAGATTGGTAGCGTTTTAAAGACTGTTTCTGAAGTTTTGCTGTATTCTTAGCTCTTAGATTTCCTATATGACCTTCTTTAAACCAGCTATGCCTCTTTACCCATATATAGGGGTGTTGGGATAATATTTATGTTTTAGCTCAGAGGAACCATATTTACTTAACAAATATATATAGAAATGAAATCATCAAAAGGAAATGTAAAAGTAGTATAAATCTTTGCTGTTTGCTAAATACTGTAAATACTCAAACCTGAATGCCAAATATCTTTCAGAACGTTTATAACTAAACGAATTAGGAATCCTTTCAAACGTAAGTGCTTGAGATTTCGTGTGTCACATGCGAGACCTTCATCCTTATGTCTGTTCAGTTTTCAGTCTATTTGAAAAGATTTACGTTCTCTTTTAGGACTAAATTTATTGTGTACGTAGATCAACTCTGTTTTGCAGAGCTTGTGCATGTTTCCCATCTGCAGTTCCTTGTTTCCAGCATCTGAGGAGCAGCTGTGGAAGAGGGGTCTTAGCCACACTTTTCCCAGGTTCTTGTTTGCTATTTGGCTCCAAGCTCTAGGCAGTGATGCTCTGCTCTTAGTCACTATTTTCCCCTGGCTTCTTTTGACTTCTTGCCTGTGATACGACAGGATAGGCACAAAGAAGAGATTGCAGCATCAGTAAGACAGTAGGAAGAAGTTAGCCACTGTCCTCACTGCAATGTGTTTGGGAAGTGGCTTGGGGATCAGATGAAATATTGCAAATGTTTACCTGTTGTTTTGAGCACTCAGCCTAGGATATTTAGGCATGCTGCTGGCATGGCTTCTCTCTTTTCAGTCCTACTTCAACTGCAAAATTAAGTATTCTCATTATGTATGCCACAGGCGTTCCAGAAATGTGCTCTCTACCTGCCTCTTCCCATACCTCACACACATCTCTGGATGTCTGATTTGATTGCTTAAAACTGGAGAGCAGTCAGACTACTCCAGTAGGCTTATGCCATTGCTGTTTTTTTTCCCCTTGTTTTCCATTCATGGTGCTAAATAGCATAATTTTCTGTTGCCTTTGGAGGATGAAGATGAGGATAGGTAAAGCTTAATTCTAACTTGTCTACATTCTGCTGTTGATATAAGTTAATGTTTTATGGAGCCATGGAAGTATCTGGGTTCTTGTATGATTTTAAAATTTCTGTGTGCTTTCCATTTTCGCGGTGAAAGGGGAATCCTGGTATGTGCCTAGTAAGAGCATATAGTTACAGTCTTTTTCCAATTTCGCTAAAATTTTTTATCCATGTTTTGGGTGTAGTCTTTC
>NW_008825303.1:3433099-3444845 GCF_000699105.1 Pygoscelis adeliae
GACAACTTTAAAATCTTGTTAGCACTGGTCAAAGGAGCTATCTGCTGCTCCAGGAGAGAGGATGCTTTGGCAGGATCGTGCTGTCATTTCTATTTCTGTTTCTTTTCACAAATCCAGACAAGGTTTTGGAAGTGGTATCCACTGATATCTTGATACTTGCTTGAACCTCATGTCTGTTTTTGTGCTTGTTTTCCTTATTCTTTTTTCCATCAGCCTGTTTCTAAGGTCTAGACAATTTTTGTCCTGTGATGCCAATGATAAGATGTGTGTGAAACAATCCCAAATTAAAGACTGTTAGAAGAGCCTTGGCTGAAAAGGAATTTTGGTGCACTTCATGCAATATACAACCAAACTTTCATTTCTGATACTTATTTATCTATTACCAGAGAGCTTTAAGAACAGATTAGAAACAAACAGTCTGATTCAGATCTTCACTATTCTTGCTACTAGAAAGAATTTGCTAGTATCAATTCTGATGATCTTTTAAAGGGAAAGAAATAGCAGATAGAGTGAACATCTATATACCTGTTATTTTGCACAACTAAGGCTATCTAAAAATTGTGATTTCTTCTAAATGACAGGTTTTTGTTTGCTCAAACTCATTTGTTTTATGTTGGAATAGTGCAAGGCAACAGCAAGAAAATGAGAGCAAAAATGTATGGAGGCTGGCATGTCATATTTTTTTCTAAAGATGGGTCTTTTCTGAAAACCCATTTCAGAATTAGTTGCCTGTTTTGTGTGAGAATCACTGACTCTTCCCACACTTCATTTCCTCTAACCTTTGTCCCTGTACCCATATCAGTGCATTTAAAATATCCAGTTCCATGCTGTCTTTGTGGCTCTTGAGGTCAGAGTAGATGCTTTTGTGTTGGGTCATGAAGCCTGTGGTGAGTCAGACTTTTAAGTATATACTCAATCTCTTTGTCAGTATATTCTCAGATCCAAAGTATTCAACCCCATATTCCGTAAAATGGTCAGTAATGTCTTGTTTTGGTGGGTATGTGCATGAGAAATTCCAATCTGTATTCCTCTGTGGCAGCGGCCAGAGTTTCCTCTCTCAGAATTTGAGTCAGCTAGGAGTATATACTGTACTTCCCTGACAACTTCTGTGATGAGTAGGGCTTTGAGAGAGAGCAAAAGCGCTAAAATACCTTTAAAATGACTTTTCAATCTCAGCAGGTGTATCCACTCTTCAATTATTTTATTTTCAAATAAGTAACTTCTCATTTCACTGGCCAGTCACAGTCAGGATTTCTTGACATTCAGAGTTATCTCTAGTTCAGAATACTTGTTTGGTAATTTAAATCAAAGTAGTCCTCAAGCATTAATTAATACTGTTTCTTGTTTCACTTGTGTGATGCTGGTAAATGTTAGAGCTGGGCAAACACCATGAAAAACTTCAGTCTGTTAATTTACATTTTTTAATAAACTGCTTTGCTCATGGCACTTTTATGTTTGCATTCCACAAACAGTGAAATGATTGAGTCTTACCGACATAAATGATCAGAGGAACTGAACTTTAATTCTGAAGGAAAGTAACCATTTACTTACTGATGGGGAAGCTAACAGGATCTGGTAAGGTCTTGGATTATTTATAATCACTGTGGTTTCAGAGAAGTGTCTGTGCTCCAGGCATGGTTTGTATCCGTTACATAGTTGGTGGTTGTGGGTTTTTTATGGGGTATCTCTTTTGCCTTGTTAATGTAAAAGTAACTATTGTAAAACTTTGTCCTGTGAAATATGAGGTCCTCAGATCCTAGAGAAATTTTCAAATGACAGAGCAGGTGAAGAGGTAGACTAAATAGTAACTGGAAGTTCAGAGAAGGTTTTTATGGACAAATTACAAAAGCTAGTGCCATCCCTGATAGTCAAATACTGGACTTATCTTAGGTCGAGTGATTAATTAAAATAAAAAATTCTCAAGATTTATTTCGATACTTATTTTTTGTGATCTGAATGGTTTATACTTTCTCAAGTGAGATCTATAACACAAGGATTTAATTAATTTTGCAGAGTTGTATATGTTAGTGGTATTATTTTAAATGGCATCTGATAGTATCATTAAGAAAGTTAATTCAGAATAAAAGGAACTATCCTAATCCATAGATGCTTAATACCTGCAATGAAGGGCTGCATAACAAAGCCTTCCCTCTGGGTACCTGTACCACAGTTACTAATTTTAGCTATCTAGGGGTGGATAGCACAACTAATTGTACAGTCATCCCATTGTGGGGTTTTGTCTTCCCTTGAGTGATCTAAAAGCTTGTTTATTGCTGATGCAAAATTTCTTTCATGTATTTGAAGGGAGAGGGAATTCAGTGTGAAGCTGTTCTTGCTTTTGTCTGCAGAGTTGAGTATATACCTTTCTTGTTTGAATAAGGGCTTTTGAATTCCAGAAAACAGGAGGATTTTATATATGAGATGTCTTGTATATGCCCCATCCTAATGCATTTATATAAATAAGAGTAGAATATAGAATTGAATGTTGTGTCTTTTAAAAATACATTTTTGCAGATGTTTGGCAGCTGTTACTAAGGTTTGTGTATTAATAGCTTTGTTAGCGTTTGCCACAAAGATCCAACTAAACTAAGCATAAAACTAAGCTTTACATCTTTCCCATCTTTCCTTAAGCTGCTTGGAAATGCAGCGGAACTCTGGAATTTTTTCCGGCAAGTCTTTTATTTTGGTCTCTAGTGTTTCTTTGTTTTTACTGGCAAGAAATAAAAATAAAAGCAGTTGGCTGTTCTCTGGTATATACTTTCTGGTCTGACAGAAAAACCTTCATCCCATTAGGTTTGGCTTGCAATTTTCCTGTAGTCACAAAGACCTTTGTCTAATGAGTTGCCTGTAGGGTCAAATCTGATTTTTGCAGTCAAGAATGTTGGATAATATGCTTCTGCTCCAGTTTGATGGAAGAAAATGCTTCTGTCGAGAGAATCTGAACTTCCTCTGACAGCTCCAAAAGCATTGTGGTTTTAATTGGAGATGTACTTGCTTCCATTTTCTTTCTGATATTCTGGCTACATGTGGACAGACAGAGGAAGTGATGATCCTAAGTTTTGTTTTGGGTTTTTTTTCTCTCAATAAATCATCTGAGTTTAAATTATTTACATTATTAAGTGCTTGGATTCTGATGCTTAGATAAGGAATACTGTGATTCTTCCGTGACGTAGCAGAAGATTATTTTTTTTTTAATCTGTTATTCCCTGAATGGTAAGGTTTGGAGCTATTTGTTCTGGCAAAGAAGGATGAGAGACTTCAGGAATAAGAAGTATGGGAGAAAAATCCTCCACTCAGCAGTAACATTTCTAAAACTAGAGCTGGCAATGAGGTAATTTGAACTCCTGCAGTGTTTTATAATCAGACTGTAAGTTGGATTTCTGATGCTGACTTAATATTTAAATATGCTTAACTGTAATAAATATGTATTTACAACCTTACCTTTTAATTGGATGAATAAATAGTTTAGTAATTCTTGATATTTTTTTTTCTTTTGCTTAAGATCATCTGATGCGATGTAGTCATTGAAGAGACAACATTGCTAAGGTCTCTTTTCACCCTTCTCCAGTGTTCAGGGCCATCTTAAGACTCCATGTGGCCTTGGGATGAGTAAGAAGTCAGTCTGCATTTGACAGTGACTTATTGCATGACCAGACCTGTGCAGACACTGTAGAGTCCAGCCTCATTTCACATATGTTGTGAATCACTTTACACAAGCAAAGCAAGTAACGTTTTGTGGAAGCAATGAACATTTTGGAGAGCGTACAGTAATTGCTTTGCTTTGGGTCTGCAAGAGACTGTTTCTTCATCTGGCGTGAGCCAGGAGACAGCAGTGCACAGTGTTAGAGAAGAATGGCTGCTTGTAGCTTGCATTGTTGTAACAGTCTGGCTGTGAACGCGTTCTACTCTGACTATAGTCTCCTTTGAAAAATAAGAATGCAGATGTGCTACACTGAGGTGGCCTGCTAGATAAAATTGTTTGATTGCACATTTTAAATGGCATCTTTGCTGTTTGAGTAAAATGATCTGATTCTTTCAAGAAAAGGTTGACTGTGAAAAGTTTTCCCTTCATTTATTGCATGCGTAAATGCTCTTATAAAAACCCTGAGGCTCTAGATTATGCATCACCCATGTGTTTAGGTCTGCTGTCCTATAATAGCATCGTTAACAATGCAACCATAGTAATGATGTTATGGAAAAGTCAGTCATTTTCTCTAGCCCGTATCATGGATTTGTTCTCGCCTGTGATTTTGCAGCTACCTTCTTTTAACTTTTCCTTTCTACTATACAGATGTGTCTAGAAATTAGATCATATGGTAGCTTTCAGTCTACCCAAAATACAACTCAGCTACTTCATCTTTCCTACTAGAATAATGTTACAATTATATGGCATGGCCTACAAAAGTTAGTGTGAGAAGAAATTAAGAAAGTTTATTTAAACTATACTTCCATTTTTTAAAGGTATTTGATTACCTACTGTTTGATTCTTCCCTGTGTATTGATGTGTGTGGTAGCACTTAGATCTTTGTGCTGGATAAGTTTGTCTTTCATTTCCCAAGTAACACTGTCAAACCGTGTTGGTACACTGTAGTATGATCTCTCATTGCATGCAAGTGAAGTGTCCAGCTGGAAAACTTAAACTGAAAGTTAGAGAATACTGTTGTAGATTTTCTGGACCATGAAGCCTTTGCTTTCCCTAGGAGATGAGGGAAGGGAGGGAAAGAAAAAGATAAATTAAGCCAGATTTTTGATGGCTTAGGGTAATGTAGAATCTTCTGTAGGCTCATAAAGAGGTTTAAGTAATGTTAGTATAGGTGACTAATAGATATTTGGAAATCTTATCAATGTTTAAACATGAGAGCATGGAATGTTGTTCTTCACTGGTATTTTTCTTGGTCTCATCTTGGATTTTTGCACACACAATGCTGCTTTGTTCTCTGGAGCTCAAGCTTGCAGTCTTCCTCCTTGATCCTTGTACTTGCCTTTTCTGCTTTTGGTTTTTTATCCTTTTTAATATTGGTTGGTAGTGTACCCCAAACCAGATATCTAAAAACTCTTCCAGCCTCTATAGGTCAGGTTGTTACTGCTGTTCCACAACTGACCACTGTTATGCTGGATGTAGGAAATACAAGGAAAAAAAACCCTAAATCTCAAGTTCCTGTGGAGTCTGCACTTGAGAGTAAAATCAGTGCACAGGAGAGCCTGGAGTGTTTGGAACTAAGGTCAAGTCAGAAAAATGTATTGCTGACTGTATCGACTTATCCATAGTAGATTGGGAGGTCTATGTCTGCTGCTGGCATTCTGAGAACAGTGTTCCTGGTTGAGCAGGAGCTGTGCTTAAAATGGAAGCAGAATCTCTGTGGAAACTCCAAGTGGTGGTAAGACTGAGCATTACAGTTTGGTTTGGCTGTAGTCTTTGCTCCACCCTACAAAAGCTGTAAAGGAAATATAATTGAGTACATGCCGGATCTTCCAGAACTGATCTATCCCAAAATAAATCACAGTTCTTCAAGCACTTTATCAAATGCTGCTGTTAATAAATAAATTGGTCTTTCTGTATTCCTGCTTAGCTGGTTGCGTCCTTGAGCCAATACAACTAGTAGTGTAGCAGTACAGTGAACTCAGAGCTGCTCTAGTTTGCATGAGTTTTATTTGGAGGTAGTACGTACTTGCATTGAATTGTAGTGCTTGTAAAGGTTTAGATTATAACATCAATTTCAGTTTTATTTTTGCATTTGGGTAGACATAGTTAAAAAATGAGAATAGGATATATGTGTTAGCTATTAAAAAAGTAAGTGTACATTGTTTCTTGTGCCTCAAATTTAGTCAAATGTGTCTCATTAGGCGCTTTAGTCAGCGTTTAAATTGACAAAGCTGCACAAATCTAGATGAGGCTTGCCAACTGTCCTGCGAATTCTGCAAAGGCTCAAGTTTGAGAAGCAGCAGTTCCTTTCCTTTCCCATTACTGTTCTTTCCCTCAGGTTTTTGTTTTGCCCATTTTGTTACATCCCTGAAATGAACATGTAGCTCTGCAGTGGGGTTGAAACTAGTGGATAGCAGCTTTGGAGCAAAGGCATGGGACAGTTATCCATGAGAAATGTGACTGAAAGACTTGTGTAGGTTCCCATGTGTTCTCAGTGAGCTTTTGGGGAACTGTCTTATTTTCTGGAATAGATTAGAAGCCACTGTAGATTCACTGATGTTAAATTTTCTTTAGGGTGTGGCTCAGTGTCAACTGAAAGAGTTAGTATCTAAAGCATATGGGTTAAATAAAAAAAAAGAATGAAGTGTGTGTTCTCCCAGCTTCCTGTGTTTGTGTTCTGTTTATATGTTGTTAAGGTTGATGTCCGGCTGCCTCCCCACAGTTTGAAAGCAAGCTTAGACTCTGCTGCTGCTGACTAGGTCCAGATGTGACCAGACACATCGGGACCTGGTGAGAAGGTCACAGTGGGCATGAGGGACAGAAGCACTTGGTAATGGTATGTTCAGATGCAGAGGATATGTATTCTTTTAAGGCATGTGTGGGAGTGCTAAGTGCCAGTAGATTGATGTGGTGAGGCTGAGAAGAGGTCCTTGACCCCAAGAAGGCTGCTGGAGGTGTCTGGGCAACAAAGAAAGCTATTTTATTTTTTAAAAATAGATTTGCAAGGTTTTAGTCTAATTGCTTAAGCTTCCTTTTTTGAAGATATTAATTTAGGACTTTTGACTGACAAAACTAAAAGAATGTGTAACATAAAGCAAAACTTCATTACTCTCTTACTTGACAACTGCATGAAGCAATTTATGTTGTATATTTAGTAGCTGTGCTTAAACAGCTTTCTGGGCATCAGTGAAGAGCTCATTCTTCAAATCAATTGAATTTTCAGATTTTCTTGTAATACATAAAGCTCCAGCCTTGATGTAGATTCTTTTTTGTGTGTGAGGAAGTATTGTTTGTGCTTCCTTCTTTAAGAATTAAAATCCTATATGTTCCACCAGAGTATCTCGCCACTTTTCCTAAAAGCATTGTAGTATTTGAGTTTTCTCCTTTTTATGTCAGAGATGCGAGTATTTGAAAGAAAGCATAATGTAGAGTTCTGGTTCAGAGAACTGCAGATGTTGCTTGGAAGGGACATCTGGAGGTTATCTTAGTCCAGCCTCCCACTTAAAGCAGGACTATTGCCAACACTAGTTTAGGTCAGTTACAGCTTTGTGTAACTGAGCATTTAAAATCTGCAAGGATAGACTCCACCGCCACCTCTCTGGTAACTTGTTCAGGTGTTGCGCTACCCTCCTGGTGTCCAATCTGAACGTGCAAAGCCAATAAAACTACTGAGAGTTTGGTTCTGTCATCTCTGCTACTTCCATCAGGTAGCTTTAAGCACCTATTAGATTTGCCTTTAGCCTCCGCTGCCAGACTGAGCAAGCCCAGTTTCCTCAACATCCCTTATCAGGTCAGGTGCTCTAGGCCCCTGACCATCTTGGCAGCCCTTTGCTGGACAGTCTCCAGCTTTGCCACATCTCTGCTGAGGCTGCAAAACTATACTCAGTTCATGGTTTATAATGGTAGAGCAGGAATTAATTTCTTCATTCCTGGTTGAGTCTTTCCTGTACATGAGTAAAGGATGTTTCTTTGCTGGAGGTCAATGTCTGTACCACCTAGAAGCAGTCTGCTTAGCTTTAATTATTTTCTAGATAAGGAATCAGAATGATGGGATTCTTAAGGATGATCTAAGGATCTCAACAGTTGGAAAAGCAGAAGAGAAAAGGGTGAATGTCATCTGAAAAATGAAAGAAGGTAACTACTACTTTCTTGCACTTTCCTTCTGCATAGGAAGGATAGTCTTTGGAAACTTAAATGAACTTCCTGGTGGAAATAAGATTGACACAATGCCTGTTTCATGGAGATCTTCGACTGATCTACTGTGAGCGTTAACTGAACATTTGCTTAACTGAACAAATCGGAGACTTACCAGAGATTCATTTATCAACTAACATCTGTAGTAGCTTATGAAGGTGTAGAGCTGTTGCTAAAGGGAGTAGATATTCTTATGTTTTCAAAGGGAGGCATGAAATGAATAGGGCAGACCTCATGATCTCAAAACAGAATGCCAGATGTATGATTGCACTCTTGGTTCCTGAGAATAGCCTTTTGAGTCCTTTGACCAATTTTAACCGAATATAGCTGTGGAATAAATGTCTCTCGCATCCAAAGTCCTTTGAGCAGGAGCACAGTGCTCACCTGTTTGGGTGGCCTGCTGTGTTCACTGGTTTGTTGGCACAAGTTTTGCGCCATATCAGATGTAGTACTTGTGATAGGGATCTGCAAGTGATATAAGATGCAAGAAACGGTGTAATTACTTGTTTGTAGAAAACCTTTACCTGTGGAACTGGGGTGGGGTGTGGGAAAACACATATAACATTGAAAGCATGGAGCAGGATTTTGTCTTGGATCACTTTGATTTCAATGCTGAGTGGAAAGCATACCAATCCAGCAGAAAGCAGCACAAGATTATAACTCGCATCAGCCCCTCCAAACTTGAAGCCCAAGTTGAAAGGGATAGCAGTACTCAAGTTGAATATGTGCTAGCTCATCAAAGGTGAGTTCTAAATTGAAGGAACAGAAAGTTAACTAATATCGCCCTTTAAAATGGGCTGAAACTGCAACTTGTACGCGTAGAGCGAGTTTGTTAAGGCTTTTTGTTTTGCGTTTTTTTCCCCTGCAATACAACAGTTCTGTATTTTAGTAAGAAAGGGGATGAATAAATTTAATTATTCTTTGGATTCCTTATCTCACATCAAATTGCCATGGCAGGCTACAAGGATACAAAAGAAACTAATTCTAACTTGGGAATAGTTTGTATTGAACGAGAATACAATAAGGCATAAGGTTTTTTATGCCTTAAACCGCTTGCTTCTGTAACTGTTCTATGGGAGTTGAAGCTTAAAATAATCTAGCTAACATTGCTGTGTTCTCTTAGTTAGCAATAACACTCAACTACATGCATAGATATATTGTGAAAATGTGGACAAGGAATTATCAAATACAATCTTAATTTGAAACTTCAGGGGGGGACTTAGTTTCAGTTTTCTTTTGGGGTCAACACAGAAACCTCTGTGGTGAAGGGTGCACAGTTGAAGATGAACAGGAAGGTGGATTGGAAGAGTGGGATCTGTGTACCTATGTGCTGAGTATGATGAGTGAAAATTTCTCTCAAGGGATAAAATAGAATGCTACAGTGTGATTTTCAGCAACACCGTGGCATTGGCATAGGGCTCAGTTAAGAGGGAAGCTCTGAATTGAAGCATCATTTATGATCTTTCTTTTCTGACCTTAAGCACAGCTGCCTATAGGATCTGTCCTGAGGCCAACCAGCTATGGCTGGCCAATTGGTTTATGGGGTAAAAAAATCTGTGGTATGTTGTGATACTTAAACTGAAGTGCTGCTGAAGGGAAACAATGAGATAATTAACTTACTTTTTTTTTTTGCTTTTTTTTTAATCAGAGGTATGGAGAACTTGGTGGCTGGCTCCAACCTTCCTCCACTTTTTGCAGATGAAGATGGATCTAAGGAAGGTAGTGAAATTACTGTAACTGGGTAAGCAACTACTTCTTTTTAACCTTTGGCTGATAGATACTATCTCTAGACTTGCCAGGGAAACTCTTTCAGTGGGAAGAGGGCATTCTAAGTAATTAAAAAAAAACAAATAAATAAACCCAACAAAAATAAATCCTACAGCTCTCCTTTGGCCTTGATAGAACATCACAGGACTCTGTTTAGGAGAAACAAGGACTCTTCTGAACTGATGGAAACGATCACAAACTTTTCTTTAACATCTCTTGTCTTTAAAAGTTTGCTTCCCTAGGATTTTAGTCTTTAAGACAGATTTAGACAGCATGATGGGGGCAGAGAGGGAGGGTGTATCTGTTGGCTACAGTGGTCACTGCTAAATAAATTATTTCTATTAAAGGTATACTATTCATCACTGATCTCTGAAAATCACTCAGAAACTGTTGTCTTTCACTTTTGTCAGACTGACTCTGCTTTTACAGACTAAAACAATGGCCTCTTTTAAAATCACAATGACAAAAGAAGTTGTCTTTTAGGAACACACGGGATTCTTGCTGTGTTTTGATACTTGAAGTTTCTTTTCTGTTTTGTAAAGCACCAAGCAATATAATTCAGACTTCGCAGGCAGGTAGAGCCCTGTAAAAATGAATATAGACACATTTACTTCAAGCAGGTCTGAATTTGGATTTACATATCTGGGACTTCAAACTTGCTGGTGGCAAATGAGGTACATGTTCAAATTAGGTTTGTGTTTAAGAGGTATTAATGTGTTGAATGAGCTTTCATCAGCTTTCACTGCAAATGGCTACATCGCATTGAAGTTTTTCCTGTACGTGTAGTTTAGAAAGCTTCCCTGCTTAAGGGGTAATGGATAGGAAAGCGGAAATGTTCTTCAAACTGTAACAGTGATTCTAAGAAACTGTATTGTTCCATTTTCTTTTTGACACATACCAAATGTAGTTAACTTATAGGAGTGTGTACGCTTTGTTCGCTTTCTCCCTGTCTAATTGCTAGTAATATGAACTCAGTCTGATACTGAAAGTCAGGCATGGATCTCTCTAGCCCTTGTGTCTTTACCAGTAATTATGCCACAATTGCTGATTATAGTGAGTAATGAAAATATGCTGTTCTCTCTATTTAAAGACAAATTTTCCTGCAGGCATTCAACTAACAATTCTGTTAATATATCTCAGTTTTCTATAGCTGTATGCTACATTAATAGGAACAATTATTTTGAATATTCAAAAATTTGGCATGCATGTAAGCAGACAGGAATCACAAAGTAGACTTGAAGCATAGGCTGCTGTTGCAGTAATTTTCATGAATGTAACTGGGCAAGGCCAAGTAATCTTTAGCCTGGCTCAAGAAGGGGTATAATCTGAGATGAGTCTCAAAATTGTATATTAATTTGCCCACTGTGTGGTGAGAATGACTGTGGGGTTGTTGCCCCAAAATATGTGCTGATCTCTGTCTGCCTACCTTCAGAAATATTTCTGCATGCTTGCTTTTTTTTTTTTTTTTTTGCCTCCAGACAGTTTGCCCTTTCTTGGAGTAAGGTTGATTGATACAGCTCTTGCAGCAGAATTAAATAGTGGCCATTCAGGAGCCTGTTGGGAGCTAGTCATGTTTGTGTTTTGAATACCCACATGTATCAACAGGAGATTATATTGAATGAAGTTCAATTCAAAATCATACACGACCACAAACCTTTTAAGTGTTTTTGTGGAGAAATATATTAAATGCATCCAGAAAGGTGTATATTGGTTGAAGAAGAAACCTTTCATTTCAAATTCCTTATGGTATTTTTGAAGAAGCGTAGATTCATTCTTATTTCTGATCGAAACATTTACTTTCTTGACAGTTGTTTGTATAAGCAAAAGCTTCACTAAAATTGAAACAAAGTAACACTTTAAAAATCAAACTGTCTTTGAAAGTCCATAGTAACTATGGTAGTTATAGCAGTTGCTTGGATGGAACAGCCAGTTCTTCAAAAATGACTCTTTAAAATCTTTTTTTTTTCTTGCTAGTGTAAGAACTGAATATATTTGCAACATTTTTGCATGTTTTAGAAGATTAGGGAGGAAGTGATTTAGCAGTATGATGATTAAATTTTTTCTTTTGCTATTATGAGCTTTTTCAGATTAGCTCATTCTGAGAGTTCATTCAGTGGTGGAACTTCACAGCCTGTGAATAAC
>NW_008825303.1:3444876-3466386 GCF_000699105.1 Pygoscelis adeliae
CAGCAGCTGCAGAATGAGTCCTCTAATACTGCTGAAAACACTGAGCAGAAGCCTGAGGAGGAGGTGAGATGAAATAATAGTGACTTCTTAATGAAGCAAAAGCATGGAGTTTTGTCATTACAGTTTGTCTTACCTACTCAGATTTTTTTGGATAGGATCACAAATTTTCATCCATTTGCCATTTTCATCTTTTGATTCTCTCTAGTTTTCTCCTGTGTTGCACAACTTGCACACAGATAGCCAAGGAAAGCTGGCAGTCATAACGTACAGAGAACAGCACGCATGTCTCTAGCTTAGCCAGCAGGATCCACAGACTGCATTCAGTCTTTTTCTGAAGACTGAATGTTCAACTGCCACGAATTATTTTCTCTCTTGTGAATCAGGAAAGTGAGACCATTGTACTCTTCTGGGAGTAACTGATGTCTTTGAAAGCATTATGCTTACTACTTTAGACTATACCTTGTGTACCATCCTGCACTGATTTTTGGTGACTGAATCATGAAGGAACTGAAGTTTGACAAGAAAGTGGTTTTGGTATTTTTGATAGATGCATTTGATATTCCTCATTGTAGTTTGTCTTCAGCTGTGAGGTCCTTGTTTAATTAAGGAAGTAGTAAAATTCCAGAAAGGAAATTAAAACTAACATGATGGCAGGAACATGGTGATCTGGGGAGAGATTAGAAATACTGAAATAGTTGTATGTACATAGCATAAGAAAATAGTGTTGTCCAGAGATTGCTATAGTAGTAGTATGAAGCCAAGAGGATGAGTGGTAATTATGTTATTCCTGTGAGCTCACAGTGTGCCACAGGCAAATCTTACGATGTTCCCTCCTTTGGAGTTTGTTCATCTCTCTGTTGGAGGTGATTAGTGGGAAAGAAAGCCTATAGAATAGATTAGAATAGAAAAGCCTACTGTCCTTTCACCCATATTTTGGGCATGTAATGCACAAAGGTGAAAGATTTGGAAGGGGCAAAATAAGTAGTTAACAATTGTTAACTAATACACAAAATCTCTCCAAATGTGATATTGAGGCAAGTGACTCGGGGGAAGGGTATGTGAGGGTGAGAATAATTAAAAAAAAAAAAAAACCACACACAGAGAAAACCAAACCAAAAACCGAAATAAACCCAACCAACCAACTAACAAAAAAAAAACTTGCAGTTGCATTAGCTAGGATGATAATTTCATGGGTTATCAATCCTCATGGTTTTACAATCAGAAGTTGATGCAAATGTTATTTTATTGTCCTTGTGGACCAGGTGATGCTGCAAATAACTTTTCATAATGAGACTTATTTGGCTTTGCTTAGAGAAAAGTCAGGATTGCTCTAAAGTAAGGTTTGAAACTTACATCCGTGGGGAGGATGTATTGCAGCAACATACTCCTGATGAAAATGTTTGAGACATGAATATTTATTCCTTCCAGAGGTGGTAATTCTTTTCCTTCAATCTGAATTTTCTTCCATTTTCATTTTGCAGCAGCAAAGAACTAAACGAGGAGGCTGGGCCAAAGGGAGAAAGAGGAAGAAACCTCTTAGGGACACCAATGCCCCCAAATCCCCCCTCACAGGGTATGTGCGATTCATGAATGAGCGTAGGGAGCAGCTTCGAGCGAAGAGGCCTGAAGTCCCTTTCCCAGAGATCACCAGGATGCTGGGCAATGAATGGAGTAAACTGCCTCCTGAGGAGAAACGGGTACCATTAAACTCCCTTTTCCTTGTTGGATTATGATTACTGTCAAATGGGAATATTGCTGTTTAGTGAGGAAGTTAACATAGGCTTTTGATTACAGTTGTGTTTAGGAATATAGTTCCAAATAAGGGGCACAGGTCCTCCAGAGTTCAAATAATGAATCCTGGTAGGGCCGTAGCATCTCATCCACATGTGACTTGAGGAGAACTGTATCTTCTAGATAGTGCAAGAATATATTAGAACAGGGGGGCTTGCTCTAGTGAGACATCCCACTGTTTATGTGATTCATCTGGATGTAACTCTGTTGTACCTCACTCATTTACAGCTGAGCCCTACCAGTTTCCAAGGCCAAAGCCATTGGAAGGACGGGGCAGGCATTTGTTCAGTGGCTGAGGAGAAGTCAGCGGGATTTCAGAGCTGCTTGAAGGATTTTTGCAGTTCTGTTTATTTTACAAACTCATCAATGTATATAAACATCTGCTGTCTTAGAATAAGACAAGCAGACTTGAAAGGACAGGTAACTGAAGGAGATAGTTAACATGAATAAACTTTTAGACAATGTTTTAAGGTATTGGTAGCCCTAGAAAGAAAGTGGAGATCTATATGATGCACAGGACAGTGAGAGTTACATATTTTAGTTTCTACACACATTACCTCAGGAAAAGTTGTTTGTTTTTTTTTTTTTCCACCTTTCAGTCAGAATGTGATGTCTTCTAATTGGGACTACTGTGGCCTTCTGTGCTGTCTGATATGTGAATGAAGACCAAGGCAATGTTGGGTCTGGTTCTTTAACTCCTTCTGGAGCGGACCTTGTTATTGCTAATGGGTGTCTTACCATCCACACCTGACTGCCAATTGGAGATTACAGAAAAGCAGTAGTTAAATCACAGTGCAACTTGATGCTATCATACGAATTTATCAGGGCATTTAAGCTTTTGAAAATACTTTAAGGGCAAAATAATAGTTAAGTTTTTATGATGGCTGGATGAAAAATGAGATGATGCAAAAAACAAGAGTTCCTTTTGTCGCTTTTTACTAAGCTTGTAGAATACAAGTTATACAGAGATATTATAAAAAGGTGCATAGGCATAGCGTTTTAACCATAATGGAAAATGTGTGTCAAGGCAAAGCAGTTGATTTGGTATCACATGTATAGTGAGAATGATGTTGCTGTCTGCTGGGAGAGTGGGGAAAGAGAGTAAGACATTCTGCATCTCTACCCCCTGCCCTTAACATGTTCTTATCATGTCTGAGACAGTTTTTTAACCCAGGCAAAAAGAGATCGAGTTCAAATCTCTATTCTGTGTGCTGCTTTTTAAATCCCCAGGGAATCTGTCCTTCTTTGAGTAAAGCTGTGAGTCTCTAACCTACTGTGGGTCAGGGAAAGACTGCTGAGCATTTCCTTCCCTTCAGTTTCTCCTGCCCGTTTTTCATCAAGGCAGTGAAGGCCACTGCTGCTTCAGAACCCACGTCTCTCATACGACAGCCCAAAATTCTTGTTGAAGCTGAGTAAGCATGGTTTTGGTTAGCTAACAACTGTGAAGTCATTCCCCAGAAGCAAGCAGTGGAGTCATAGTGTACTACTGCTGTGCGGGTTAGCGTCCTATAATCCAGGGGAAAAACATGTCTGACATTCTCTTCTTGTGGCTGTGATATCCAGCAATTACCAAACTAGCTGTCTGATATAAAAGTTGAAGGGAAAGTCTTGCATTTCCCCTGTTCTAGCCCTGTAGTCTTGCTACTTCCCTTTGTATTTGGCAAGCATAAGGACAGGTCAGTTGAGTTGACTGGACTGACCAAATAGCGAGTCTCCCCCAGAAAAAGACCATTACTATAGTCATAAAGCAAACACCCTACTAATCGTTCCTCTTGTTATTCCCCTGCATGGGGAAATATCTAATGAGATATATAGATCTGCGCTAGAAAACCTCGGACATCTACTTACAGGTAGTGCAGCAGACCTCATTCTTACCGATTCAAAACTATCCATCCAAAACACAAGGAGGAAAAACTTGTGTTGTTTTTAACTCAGTTATTGCACTCTTTCAGCAGCACGTTGCTGGAGATGGAAAAGAAGAATTAATGTCTTATGGAAGAATACAATTTCCAAAAGCAATGCAAACCCAACATCACCAAATTTGCACCCCAATCCAGAACGTTAAGTGTCCTCAGCAGGGTCAAAATAATGTTGCAAATGCATGGAATTTATAACTGTAGTGTATTGTTGTGATGGCGTAATGCAAATAGAAGGCATACCAGGTGACTAAGGTTCACTCTGATTTAATACTTACTTCCACTGAATTTTAAACTCATTGGGGAAAAAAATTGGGAAGGCACCTTTTTTTTGAAAGGATCCTGTTAGTAAGTGCTGCGACCACCCGTTAAATGGTTTTTGGTTCATCTGTTCCCCTAAAGAATTCTCATTCTGTTATGCAGATGTGTGAAATATGTTCAGGCTAGTAAAAACATGACTTCTTTTAACCTAAATGCAGGTAGCTTAAATTCATATAACCTAGGCTCTTTTATCTTTATGCTACTCTTTTTCCAATAGCCATGATGTTTTGTTCACCTCTTAGATGGGTGAAGTGTGTGGTTGTAGAATGGTGATGCTTTTTTGTCTGTGGGGCATGAAAACAAGCGTATATTGGAACCCCACTGTTAGAGATCTGAACCTTAAAGCATGATCTGTTAAGGCGTTCTTGTTTGGTGGCATTTAATCCCGACCACAGAAAGGCAATTCTTAAGGATTTGGTCTATAATGTGTAGATAATATTCAGCTGAGTTGAGTAGCTTAGTGGCAGGTTACTTCTAGGTCTAACAAAAAAGAGTTTACACAACAGTGATTTGAATTTAAAAAAAAAAAAGGGAAAAAGGGACACTGGAATACAGTAATTTTATCCAGAAATCTTATGTCTCTGCATCTCACGTACATTCTCATTGTTTCTTCACTCCTTTCCTGTTTGCATAGGTGAAATGGATCAGCACTTCATGTGACAAGTTGTTTTTCTTCCCTTCCTCCTGAAGGGGAGGAAACTCCCTGAAACTCTTGGACTTTTTTTGTTTCAGCGATACCTTGACGAAGCAGATAGAGATAAGGAGCGTTATATGCGGGAGCTGGAGCAGTATCAGAAGACTGAAGCCTACAAAGTCTTTAGCAGGAAAGCACAGGACAGACAAAAAGGCAAATCACACAGACAAGGTATTGAATGGGACAAAAATATGTGCCTAGCTGGAACAACAGAAGATTCCCAGCTAGTCATGTAGCCTGACACTCATTTAAAGCCTTTGATTTAAAGGCTTGTTAAAAAGTCAATGTGTTCTTTCTATGGCATTTGCATCAGCTGTGTGTGAAGTGATTAGATTTATGTAAATTTAACATTTGATTATCTAGATTGTATTGGAGGATGTGCATTAAAAGCATCAAAGTTAGACATGGCTTCTGTGTGACTTATTAGGAAAGCTGCACAAGTTTTCTGTCTATAACTGTTGTGTAATCATGGTTGTGTAACTGCGGTTGTGTAACTGCTTTAATTCTTTGGTTCTTGTTTTCTCAAATCTTGTGTATTTTGGGGGATTTCTTGTTTGTGTTTTTTTTTTCTTTTTCAGATGGAGCAAGACAGGCAGCCCATGATCATGAGGTAAACCTCTTCATTCTACCCTTACGTCTTTGGGTAGATTTTCAGGTGGTGAAAGTTTCTAGTGAAGTCAATAAAAAACAGTTTATGCCAGTTGAAGACCCTAATCAGAGGTTTAGAGTATGAATTCTTCCTCTTCCTATGCAGGTTTTGACCAAAAGTTAGAAACAACTGAGTACTCTTATGTTCACATTAGTATGATGAAAACTAAATTTAGTAAGTCTTGGGCAGGTACAAATGATCTAAGATGAAGTGGGAATGTAGGGTACGCTTAAAACATAGATCTGTTTTGTGATGTTAAATAAATCAATGGGTGCAAGTCAGTATAATTGAGCCTTTAAGTATCTGGTGTGTTAGAGGTTCAACCTGTAGAATTTTTACATGGAAATTTTTCAAAGCAGAGAATTTTAATTATTATTTGGTAAGTAAACATCGAGGTAAGACTTACAAATAGCTTGAGACCTAGATAAACCTTCCAAGATAGCACCTTCAGGTTGCTGTTTTAAGGTACTGATTTTCTGCAGCAACATGAATGCTTGTGGCTTCCTTGAGAAGAAAATGGGTCAAGTGACCAAATCATTGGGAGATCTCTGGCTTAAACCTCCTCCTGCCCCCCCCTTTGCATATGTAAATATTGGAAAAGAGTAGTAATGTCTGGAGATAAGATGCCTATGCTTTAGTTGATAAGCCGTATCACAAATCTTGTGCATCCTGGGTGACTATGGTATCTCTCCCCTTGAAGTGCTGAAACTTTCTCCAGTTGTATTACCTAGGGCCACAGAGCTTCTTTCATGGTTACCGATAAATTGCAAACAAAAAGCAATAAAAAAATCTTGTTTTTACACAGCCTCTTCACTTGTAAGCAATAGGCGTTTCTGAAAGATCTGTTTTTCTTTGTGAGGTTTTTTGCCTTGGGAAAGCAATCAAGTTGCTTTTTAATGTGTTCATTACAATAGTGACAAGGCTGTGCACTGCTGAGAGCAGCTACTGGTCTTGTCTACTTTAAGGAAAATAAGTGTCACTTCCAGGAAAATGCTTTGATAGCATGTTTCTGATATGTCTTTTTATTAACTCTTAAAGGAAGTACTTGCAGTAAGGTTAATCTTTAGAAGTGCGTGGTCCCCAGGATTTCTGATTCTATAGTCACTGAATCCGAGTTTGTCTTTAATTGTACAAAAACAGATTACTGAAGGCTTCAAGTTCTAGGTTAACTATGATGTTTACATAACCTTTAAATTATACAGGTGGCAAACTACAAATTCATAGTCTTACCACTCATCCTTCTGGCCTCAAGTTGCACCAGGGGAGGTTTAGATTGGACGTGAGGAAAAATTTCTTTCCTGAAAGAGTGGTTGAACATTGGACCAGGCTGCCCAGGGAAGCGGTTGAGTCACCATCCCTGGGGGTATTTAAAAGACGTGTAGATGAGGCGCTTAGGGACATGGTTTAGTGGGCATGGTGGTGTTGGGTTGATGGTTGGACTCGATGATCTTAGAGGTCTTTTCCAACCTTAATGATTCTGTGATTCTAACTCAAGCTATTATTGCTGAAATCTCACGTCGTAAATGCAGTTAATAAGGAGCCCTCCATATCCTGTGGGGCTTTTAAGCTTCATCAGATAATTATTACATAGTTGAGCTAGCAACATGTTAGGTAGGCGTCCTCTTCTGAAAGTCCGTGCCTTTAACTGCTTAGCATTTTTCACCTTTATATTATAAAATTCCACATGCTTATGACCTGATATGCTTTCACATCTTTTCTGCAAGGGAGTCAAGTATTATAATCCTGCACAGGCAAGGAACAAGCAGAAAAGATTTAGGTTGCTTTTAGAATTATATACTCAAGTTGTTACTGGAAGCAAGACTAAAGCTTTTTGTTGTCTTGCTGCTTTCTCTTGTCCACATTGACTATTATTATTGTGTTTGTGATTAGAAGGTATGATCTGATTAAATTATTTCTTGAGAGAATATAAGAACATAAGGTCAAAGAAACCTTTCCTTCTCCCCTCGCTCCACTTAGGTGTTCATTATTTAGTTTCTGTGAATCAGTATTGAACTAATTTTAAATATTGTGTATAGAGACGACCTCCAAAAAGTATTGGCAATGAACAATTCAAATACTAATTATAATAAAAAACAAAAGGATGAGGCTTGGGAAGGTGAAAGGAAACTCTTAATAGGCAGATATGACCATGAAAAACATGGAGACACTGTGTCAATAAGCTCATCTGTGGGCATGAAATAGAACATTTTCCTTCTTCCAAATCCTAGTTTCATAAATATGACATAGCAATATACACTAGAACTATTGATCGTCATCAGTAGTGACCAAATCATTGTTAATTGTTCTCCATGGTTCTGTTATTGCTTCTTTCCTCAAGCTGTTTGATTCAGAGTAGGTCTAGCTTCACGCAGTCAGTTACACAACATCTTACTGGCAAGATTTCGAAGATTTATACACGTCAGGGAGAGTATTTACAACCTTTGAAGATAGGGAAATGGCTGCTGTAGTGTGAGCACACAAGAAGAAAACCATCTGAGAACATTTATTTTTCTTTATGACACGTATTTATTATAGCTGTTCTTTGTCTGCACCTGACCATACAAGGAAGGATGAGCTTAAACCCTGCCAAAACCTGCTTAAACCCCTGACCCCACCTGGAGTCCTGCATCCAGCTCTGGAGCCCTCAGCATAAGACAGACACAGACCTGTTGGAGCGGGTCCAGAAGAGGGTCACGAAAATGATCAGGGGGATGGAACACCTCTCCTGTGAAGAAAGGCTGAGAGAGTTGGGGTTGTTCAGCCTGGAGAAGAGAAGGCTTCGGGGAGACCTTACTGCAGCCTATCAGTACTTAAAGGGGGCTTATAAAAAAGATGGTGGCAAACTTTTCAGCAGGGCCTGTTGCGACAGGACAAGGGGGAATGGCTTTAAACTAAAGGGGGGTAGATTTAGACTAGATGTGAGGAAGGAATGTTTTACGCTGAGGGTGGTGAAACACTGGCACAGGTTGCCCAGAGAGGTGGTGGATGCCCCATCCCTGGAAACATTCTAGGTCAGGCTGGACGGGGCTCTGAGCAACCTGCTCTAGTTGAAGATGTCCCTGCCCACGGCAGGGGGTTGGACTAGATGGCCTTTAGAGGGCCCTTCCAACCCAAACTGTTCTATGATTCTATGATAAAATCTCAGCTTTCTCTTTACCATACTTCACCATTTCTCTAAGAACGTCAAGTCTGATTTGTTCTGGAACCTCCAAAGATCAATCTCAGTTTTAATAACCAGATGAGAATGATATTATTTGTTGACACTCTGGAAGCATCTCAATCTTATTTAAGGCAAATGATAGAAACAATAATTTCGGTTCTCTTTTGATTTGAGGGATGACAAAATGATATGCAACCTGAACAGACTGGGCCTTTTCAATAGGAGGTAATCAAAACCTTATGATTTTAATCCTGAGTGAACCTCAGAGTGGCTTAAGTACTTCAGAGTTCTCAAGAGGATCTTTTACATGCTGGGTAATGTATTCTGTAATGGAAGAGCGCTGATGGTTTTCATTATCACTCTTCTGTTTAGTAAAATTTATTGGTTGCCTTTCAGAAGCTGAACAGTTTCATCTAATCACTTTAATATTTTTTGGTTTTACCTGAAGAACCTGTATCCTAGGGCTGCAAACGGAATACCCTCTCCTCTTCTCAGTACCCTCTCCTCCACCATCTATTCTCTAGGAGCCAGCGATGATCCAAGCTAGTGCCTCTTTGCATGCAGGTAGCAATAGTAAGCATGAATTAGAACATCTAAGATATGGGTGTCCTATAAGTGTTTTAACCAAGCTTCACAACTGCCAACACTTCTTAGTGCACATGAATGTTGAGATCCTAGATTTTGGGGTGAAATTAATTCCTAGCCATTTAGGGAGTGTTCAGACAAAATGAATGCATTATGCACACTTCTGTACATGACTTCTCATTTCTAAATACATACTCTTGAGACTTTTTTTCTATAGTAGCAAGTATCAAAACTTCAGTGAAGAGCATGTGTAATCACAAACCCCTAGTGACACCCTACTGTGTCTCACAGAGCTGGGAAGGTTTGTTCCGTGTCCCTTTAGTCCTGCCTGTTCCTAGTACATCTTCAGTTGATTCAGGCCAAGTGAGTTTTGAGTTCTCCCTCAGCAAATACGGAGCTTCCCAGCTGTAATTCTACCAGACAATAAAACTCAGCTTATCTTTTACTTTAAAAGCAGTGTCCTCAGGTAAAGACAGAGTATCTGAAGTTCCATCTAGTCTTGTCTATCTTGGTTGACTGCCAAATGGCATTCAGCTCACTCCATCTAGTCCCTTCATGTGGCAGACACCAATATGATACTCTGAGCTCAGGTGCCAGAATTCCCTTATCAACCTAAACCTAAACATTTAGGTTTTCTGCTGGGCACCATATCATGGTTGACACTACATAATTTTGGAGGATGAGTCTGTGGTACATTATCAGCCGTGGTGTTTGAGAGGTTTGAAGAGCTTTTGTTCTCCGCAGACATTCTCTCATGCTTAACTTTGTTTCTATATTAAGTAACAGGTTGATTGTAGTTGCTGCAGTTTACCAAACCAAACTTGCATTGGCTTTGTCAATAGCAATGCAGGCTTTAAAGCAAGCATTAATTCCCGTTGATTTTGACATGCAGAAATGGTGACTGAAGTATATCATGGTAGGTTTTTTCCTTGAGTCAAATTAAGTTTTTTAGTTTTTTTGACTAAGTTATAGAGCATTTCCTGATTTAAAAGCATTTCCTGATTTTAAAGAAAGTTTAAAAACTTTCTTTAAAAGTTTTTTTTAAAGAAAGCCTATGATAGTCACAAACCATAAATTGGCATCAAATCTGCTGCACCTGAAATGCTTTCTTAGATTTTAATAGCCTCCAGTTCACATAGTTGAATTCACCAACTTTATCAGAAATTAGGTGAAGAGATCTGAAAGTTGACAGGAAACCCTTGACTGCAGGCTTTATCTTAAGATGACAAACTTCTCCTGTGTCTTAAATTGAAAGAATTTTGCACTGTTTGGTTTTGCAGTATGCAGGAGAAAACAGTCCAGCTCCTTGAAGCCCTCACATTAATGCATACCTGCCATAGCCAGGGTGAACGACTGCTTTCTAACAGCAAAATATGCCTATACATATTCACCTTTATCCTCCCCAGCTACTACATATTCTGTAAGCAAGTTTTCCCCATAGACTCTTACAAATTGTGTTTATACGCTTTTTTTTTTTCAATAGTGGTAGCATTTATCTAAATGTTTCAAAAAAGATGTGGCTTACTTGAAGCACTGTGCAGCTCCCATCTCTTTTGGAGCCAAAATGCACATCTCTTCCAGTTGGGAACAGACATGTGGAACTGGTACACTGTGGAAAAGTTGCTTATTTTTCCTTTAGCTGTTCTTTTTCCTGGTTGTTTTCTTTTTCGCTTTAGTAGTGAAAGACAAAAGAACCATGAAACTTACTGTGCACTTTGCTCGCTTTGTCTCCTGTTTGTTGATATTCCTGTATAGACTATTTCAGAATGTGTCGGTTGATGGTGGAATGCTTTCCAGTGGAAAATATAAATGAATTCAGATAGTTTTAAAACTGAATGATTCTGATGTCTAATATCATTAGGGCGAAAGGGTATATTTCAGTATGTTATGTGATATTTCTTGATAATGGTATTTAGCCTTTATTAAACTTACATCTTAAAAAGGTGAGACCTACCCTTTGGCCTTTCTTGGTAGGAGCCGGAAGCGTCTTCCATCCATCCCGCTCCTTATCTGCCTCAGTTTTTGGTCTCCCTTCTCTTTCTATGTTCTTGATCAAAACAATTTAATGAATTCCTGAAAATGAACAGTATTTAGCTATGTATTACTCTTTCTTTTGTAGAAAGAAGCAGATACAAAGGAGAGATCAGTTTTTGATATTCCAATCTTCACAGAAGAGTTCCTGAATCATAGTAAAGGTAAGTTAAACTTTTGCAGGGCCCCATCTTTGCTTTTCCAAAGTTTTTTTGCCAGGTGCTGTCCGGCTTAAGAGTCCTTGCACTCTCCCATCTCAGCCTAAGTAATGACTCAGGTATAGTTTATCAGTGTTGCTGGATATTACCTTATCTCTGTATGAACACAATGGCTGCAACAGCAGTTTTTCCTGGCTTTGTCTTCCAAAACTATCCTTTTTGGAGAATGTTTCTGATGTTTAAGCTCTACTTGCTGTTATTCCAGCCATTCCAAGCTGGATCTGCTGTTCTATAGGATTAAGAAATACCTAAGGTGTAGCATGATGATGATTCAGGCTAGTTAGCAGTATTTTGTTTTTTTCCCCTGGATATGTGGAAGATTCCACTGACATATTTTCTGTTACTCTGTCTGGTTTTCATAGCTGCATGTCCCAAGGGTTTAGGATTTTTTGTCAGACTTCCTGGAGACTTTCTTGAATGAACAGACTTCAGATTCAGATACTTTTCCTGATGATCAATAGAAATGTATTTTAGTAACTGGTATCTTGTCTGTAGGCCTCTTACTGCTGCTAAGCTATGTCATACTGAATGCGTTTGAAATCAGTCTCGCAGTCTTCCTAATCAATTACCCTGTTCACTTCCATTCTGATGCTTTGAATGTCTTCTAATTTGTCTATCTCTCTAGAAATTAAGTCTATTTAAGTACTACTGTAGGCACTATCAGCGCTCCATGATATGATGCTTTTTCATCTATAAACCAAAACTGCACCATTTGTAATCATCAGTTGAGCATTCTAGAACATTCTGCTTTGTCGCTTACCAGTCATAGATACGGGTTTTTATAATTTCTTGGCTACATGGGAATGGGTTGATATTCACAGCACGTGAAGCTGAGCTGCGGCAGCTGCGTAAATCCAACATGGAGTTTGAGGAGAGGAATGCTGCTTTGCAGAAACATGTTGAGAGTATGCGTACTGCGGTGGAGAAATTGGAGGTGGATGTGATACAAGAGCGGAGCCGCAACACAGTGCTGCAACAGCATCTAGAGACATTACGCCAAGCACTCACAACCAGCTTTGCTGGAGTCCCGCTACCAGGTAAGACTTTTTTTCCTTATGACTGTCTGGCATGTTAAATTGAACTTCTAATGTTTATATGATGTTGTGAATTTACAACACGTGGCCTGCTGTTGTAGTTCTGTGGTCTTGGCTGTTTCTGAGCTTTTGTTGTATTAAATAACGAAATCTTAAAATGCGTGCAGGGCAAGGTTTAGTGTCAGTGCTTTATTTCAACGTGGCATTTTTTTTCTTACTAATCTTACTCTTCCTAATAAAGTGAGAGACATATTCAGTCCTTGCTCTCCTTCACTTGTTTTGTGAAAATCTTACTAAATAGAAAAGACAGGACCTGCAAGTTCCTTGATTAAAAGAAAGGCTGCATCTGCATTGTCAGATGCCAGGGAATCCACTTAGATACTATGAATGCCCAGCTGAAAGAGTTTGTTATAATCAACTATGAGACCTAAATCAAGGAAAACCATGCCTCATTAGTCCTGATATCCTTGGCAACTACTCACTTTGTGGAGTTAGGAGGACATAGTTTTACAGAATCTGTCACAAGAGGTGGTGCATGGCAAAATCACCTCCTATAGCAGTTTGTGTGTTGGCACAAATTGCCCTTAGCATGGTCTTAACTTTTTGGAATTGCTGTGGTCATCTAAATATTCTGTGGCTCATTTTACGATGTTAACTATAGGTAGCGGGGAAACACCCACGATGGAAACTATTGATTCCTACATGAATAGGCTGCACAGTATTATTATGGCTAACCCACAGGAGAACGAGAACCTCATAGCCACGGTCCGAGATGTGGTAAACAGACTTGAACGCTAGTGACTGGGTAAGTGCTTGCTCTTAGGCTGCTTTTGTTTGGCATCTACTCTGTACCTCTGGCACTTGTTCTGACACTGATTCTTGTGCTGATCACCGTATTGTACAATCAAAAAGTTTTCTTCCTCAAAGCTACAGGAGCAGGTTGACTTAATGAAAGTTAAATGCGGTTGAAAATATCCAACAGCATTAAAGGGTTCTGAAATTCCCCTTAGCTCTAAGATCTTTTGTATAAAGACATAGATAGTTGTTTGTTTTATTATTCATTGTATTTGTGTAAGGTGAGTAAGAATATTGACAGAATGGTGTAAAAAAAAAAAAAAAAATTTACATTTTAGTAACAGGGTGACTAACTTAGAAGAAGGTTCCTTTGTTGAGTGAAATAAATCTGAAAAATTCTGCATTAATTGTAGAATCTGATGGTCAGAGAAATTTTATTTATCTCAAGAGGTTACAGGTGAACTCAACTCTATTATAAACTGAAAATACCCTACAACTACCTGCTCTGTAGCACCTGTAGTGAGGCTCTTCTGGTTATGAAGGTTTACATGTAAGTGAAGCACTGATGTGTGGTTCAGGCTACATGTAGCATTTGCTGATACTCTAATGATCATGTGGCTTGTGCACGGATTATTACTGAGCTTATGATTCTGTATTTTTGCTTCTGTTTAACAGCTTAGAAAACTGTAATAGAGAACTGAGTAGAAAAACAAATCAACAAAGAAATACCAGTCTTTCTGTAATACTGTGCTTCCTTGCATTTCCCAGACCACTTACTCCCCCGCTTCCCCATGATGCACAGCACTAGACAGCCATTAGGAGTTTGCCTACTTCTATTTTAACTATGTACATACCTGCATTCTTTAGGCATTTATTATGTAGAGATCTACTGTACATGTCTTGAATAGTGTTTAGAAATGCAAATAAAGCTGTGTTGTGCCATCTGCAAATATGAAGACAGGGCTTTTCATCCTTTCTGATTCTGACCTTTTGTGATACTGTGTAGAACAGTTAATTACATGTTCCCCATTATATCATGGCTTAAGCTAAAAGATCATTGTCCTTCCAGAGGGTAGCCAGATGGAACGGACTATAGTTCTAAGAGATGACTGAGCTCCCAGCAGAATAAAGAAGTGCCTTTACTGCTGCTATTTATGAAGGGAACAGCTTGTCGATCCAGGTCTGGGATTTTTCAGTAGCTCATCAACCTCCTCACTTTTGTATACTGCTTTCAGTTAGCACTCAAGCTCAGAAGGAGAATCGGGGTATGGGGAGGTTTTATGGAATGTATAAGAGAGAAAGCAGTTTCTCATCAGTCAGTTATTAGAAGGGCATGCCAGGCCCTGAAACAGATGTTTGCACTTTAAGCACCTTGCCAGAAAAATCATATCTCAGGGCTACTAAAATCTAGGCTTTCGCTCGCATGTCAGGCAGATTCATATTTCCTAAATGATGGACAATTTCTGTGTTCCTAAAAATGCAAATATTTTTTTCTTGGATAAACTGGATTCACCTGTAACTGGTTTGGAAAAAATAATTCTTGCTTTAGAATTCTTCCTTCCACTTTATAGTTGAAAAATAGGACTCCATTCCCTTCTTCCCCCTCCCACCAATACCTTCCTTCTTTTCAGCAGCAAAACAGTGTGAGGCAATTAAAAACGTGATTAATAATCACCTAGTTTCATTATATAAAAGACATGCATGTAACTGGATATAATGATCAAGTAATTCATAGGGCTATTAATTACACTGACGTTCACTTGGCAACGATTATATTTTGTGACAAAATCTTAAAAGGGAGAAGGTTGGGCTTTATTGGATGCAAACCTAGAAAAAAGTAGAGCTTCCCTAGAAAAGAGGGAAGCTTTGGATAGAAAGGTTCAGCTGGCATCTGATAAAACCGTATCAGCAAACTGTCGTCATCATTGTCCCTTTGTTAACATGCATATGAAGTATATTAATTCTCCTAAATGTACTCTCTGTCAACTAAATGGTCTGTTTGAGATTGAGACACATTACAAATCAATTCCATAGAAAAATCTATTTATTATGATACTCTTGAAAACCACTGTACATCACAGAACTGAGGTGTTTTTTGGTGGCTTAGTACCTTGTATTTAGTGACTGTTTGACTATGCTAGTGAACGTTTTGGTTTTCTGTACTGCATGGTAAAGAACTTCTTTGTGCAAACAGTATATGGGGAGAAGAGGAAGTTTTTCATTATTTAGCACTCTGTTCTTTGGATGGAAACAGGAATTCAGTTACAGTTCTGTCTCTATAGGTTTCTCTGCTATACTTCTTAATATTGTGTTTTCAGATAAATCATCCAAAAAATAATGTCACGGTGCCTATTTAGTCCTGGCAGATTGTAGTCTTCTAACACTTATTTTTCTGTTTCGTCTGCAGGTCTCGTGACCCAGGGATGCTTTACAAAATTTTTTTGGCCAGTGTGGAATAAGAAGCCATGAGGGAAAGACTAGGGGTGGGAGGCAGAATTGCAGGTTTGTCCTGGTCCCTGCCTTTGTGGTTTGTCAATGAGACAAACAGATCAATGCATTAAAAGGTCTTAAGAAGCCACGGACACCACCCACTAAACATTTGGAACTGTCCTCTGTGTAAACATTTAAGAGCATGCAACTTCTGTGCAATCTTCAGTTTCTTGTTAATTTTGCTGGGTGTGAGGGTGCATACGTTCTGTGGACTAGCTGACTATGGAGATGAAATCTCACAGTTTGTGAAATGAAGTCAGCCTATGTGTTGTAGTAATAACTTTGATGTGTTATATTGCCTAATGTCTTCTAGTGTCTTTTGTTTTGTTTTCATGTTTATCTTGTGGGATTACCTTCCTCCGCTTTAGTTTTCTTCTTTTGATCTTGTTATCTGATACTTGCAGTACTGGATAGCAATGCTTGTGTTCTCTGCTGTAACAGGCAGTCTTTCTTGGTGCACTGTCTTGTCTTACCCTGCCTGCTATGTTTATATAAGCTTTCCTTAAGCAGAATCCTGTTGGGTTTTTTTTTGTGTTAACCTGCAACTTCTACAATGTGTGTTTGCTCCCTGCTAGAGACTGGCTGTGGTTGATGCTTTGTGACTTGATTCTACTATGAGACAGACTTCCTCTCTCCCCACTCTCTTCAAGCACCTCTCTTGCACGTAGCATCCTGCTCTTCTGTGAAGGTCTCTTGTTACCTCTTGAAAATGTTTGGTGGAGCATTTTACTACCGCAAAGGTCAGTGGTAATCAAGATAGAAAGTGAAACGTTAGTTCTTCTCAGCAGGGAGAATAGCAATCTCCATTTTAGACTAAAACCACAAAGCTTGCCCTTCCTCTGATATGTTGCTCAGTCTAACTTAATGTTACTGCCTTGTTTTTGAGAGAACGATCTCATGGTGAGAGTGGTATTCTATAAAAAGAGAAATGGGCAGGGGGATTGCATTTTTTTTTTTCTGCCTTCCTGAAATCACAGTGCTGGAAGCAATATGCCTGGAAGCAGCACATGTATTTTTGCATGAATTATTAGAGCAGAGAATGTTATTAGCAGCTAGGTCCACGTAGCAGCCCACAGAATTCTACATTACAGCCCGTAAGTGCTTTCACCTCTTGTACAGTTAAAGTACAGCCTGTGGAACGTATAGCATTCAGCACGTTATGTTCCAGTGTGACCTCAATGGCCTTTCGCTTACATCAAGTAGAATTCTGCATGCTGGAGTCTGTAATCTTGCTGAGGTACGCTGCACCTCCTGTCAAAGATGAAGGCACCTGCTGTCTGCACTAACTTATGCAAATCATTTGCTGCCCTTTGGTTCCTGTCAAATTGTTAATTCAGACTTTGCTTGAGCACTTGTTGGATGTCTCTGGGCTTTATGGTAGTGGTTGAAATGCTCTTTCTTCCACATGACAATCTCCTTGCTCCTCCTTAAGAAATCTTTTAAGATTTCCCTGTTGTGAATTGGAGATTGCTTTCATTACTGGAATGCATTGCAGTCAGCATCACTTTAATCTATCTGTAACGCAAGTATTTGAAGATTAAAAAGCAGTTTCTTCTCTTCCCACGCTGTACTCATGGACTTCAGGCTTGCCTGAAGCCGTCTCCAGGTCAACACCTTGTATGTCAGGTCTCTGCTTGCTCATGGGCTTATTGCTGTAGCCAAGCAGCAAGGATTTCCATGTAAGTTCAAGTCTTCCTTCAGGGAGGAAACTCCTTTCTCTTGTCTTCAGTCTCATTTTCAAGACTTCACAAAAAGGAACCTCAGTCTGCTGCATTGACCTCCATTTTCCTTAGCATGGATGAGGCCAACTGATGTTGGCATGAACTTTTTTAGTGGATTCTATAATAAATATTGTGCGGGGAAAAAATCCTGCAGGTTAATAATGTCTCCAGAAGAAGCACCAATACCTTCATCTCCTGTGTGTATCTTGTTTTTTAGAATTGGTGATATTTGACTTTTATTGAAGTGGCCAAAATGCACTGCATAGCCAAAAGCTGATTTACAAAATTCTAAAGTTCAGTCTGTGGCACCTTACCTAATACCTGGAGTTGTATCCCATAAAGACTCCAGAAATTGCGATGTAATATGATAGTAGGATACAATTCCAGGCTGTGACGTACACATACCATAAATAAGGTATGGATGGCTGCAGGCTGCCCCTGCTTACATAAATGCAATGCAGCTATCAGCTTGTGGCATACTGCTAATACATCATTCTGTTGAGTAGCATGCAAGTATTATGGGATAGGAAATTTAAGATGATATTATTAGCTGGGAGATGACATATCTCTTGCTTTTTCCCACAAGGAAGGAGGGGAGGTGGTATACCCATCTTAAAGCATCTGGGGAAGACTAAGTTTTTGCTCACCAATGATGTGACAGATGATGTTTTGTCTCATTAAGAAGCTTCTTATTTACATTGATTAACCCTATAAAAATGGATTTTGTCTTTCCAGTGTTTTCTGAGTGTCACTTCAGTTTACATTTTTCAGTGCTGACTGATAAAAAAAAAAAAGGTAAAAAATGAACTGGGTGTCAAGGAGAGGAGTGGGATAAAATGCTTTTGTCACTTAGAGAAATGTTAAGAGAAATATATGAAAACAGAATCCATTCGCTGGATTAAAGTGTTTGGAATTGTTGAGATGCCAAGTTTTCTGTACAATGTTTTTGTAATTAAACTTTGGAGTTCCTTTGTTTTTAAGAAGTTGATGTGCTTGTTTGACACTTGCTTCATTAAAATTGTTCAACATTGAATCCATTCTGATTCAATTTTAACTGCATTTTCATGAAAGATCTATTACTAGCATTTCTCTCTTGTCTAAGAGATTTTGGCAACTCCACATTAACCTTTGAAAGGAAATAATGTGTCCCTTCCCCCACTCCACCCTATGTGTATCTCCCCCTGAAAAAGCTGAAGGAAGTAGTTATTATTTATAGTGATGTAAACTTCAGGGATCTTTTGGTTATAGCTAATTGTTATCAGGGCCCTTCCTGTCATCTTTGTTCCCCAACTTGAGTAACTTTAAAAATGTCGTGAGTTGCTCTCCCTCAGCCCTTTTTTGACATCCTTGTCTTCCTTTGTCCTCCCTTATTTCCCACTGGCATATTTATTTTCTCTTCCTATAAGAACCTTCTGTATCATACCTATTGCCCCCCACTTGGTTTTCTTTTCCCCTACTAGATTTTTATTATGTATCTTCCCTTCTGCTTGCTGAATATGGAGCCAAACTGTAGCCTTGTGAAATTTGTATTTTGGGTGTATATCTTCTGTGGAGGAGTTTGGATGACTTCTGCCTGCACTGGTGCTCTTTCTGAGGTCACAGTGCTGTAAGCAACCATGTCTTTATGTTACTTTTGTGGTCACATCTCATTATTTTGATTGCCAAATTAATGCCTGGTCTTTCTGTGTACCAACAGCCTTGGTTCAGATACTATCTGCTATCTGGGACAGACTGCACGTTTAGATTTACAGTGCTTTGGAGATTTTTGTAAAACACCAATTATGAAATGAGAAAGAAATAAAAAATAGAAGGAATATTAGGGGAACCTCCTACAGGAGAATAGCTGCCATGTGACACTGGCTAGTCCAGAGTTAGAGAGGTAACAGCAAAACAGGCGCACACCTGGAGGAAAAAAATAAGAGCAAAGCATCAGTAAGTTCATTATAAGACAAAGATCTAGTTCCTTTCTAACCTGTGGTGCTGTACATGGTATCAGGAACAGATGGTGGTCAATCATGCTCAATTTAAGGCAACGTAGTGTAGTGTAATATTTCTGCTGTTTTTTTCTGGTTTTACCCCGTTTACTCTGCTGCTGGTCAATTGGACCGATGATTAATAATCACTTAAGGGAAGCTAGAGGGATTTGAGGGCTTCGGATTCTTTTAAGAGGAAGAGATCACTTCCTCTTTCCTCAGGCAGGTTCCTGTTGATAATGTATTTGGAATCTGAAATTATGTCTCTCTTTAATCTTTCGCTTCAGTTCAGTTGTATCCTTCAGAGTCAGGAGTACACTCAGGCCTATCCTCTACTTATACCATAGAATTTTTCTGCTTGTGAACCATGAATAGTTTTCGCTGCTTCTTTCTTCCTCATTGCTCATAGTATTGAGGGTTTTTTTAACTTATCTTTTTTGAATATATTCATGATTTGCCATCTTAATTGCAAAATCTCTGGATTTTGTATGTATTGTACCATTTTGGTATGTGGTAAAGTATCCACGTCCATTATGTAATACAAGGAATAACATTTATATAAACTGATTTATGGGTTATATTAATAAACCTGTAATTCTTATGCTGTGAGTTTTTGTTTTTTATCATTTAATGTGTAAACATTGATGGTTTGTGTATCTGAACACATAAAAATTGGCATTTGTGAAGGTTTGAAGCTTAAGACTGTATTATTACTGGCATATGGAGACCTACGCAATGCAAGTTTTTGAATATTTGTACCAAAATAATGGCAAGCAAATGCAGCTAGGATATTTCTAAGCCCAGTTTTGGAGGGCAGCAAGAGGAAAAGGTGGCTGTACAAATCATACGAGACATGAAAATGCGTGGCTTCCTACTCTAAAGTTTTCTAACTTATGAAGAAACCTTAGAGAAGAGAGGTGTGATGCTGGTGGCAGGTATCACTGAACTATGGCTAGCATGTGGTCTCTATTTCAAAGTTGTGTTGGGAGGGAGATGGGATGAGTGATCTACTATTCTCTCATTTTCCATCTTTGACTTACGTTTCACCCCATTATGAGGACAAATGCAACACAGGTTGATTGTGTTTGTGTCTATTTGTAGCCACAACACAGTGTTCAGACAGCTCTGTAGCTTTGAAAATCAACGTTTATTTTAAACTATCCAGATTTTATTTGCATGTGTACCCTAATAAGGGAAAACTAGTACTGAAATGCTATCAGTTCTGTTAATTACTTCATGAAGTGCTGAAGTAATATTTGAAAAGATCTGCATAGAGATGGAGAAGTAGAGAAGGGATTGCTTGTTCAGTTGAGTGGAGAATTGGGTCATGCGAAAATAGTTAAACCAGAGTTTTAGGTCCTGGTCCTGAAGTGCTTCAGCATGAGGTCAACTTTCTACTTGTGAGTGGTTCCACTGAGTTGACTAGACTTACACTCATAAAAATTTACTTCCCAAACTCCTTGCCACATCAGTGCTATAGATCAGAAATAGAAAGAAAAAATAACGAAGCACATCTTAAAACAAAAATCCTGAGGAAGCATGTATTCTTCAAAAAGTATCTGGAAATACTTAATGAGAATACATTTAAGAAAGTACTGAAAACAGTGTAGCCAGTTAACCCATTAATGGGATTTGAAGCCATTGCATGTTGCTAACCAGGTACGTTGTTCTATTCAGAATGCTCCTTTTCCTTCATCTCCTTCATGCTGTGTCTTTATATCTAGGTTTGTGCCATCAGAAATCAAGCCCCCATCCTCCTCTACAAGTATATGTAAATAATTCACTGGTATCAGACACTGTTCTATGTAGCAAAACTTCTGCTCTAGCTTGCATGTTTTAGGGGAAGAGAACATACTGTCTTTTTAACATGATAAATAGTACAGTGGGATTCTGAAGAGGCTTGCTGGGGGCTCCAGCAGTTTATAATAGTAACATGGGACAAATTATTTTTGCAGTACTAAAAGGGAAGTTATTTTACATTAGAGATTGTGGAAATACAAGGTTCTCCAAGAAAGCGTAGGTATCGGTACATTTTGCTAATTTGTTAGGCAGGTTGCTTGTGGCATGTGGAAAGGAAAGTTTTGATTAAAAAGTTGAGAAGCTTTCTGGTTTTAATAAACAGAAAACCTTGA
>NW_008825303.1:3467200-3471342 GCF_000699105.1 Pygoscelis adeliae
CCTGCTGAAAACTGGAAAAGATTCCAGCTGGTCACAAGTGCTACTGTTTATAGAATATAAGCTTTAGGAAAAATAAGTAAAGAGAATTATGAAGAACATAAGCAGGATACTCTTCCAGACTTACTAACATGCATATGTTTAATTTGAATAACGGAAGCATAAATATTTAAGCAATTTGTTAGAATTCATTCCTTATGTTATCTGCTCAGGCCTGGCAACAGGGTTCTGGTACTGATTTACCCTGGCCCCATAGCTGGCCCTGCGCTTATGCTAGTACAGCGTGGTTGAAAAATTTGATCTTGTTGATATTAAATCATAATGGGTGCATATATTATTGAATTGATGCAAGTTATTCTAAGATATAAGAGGATTCTAAGATCCTCTGCTTTCTCTTTTCCTGGCGATGAAATGGTTAATCTCCTGAAGTTGTTAAATACTACTGTTTACAGGTTTGTAGCTTTGGTCACTCATGCTCTGGAAGGTGAAAGGCATTCCCACTTTTCCCTAGAAGTATGTGTGTGCATTAAAGTCTGTCTGATCTTTTTGTTTATAAATTTGGATTCTAAATACTTATGTATAAAGAGTTCTGCCTGTCCAAATCCTTGGCTGCTAGATATCCATCTGGCTTCCTTGAATTGGGTAGAAGAATGATACTCACATCAACTGAATACTTGGTTGTCTGGGAATCAGAAAGAGGTCTAGTTTTCAATCTGGAGTAATAGTACCATGGGATTTCTCTTTCTATCTCATATCATCAGTTTTAGTTTTATTGAATCTGTTCCAGTGTTAGTCAAGAGAGAATTCCCTCATCTAATTTATTTGAAATAATATTGCTTAAGCCCAGGACACTTGCAGAGAAATCCCAAACTGACATTTTAGGCCTAAAAACATACTGTTTCAACCCTTCACCCTTCAAAATGGATGTTAACTGTATTAGTATTCTAATTCTTCTCAGAGGAAGTTTCTTTTCCTCTATGACACTTTAAATTCCTGCCCAAGTTGTTTTTGTTTCTTTCATATTGGAGGAAGAGAAGTAAACTGTTTGGACTGGGGGAAGAGATGCAGGAAGTTTATCAGAAGTGCAAGCCAGCAGGATGGCTGAGTCCAGGAGAGTGAAAAGCTCTGGAAAATTAATCTAACACCTTTCCCGGAAAGGACTGTGGCTTTTTTAGCATGAATGTTGCGTATGCTCTGAAACAGCATTACACATGCTGTTTTCCTTGTGTGTAAGTGTGGATTATGGAGGATGTTGACATTGTCCTCAAAAAATTTCAGTTCTCTTAAAACGCTTCTACAGAAGTAGAGCGTCTGCTCCTTTAGAAGAAATGTAGCTGTATACCGGCCTGTGGCTTTCAAGCATATGCTATGAACTTGATATGCAGGAGGGAAGTGTGTCATTTTTCTTCTGCTTACTAGCATTAATAATGAGTGGCCTTGGCATATGTAAATGCCACAGAGTCAAATTCTGTTTACAACCCATTTTTTTCCAAAAAAGTTGAGTAAGAATTACCTTCTACCGTTAAAAATTTAAGGCACTTTGTAGGATAAGGACAGCAGGAGTAAGAGGATACAGGAATAGAATTTGCCTTTGTTCTTGAGGTTAATGTTCACCTACTGCCAGTGCAGAAATGGTTGAGTTTTTAGCCTCAGTAAGTTTAGATTCAGACCTGCAAATTCCATACATTCTTGAAGTGCTTTTGAGCAGAAAAAGTAGCAAATGTGAAAATGGAATTCCAGCTGCACCCTAGTTTCAGGACTTCACAGTTATGTGGTAAATGTGCATTTCCAGATGTCTGAAATATCTATCCACATAAGGAAAAGAACCCACTTTCTACTGGGGGAAGCAGTGCCCTCTAATGATAAATCTTGGTAACTCAAAATGAGAGTGAAAAAAAGCCTGTCAGTGGGAGCCAGAGCCAGAGAGCTTCTGCATGTGGAAACTTAAGTAAATTCCCTGATTTTGTTCTAGGCAGATGGTAGTCTCTTGTTTTTTGTGTTTTGTTTTGTTTTTTTAAATTATTTTATTTCTTTGTTTCACGCAGATACATTATCCTTTTCCAGCTGTGCTTTGAGGGCTGGTCAGGGTGGAAGTGGTACAGCAGGCATTCTTGTGTTACAAGGAAATGCTGGTACGGCAACTAAAACATGAACTCATTTTGCATGTCTTTGAAGTTGTCGTTCTGACAGCAAGGAATGGCTGTGATAAAGGTTTCTACTTGGCTAAAGCTGATTCTGTGTGTTGGCTGATACGTAAAATCAGCACAGCTGACTTCTTCTCTAGCTTCCTAACTAGCAGGAGCTGTGAATACATAAATCCATGTAATGGAAGCTTTGCAACTGTTGGTATATACGTAGTACTGTGTCTTTGCAGAGCTGGTTTTCATTTTGGGAGCCTGCAACAGCTTCACACTTTAACAGCACTGCCAGCTCTCTGGAGCTAGAGCGTATACAGCATTGTGGTAGCTGCTTCGCTATCTTATCCAGCCAAGACCATCCCTGCCCAACTGTGAGCTTCACTAACTCATCAAAATAGTAGAAAACTACCCGGCTCTTTTCTTGCTGAAGGTTTTCTGTTGTGAATTGGCTGAGTTCATGTAGAGGTCTGGCAAGCACTAGGGTTTGCGCAAAGTAAGCAGAGGATCACAGAGGAGATGAGAAGGGAGAAGGAGGAACTCCTTTCTGGAGGTATCTTGCTTGCATTTTGCTCACTGTTTTGTGAAACTGTACACTGAAATGATGTGGGAGCACAGACTACAGAGAACCATCCCCTTTTCAGCATCTAAAGTTGTCAGTAAATACATGACAATCTAAATCTAACTCCTGACTTCATGCTGTTGCCCTTATCTGTATGTTTTCTTGTCCTGCCTTTCTTTCCCTCTCTTGCCCTCTTCCTTTGTGCCAAGCTGTTTCAGCTTAAAACCAGCTAAAATTGACTAAGTGCCTTGGCCAACAAAGATTTTTCCTATAGAGAAAGTTTTTGCTCAATGAATGTCACTGGAGGAGTAGTGAATTTGGAAGGGGCCCACAACTACTGCAGTTGAAGTATTTAGAGAAGACAAAACTATGGAAATAAGTGTTTTAAATTATCTTGTCTTCTGTGAAATGGGGGCAACAAATCAACCCAGCAACAGTGCCATTCTCTCTGGTACCAGTTTTCAAGCCAGATACTGACAAAACAAACTGAAGGTATAAAATCAAGACTGCTTAATCTGGGGGGGAGGGAGGTAAGGGGCAAGATCATGTTACTGATAAAAGAAAATGCACAAAATAACAAATTCCTAGCTTTCTCCCTTGGGGTATGCATTCAACTGTGGAAAGAATGTTTATGGATGTGTGAATGTATATGAATATGTTGTGCTGTTTAAGCATGCTTCAAGAATGTATCCTTCCTTACCGTGTAGAAAATCTTCTTAATAGAATTCACTCCCAAGCATCTCCTTTTTTTCTTTTTTTTTTTTGTAATTTTTTTTTTTCTTTTAGACCGTAAGTCAGTAGAACTGATGTATATTACCCATGGGCCAGCTTGTACAGGGGTAGCTTAATCTGGGCACGTCCTTACCTTGAATTGAAAGTCTGTTGTATTTAATGGTGTGTTAACTCAGTTTATTCTCTGGGATTTGTGCAGTAATTTTATTGCCTGCAAAAGGAACAATTTGAAGCCAGATGAAGTATAGGTATACTCTGTAATATACTCTGTAACGTACCTGCTGAGCTTGGCAATGATGCCTGGACATGCTTGCCTTATTCTGGTGTTTATATTTTCTCATCACATTTCTTGCATCTCTTTTTCTGGTAGTCCTGCTTTGAGTTTGAGGGTTATCTCCCTTCTTTCAGGAAATAGATCTATATGTACTGCATCTGGTCTGTTTCCAAATCTAGTATCCCATCTTGGACTAATGCAACCCTTTGATTTCTGCAGGTTTTCATGGCCATAACCACAGGCAGGATTTGGTCTCTACATCTTCCTCAGTATATCCCAGCTCTGACTTAATCTTTGTCCCTTCTCACCTTCAGTCCTGGCCTCCCCTGTGACTCTTCACTGCTGGAGTTTGCTCTTTGGCTTGCATGGACATTCATTTGGTGCTTTCTCCATCTCTCTGAATCCTTTTGACGTTGTATAAACTTCCTTTTCTCATATAAGT
>NW_008825303.1:3471373-3484889 GCF_000699105.1 Pygoscelis adeliae
GACTGTTACACAGGTGCAGTTTTGCTTTGGTACCAACCAGCAATACTGAGTGTCACATGGTATTTCATGGACAATTGCTGTCTAGGCATTCAATTTTTAGTTAAACTATTCTGTAGACTGCCATCTTACCAAGGCTTATCACACTCTGGTTTTGTTTTTCCTGTCTTGTTTTGTCCTGATTCAGTCCCATACAACAAGAAAAGATGTGTCAAATGTTCTTGCAGGGCAGACAAGCATAAGAATAACAGTGGATTCTGAAGTCAGTTTTTAATAATAATAATAAGGCTCTTTGGTAGTTGAGTTCAATGATGTAGCAGAACCTACAGTGAATTACAACCCAAGACAATGATAATGTTAAAGAAATGGGTTCCTCTAATGCTGAAGCACCAGCAGAACAAAGACAGGGGAAATCAAAGACAAAGAACAAAAATCAACTTAAAGTTGACTGACTGTGCAGTGAGGCAGACTTTCATAAAGACTTTTCTCGGATGCAGCTGTTCTGTGAGGGAGAATGATGTAGATCAGCATCCATGCCTTAGGGGACAAAGCTGAATTGTTCAGTCCTCTTACATAGATGGTCTTACAACTTCCTTGTGATAAGAGCACAGGCAACAGCTTAACTAACATTAAAAACCATTTGGAAGTTGCTAAATTACTAGGCAGTATGTGTTTAATGTGAATGAGACACACAATGTCACTTCTGTTGAACTAGCCTGAACACATTATGTGGTGTTTATGCTGGTTATAGAGGACAGACAGCACTAACTTCATCAGAAACTCTTCTGGAGCACACCTATGCCCTGAACTAATATGAAGTATCAGGTTTGTTTGTTTCAGTTCAGTTTGTTGTCTCGTGGTTTTGACATTTTTTGATCTAGTAATAGATACATCACAAGTAGATCAACTGTTTTGTAGAGCCAAAGCTTCAGAGGAGAGTTTTGGCCCCCTTGAAATTAATGAAAATTTAATCACTGAATTTGCTGGGGTCAGGATGTCATCTCCAATCTTCAGCAATTATATGTGTGGTTACGGATTATCAGTCTGTAGGGAAGCTGAAACTGGCTCTGCAGCTTTTCTTCGACTCATCCAGTATCTCCAGTCCTGTGATACAGCTTCACAGAGGAATCTGCATGGGGTTTTTCCTAAGAAAAATCAAAGAGGAACTCCTGCAATGCAATAAAGGACTGAAAAAGCATACATTTCTTCAGCTAGAATAGCAGTGCTCTTTCACATATAATGGGGTCACTGTTTCTCTGCTGAGTTTTTCGTATCATTGATACTTACCAGCTGGGTTCCAATTTGATGATAAAATATCAGCACTTTAAAATCCTAGCAATGAGAGAGTTTCAAATCACAAAAATGTCAGTGCTGTCACTTAAAGAAACACTTTTGTTACTTTCCGTCACTGCTGCTACTTTTTCTTAATGATAGGAAATTTCAGTTCAACTCTGAAGCTCTCTAGTAGTAAATTCCTCGAATCCAGTATTTCGCTATCCAGGGCCAATGCTTTCTCACATCACAGGAGATCTGTTGCGAGGAAGGTATCCTCAGGGTGAGGTGGGAGGACTGAGCCTGGATCCAGATAATCTAGGTTCCATTTCCAGGCTCCGAGATAGACTTTTTGTGTGAGACACATACTTTTTCTGTCTCATGGTCTGGTCAACATACTAGCGAAAGATACTCAGATACTTCAGTGGTAAGGATGATAAAAAAACTCATGTAGACAGAGTTCTTGGGCATGTCATTTGTTTTGTCTCTGCTTCAGTTCTTCATTCTGCAAATGAAAAGAGTAAGCATCATCCATTTAGACCGAGAGCTGCCTGAAAAAGGGACTGTGTCTTAGCCTGTGTGTCAGCAGTGTCCAGGAAATATCACTGTGATCTGAATAGGAATCTATAGGCATTATTCTGTTAAATCATCCACCTCCAATGATAGTTTTGGATGTGTTTAAAAGGATTAGGGGTTGGAAATAGTAATTTCTTGTTGGCTTTTTTATTATTATTTAAGGTAGACTTGCAATATCTTTTTTTCTGTTTGAGATGTGCTGCCTAAAATAGTACAAATATTGCAGTTGAATCTTATTTCCATTATTCTTTCTCAAGCTCTGGCCTTTAAGAACGCAAGCAGAAATGATATCTATACAAGGAGGTGGCAAAGGTCTTGTGTAGTCTTCTGAAAACAGTCCTTTTTTGTTTGCATGGCATAGTAGTCAGAAAATGCATCAGGAAGGTATAGTGGATAAAAGAGAATGAATGACATGACTGAATGCGGGAGCCAGAAATAACCTTTTGACTGGGCTTGTTCACCTAGCCAGGATTATCAATAAAATGTAAGTGTGATTTTTTTTTTTTAACCGTCTTTAAGCATAAAGGTGTAGTCTGCCTGGACATATATTTATGTCAAAATACTTAATTTTGGTGTGGATGCATTAATAAAATGAAATGATCCAATATTAAAATCAGTATCCACACAGTCTTACATAATTTAACTGTATCAGTGTAGAAACTGATTTTTAGCATACTAATGAGCCCTGTCTGGGTTTATTGTCTACAGAGACTGCATAGTAAATAATACCATTACATAAAATTTGTTTCTTGGGATCCTAAATTCTCCACAATCTATATCTTCTTTTCACTGGACTACTTAGTCTCTTCTGAATTTCAGTCTTGCTCCTCCCTCAGGTCAGGGCAAAGCGTGTTTTCACTGCTTTTTTTGAAGGTTTAGAACAAATGAGGGGCTGCTACGAGGGGTTTAACTGGGGAGGCGTGAACACTGAGTACTGTTTCAGCTAAGGAAGAAGTGGCACTGCTAGGAAGCTTGCATTGCAATTAGGAGCTGGTCATCACGTTGGGAGGATGGAGCTGTGTACAGAAGAAAACTAGTCAGTTAAAATGACCTTTTCCCACCTTTTCTCTTCTACACAAGGAGGAAGGCACAGGTGAGAACTTGTTTTATTAACCTTGTGTGAAGTTGGGAGCAGAGGAGAGAAGAGGATAAAACAGATCAGATTTAGGCTTCACTGGTAGATCTAGAGCTGGCTCAGTTGCTGCCCATGAGAGAAAGGTTCCTGTCAGCTCCAGACCTCCGAAGAGACGTTGTTTGCTGAGCTTCTGTGATGAGAAGGTTCAGAGCTAGTGTCAGTCTGGATGGTTCATTAGTTTTAAATGTCTGGTTTTGGGAGGTATGCTCTCAAGCAAAGGCTTCTAAATATAAAATTGTCTAGTGAAGTTATCTTATGAATATTCACTTGTTGAATTTACATTTTGTTTTTCATCTCTGAGCTTCTAGAACAGAGCCTTACATAGAGGACAGCCCTCCCATCTGTCTGAATAAACTCTATGATGGAAAGATTTTGCAAAAACAGTACCTTGTTGTTTAGTATGTACATATTCTCTAGAATGTACATAGTATGTCTCTAGTACATACTATGTACATTCTCTAGAATGTACATAGTATGTCTCTAGTACATACTATGTACTAATGTACATAGAGAAAATACATCTTTAGAACACTTTGAAGACCCAGCCATTGTCACTTGCAAGCTCTAATAATCTAGGACTTGAGCAGAGTTTTGATCTCCTGTGGACCCTTGAATGTATTGACTGAAGTGGTGGAGGTGCAGGTGGAACTGATAATACAATTTTGCCTTGAGAGACTAAGGTTATTTGGGTAGCTGTTCTCTTGGGAGAGAGTAAACACGTTTGACACATGCTTGTGGGGCATCTGGAGTGGATGCTTTGGAACTACAGGGAGGACTATCTGTTAGAATGGAGGGTTATCAGTAGAGCTTGCAGAGATACCTGCTTCCTCTATCTAGATGTGCTCACCGTGGTTCATGACCTCTTCTGAGAGCATTAGCTGTTGCTGTCAGTCCTGTGCTTTCATACACTCTGCAATCATTCAAAAAAGAATGAAATACATAAATGAAGGTATGCATTCTTCACAAACCCCCTCACAATACTCTTGGATACTTGATTGCTTCTAGGCAGAGGGCTTTATTATACCGTTCTCATTTACTTTCTTTTTTCAGCTATGTATCGAGTTATTTCCTAATCTGGCTTCATATGGTGGCTAATAGAACAGAATTGATGCAATTGCTCCAAAAAAAGGCTTTTAGCCAGTAGATTCTAATTAAAGCAACCTTTTTTTTTAAGAGGAGAAAAAAAAAATCCTTCAAAGGGCCCACTTTCTTTGTATCAGATGTGTGTATATATATGCAATAATTTGCCAGCCTGATGGAGACAGAAGTTGAAATATGCTTGGAGCAGTTATATTCAACCATATGCAAGTGCTGGCACTACCTGGAGCTTATTTCTCCCATAAGGTGATATTTCTACCATGTAATCTTGCTGCTTCCTGCTGTAGGCAGTATTAGGGAGAATGTGTCAGAAAATTTGTCAAAATGGCTTTCTGTCAGAAGATTCCATTTTAGTTATGCCCATGGGAAAAAATGCATAGATTTAGTTGAAAATTCGTAGTTCTTGGGTTTGACCAGCCTGAGTTTTAGGGGTGAGTCCATAAGCCCAACTGCAGAAGCGCTTGCATTTACAAATCCTACCCTCGGGTTCTCCAGGGAGACGGAAGAAGCAGGCAAGGTCAAAGAAACCATGTGCTTAGTTGCTCAAGCAGAGATGGAGGAGAGGAGCTTTTCCTGGTAGAGCTCTGCTTCCAGGAAAAAAAAACCCACCACACCTATGAACATTATTATTAAAACTAACCAATTGAATTTCACATGTGTGGTAGGTTCTCAGTGACCAAAAGCCATGGTACAGCCATGAAAACAGCGGGAAGGGGTCTAGGCTGTAGTTAAAGAGCTGTACTGCCATGATGTGACATAGGCTGCTCATTGAACTGGCTGGGTCTAACGTGGTGGTGGTGGAATTACCTTATCTCTAAACCTCATCTCCCTTCCAAATCCGCCTGTAATGTCAGACTGAGAAATCGGTGCTTAGGAGAACAAAGAGTCATCACAAATGCAGCTTCCACTCCAAGTGCCAGGCGCATATTTTTTTTTAAACTTCCTTCTGTATTAGTGAATCTACTTAACAAGCCTTACCAAGGTAACTCATTGCCTGAGCCACAGCCATCCCCAGGAGGAGAGGGCGATGGAATGAATGAATTGCAGCTAATACTTACTAGCCTCAAGACTTGGTGAAAAAACATGGTGGATAAGTGTGCAGGAGGCTCAATACATGAGAATCTCTGATTTTCTTCCCTCTATAACTGTCCCAGTGCTTCAGAACAGCTCTTCATAATTACTTTCCCTTACTGTCCTAAAGACTGAACAGTCTCTTACTCTCCAATTGGAGCATTTAGGCTCTCTATTCGTGGGGAACCATTCCCTATCACTCCCTACAGAGCCCAATAAGTTATATCCCTGCAAATCCTTCCTGTCCAACATTCCCTGTTTAAAAAACAAAACAAAACAAACTTTCTCTGTCTCTCCCTTTCTTCCTGGTCCCTTGCACCTGAGCTGGCTGTATCTGTGAAGCTCCAAAGCCTGTAAGTGATGCTGTTTGCCTCTGAGTCGGAGAGGCTTTTAAATCTGAGTAAAATGAGACTCCTACAGCAGTAAACAGAGCGATCATATACCTCCTTTGAAGTTACCATTTAAATAACCTCCAGGGCTTTACTAATGCGGGAAGCGAGCAAGAGGAAATAATTCCCTCCTTCTCCCCCCTCCCGCTCCCCTCTCCAAAGCAGGGAAAATGAAAATGAATTCCCTGGCAGAGGAGGGACACTGGTTTTCAGGGTATTGCAGAAGAGATGAACGGCTCTCACTTGCAGCTTAGTTAATGAGTCAGCACATACTCATTCATGGACACAATTTATTAACCCATAAACACTGCAGATGATGGTGTTATCACTGTGATAAAGTAATTTTAATTTGTTGTATAATTTATAAGGTAGCTGCTGCATCAGAGGGAAGCCTGTGTCTGCTTATGTGTCCAGGTCCTGGCTTGGTGCTAGGGAGGGAAGAGAGGATCAGGGAAACAAAAAGGAGGGGTTCTAGCAGGACTATGGGAGCTGACCTGGTTGCAGACCATTTTTTGCTGGTTCCCCATCCCTATAGGTTGTTCCTGGTGCTGCTAATTCATGAGAAGGTGGATGTGTGTTTTCAGGCCTCTGGCTCTACATCTGAATTGATGCTTGGATTTTTTCCTGAAGGCAGACAGACACATAGAAAGAGCACAAGTGAGTGTGCATGACATCTGACAGCGCTGGAGGGGTGTTCAGTGATGTGCTGGAAAGGAGGTCACCCTGTGCTGAATGGGATACTGTAATGTTGGATGGCAGCGTTATATGCTCTTGAGATTAGTAGGGTCTTCTCTGTGGGCTGATGGCGTATGGCTACCAAATATGAGCATAGTGTAGCCTTCTGAGACATTTATAGTTAGTGTGTGCTGCAATGATATAGTGGGACAGCTTTCCAGTGAGGCAGCAGGTTTACCCAGTACTAGAAGGATTGGGAACTGAGGAACCTGGAGAAGTAACACGCTTGCCTGGATATTACTTGTTTGCCAGGTAGTTTAACTAGTCAATACCTAAATGAATTCACTCCTTTAAGTGATTTATTAAATAGTAAGATTTATTCAAATAATTAAATAGACTTTACTAGTGTGGCATGTTAACTGGAGAATGCCCTAAAGACATCTTAGTGTAAGTCTGAAGCTTACCAAGCTGCCTGAGGTCAGTTTCTCCTGGGATCAAAGATGCAGTGCTCACGGATTCCTGTGCTTTCAGACTGCTCTTAATCAAGTGTTTGGGGCTTATCTTTCATAAGGAGAAATACGTGCTTGTCTGAACGTGTTACTAGCCAGTCCTGGGCCTGACTGAAAATGTGGCGAGTTTCCAAGGCAATTATACCTTCACTAATCATAATTTGCTCCTTAGTCTAGGAGTATCTGTCTCGATGTCTGTGCTTATGTTAAGTTGCTGAACAATTTGATTAGGTGCTTTGAATAAACTGTGTAATTATGCCATAGATATTCCTGATGCATACATTATTTTCATTAGCTAACTTATCAGCGTCCATTGTTGTAGTGCAATAACGCTTAGAGGCTGCTATTAGAACTGGAGCTCCGTTGTGCTGGGTATTTTACAGACATATAGTAAGCTGTAATCTCTGTCCTTGAGAGGTTATAGCTTTACTGTACTGTTGTACAACAGTCCATTATAGCACCCTTATAGACATGAGTGCCCAAAATAGTTCCATGGGTTCCATAGTGGAAATGGCCTAGCAGACCTTTTAACCCGTGAAGGCAGTGCTGTTCCTGAATTCGCCTTTGTCCATATTCTTCCAGAATTATCAGTGCTGAGGCTTATTAGACAGAATTTTAGGAAATGATAGTTTCAGGTGTGCTTGGAACCGGCCACTTCTACTTTCTCAGTGAGTCCTTCTGAGGGTGGAGGATTAGAGCCAGGCCATCCTCTTTTATATCCGCAGCATGAGTTTCTGTTTTGTCAAATGCATTTTATTGCGAGCTGAATTCTTTCCCCGCTTTTTTGTACTTCGCCAGATTCCCTTGACCTTGTGCCAGTCAATGATGAATTGTACAAGTCCCCATCGAAAACACTGAGGAAGCCAGAGGAATGCCAACCTTACTGTGTAGTACATTAAGTCAAAATATTTTAAGCTTAAGACTGATGGGTATGATTCTTCTATTTCAATCTGCTCCTTCAGATTAAAAAGCTGCTAAAAGCTTCGGCTTGTCTTGATGCATCTGCTGCTTCATGACCAATGAACGGCATGTCCAGGACTGGAGGCTGTGGGTAGGAGGATGGTATTTTGTGATAAATGTATCTGATGGTGTTTTATGTTCAGAAAGTTTTTTAAAAGCCTTCTACAGCAAATGATCAATCTGTTAGTGAGATTGCTGAAATAGCATCTAGCACTCCTTTGACTTTGAGGAATAAGTTAAGTCTAAAAAGACTATAGACCTCTAACATACGCAAAGTCACTTTTTGCTTATGCCTCTTTCTTGCCTTCCCCTCTGCTGTGCTGTTACTGTGTTAGATTGGCTATAACTGCAGAATATCATTCTGTAATATGTTATGTATCAGATCTCTTATTAATTCTGTAACACTTCTTACAGTTTTGTTTGCTATATGATTAAATGTGCAAAGCATTTATATGAAAAACTATAAAATAACAGATTATTGTTGTTTTTCACTTGCCCTGCATTCAGTTTTCAGTGTCAAAGGTTCAATGAGCCAGATTCTGTGGTGATGGGAATCAATGGTGGTGGAGTTGATTGAATTTAATGGTATGAGAATATGAGGACTTCCTGAGTAAACTGGAAGGCTGGAAACATGCTAAAAGACATAGCTGGTAGAGCAAGTCTGTAAAACCTTTGAAATGATGAAAAGGCATAAATATCAGGCTTCTTCCTGTCAGACTACTGTGATCTGTCACAGCACAAGTGGTAGAAGGAGGAGAGATGCAGAGGCTACAAAAGGCAACTCATATTTCTGGAAATGGCTGGTGGGATTTAGAACTGGTTTTAGCTCACATGAAATTTTGGGACTGAGGCCAAGCACTCAAAAAGAGGTTGACCCATGGCTAGGATTAAGGGCTTGAATTTGATTTAGTTTAAATTGGAGGCTGAAATTAGTTGACATCTACTGGTTGGTATTCTAGGAAATCAAAGGAAGCTTCATTGGCTGATGTGAAATTCAGTTTTCAAATACTGGTAAGAAATCAAATACATTTGAGCCATGTTCCAACAATAAAATGAGAACCCAAACTGGTGACCCTTAGGTCTGACCTCAATACCCTCATTTCTCCTGCGTTTTGGAACCTGGGGGGGGCAGAGAAGAGAAAAAGATGTCTGGTAAATAGAAATTCAGTTGGTTTAATATACAGACTATTTTGCTGCAGTCTAACTGGAGCCTCTTATTAAGAATCTGATGGCACTTCTAAACAGGGAGAGCTGCTCCCTTGGTGGGGGCAATCTCCAATCATATGCCAACATTGCTTTTGACATATTTATGACTCCAATAAAATCTCCCATCTGGTATATTTTAAAATAAAATTGAAAATTTATCACTTTCCTTTAGTTGGTTTGTCGTTCTCCCCAAGAGAAGATAGCCAGGCTGAGATTATTGCATCGGCAGCCTGTCAGCTGAGGTTAGGCTGAGGTGTGATTTAAATTTCAATACTTTCCACATTACAGCTATCTGGGGTGGGGAAATTACAAGGAGAAAAGCAGAGAGTCTGTTACTTTTATTCATTACCCTCTCCTGATTTGCTTTGTTTTTCTTTTGGTTAGCTCTACTCACCACATAGGGCACCTGGGGAAAAAAGATATTCCCCATTTTTCTGGATTTCCACCACCTTTGCTTGGTCAGAGACACTTGGGAGGGATGAAGCAGAACCTGAGTGTGTCTCCTCCTTCGCTCTACCATTAGGCAGGGCTGTGATAGCAGGTAGAGATCCTTCTCCATATGAGGTACCATGCAAGTTTATAGCACTTATAGAGCCTGTCTTAAAGAGACTGTAATTTTTGGCAGAGCAGAGCTAAGGGAGCAGTGTTGATTCTGATTTCCCTGATGAAGGACCAAGGGAGAGATGTGGGTGGCATTTCATGTCACTTAACTTGGACAACTGTATCTAAGCAAATATAGATTTCATCACAACAGAGAGAAATGGGCATTTCTGGAAGCAGGAGCAAACACGCTGCGGATGTGCCTGGCTGTTTCTAAGCCTTTATGATAAGTTTAGGTCAGGCACTTTTAAACAGTCTGCAACAGGTGAAATGAATCACCTTCCACTGGATTTCTTTGTGTGTCCATAGCTGAAGTGGGTCTGGAATTTGAAACAGCTGAAGCTGAGTCTAGTGCTCTAGCTGCAGGCCAGAATCTGGCCCCCAGTGGATCACTGGGATTTCACATTTAGCCTGTAGTGGACAGAAACTGTGGAATGGGGGTGACATGTCTATGAGGTGCTTCCTTGCAAAATTGTATGCAAATCTTTCTGAAGTGGAAGACTGTCTCTAGGCCTTATGGGGCCCAGGCATGCAGCAGTGTATTCTGCTTCATGTTTTTGATTAATACTGGAGTCATGCCTGGCTGGCTGGTCTGGCATTGTCCTCTGATGCGTTTGATTAGGTGCATTTGTTTCTGTTTAGATACTTGGTCATCTGACTGTAAAATTATCAAAGGTCTTATCTGGGCCTCTGTATATAGGGGAGTAAAATACCTTTATCCTCTACCTCCTGCGATTGCTTCATTGTTCAGATTGTGACTCCAAGTACAGTTGAACTTGTGACTGATGCTCTCCACTGTAGTTGTATAGGTAGTAAGGTGGGAGGGCACAGTGGTGATTAAGATGCCTGTGTGAAGATTGTAGTAGTTTACCCCCTGTAAGCTCAAATCCTGTGTCCCCTAGTCAGGGGGAAAATATGGGAGAATTGCAAATGAATCTCCAAATTGTCTCTTGGTTGGTGCAGCAGCATGTGGCAGTCCTGACACTAGCTTATATAGTTATAAGCTAGCTCTGGGGAATTATATCCAGCAATGCAGGTGCTTACTCTGGGAAAAGATTAAATCCTACGCATGGTTGATGAACTACAGGTATTGAACCTATGTGGGGCCAGCTGGGACCTTAGACCCACTGTTCTATGTGCTGTTGTCGTGGTTTAACCCTAGTCAGCAACTAAGCACTGCACAGCCTCTCACTCACTCACCCCTGGTGGGATGGGGGAGAGCATCAGAAGAGTAAAAGTGAGAAAACTTGTGGGTTGAGATAAAGACAGTTTAATAAGTAAAGCAAAAGCCACGCACGCAAGCAAAGCAAAACAAGGAATTCATTCACTCCTTCCCATGGGCAGGCAGGTGTTCAGCCATCTCCAGGAAAGCAGGGCTCCATCATGTGTAACGGTGACTTGGGAAGACAAACGCCATCACTCTGAACGTCCCCCCTTTCCTTCTTCTTTCCCCAGCTTTATAAGCTGAGCAACGTCATATGGTGTGGAATCTCCCTTTGGTCAGTTGGGGTCAGCTGTCCCGGCTGTGTCCCCTCCCAGCTTCTTGTGCCCCCCCAGCCTGCTCGCTGGTGTGGGGGGGTGAGAGGCAGAAAAGGCCTTGACTGTGTGTCAGCAATGCTCAGCAGTAATGAAAACATCCCTGTGTTATCAACACTGTTTTCAGCGCAAATCCAAAATGTAGCCCCATACTAGCTACTGGGAAGAAAATTAACTCTATCCCAGCCAAAACCAGCACAGCTGTGGTGTGCTCTGAACTACAGGGTAAAATGCAACCCCCAGTGCATTAGGCTTATTAAATGCAGCCTTCATTTAAGAGAGATGAATTATTTTCTGTGGAGCGCATATAAAACTTTTATGCATGAGTTGTGTATTTGGCTATTTGTGTAGTGTGTTTCTCATTTCTAAAGTGTGCATTTTGGGCTCCTCATTATGTACAATGGGCTTTTGTTCCTCTGATATATATTTGTGCAGGTGAACATATGGTTAAGGATCTGCCTGTGTATATTTGAGCACAACATTACTGTATGGATAAGTCTTTTGGGAATACTGTGTTTGTTTATGGCGTTGTGCTTTCACCAGCGTACCTTTTGTACACTTACAGTGCATATGTGTGTCATTTCATTTAATTGTTCTGTTTTCCTATTTTCTGGACTGAACAATTAAGGGTGTTTTTTGAGTGCATCAGATATTATTTCCTTTCACAGCAATTGTACATTTGCTAACATCAAATTTATTCTAAATGGATATACAGGTGCAATTCTTGATTTGATAGACCTAAGTCTTTGTTACATAGAATGAATGGGTGTTTTGTTTGCATGCTCAATGTATGTATACTCCCTCAGTACCCATGCTTTTGTTGTCTATAGAAACGAGATGCTTTGCACTGAAAATTACCTGTGCTTGTCTTATGTGCTGTAAATGTGTGTTTGTGAAGCTGGGGGTTATATATAGCATGTGTGTGCTCAGTGTGTAGTAAAAGTGTGGTTTATGTCTAAAAATCAGTGTGCTCAGTTTTATATTTGTGCAGTGTAAGCACATTTTCCTGCATTTGCTGGCAGAGTTACAGAGGTGTTGAGTCTTCATATTGTTAAAATAACAGAAGAGTTGTCCATATATTTTCTAATTTTTTAAAACATCCTCCAGCTTCCATGGTTTAAATTTCTAAGTGTCTGTCCAAGTGATATACGTCAAAACATCAGGAAGGATATTTAAGCAGTTATGTCAGTGGAATGGAACAAAGTCATGAGTTAATGCTTTTCTGATGCTATATAAAAGGGAAAATGGTGAAGGAGAGCCACAAGTAAAATACAAAATGAACAAGATCAACCAAGGTAAAGTCAGGAGGCTTGTTCTTAAATTGGAGACATGTACAGCAAAAGAATTCACATGACTATATTTCTATTTTATGCCATCCTATGATCATACCATCCTGTCCCAGATCTCACACCCTCTAGGGTCAGTCCCCAGGAACCAGGAAGGATGATGTAGCCCTCGTAACCTTGTTGCTTCCTCTTGGCTGTCCTGTCAGGTGCTTTGAAAGTGAGTCAAGGCCTTCATTATCCCACCATTTCTTTCCAATGACATTTCAAAAGACCTGACACAGAGTAGGAATGATTGAAGTGCCTGCTGCTTTTCTCTGTAATTACCCAGTTTCCTTGTTGGGACTGAAATTATTGCCCTGCAAGAGTGCAACATCTCTATTGCCACGTAAGAGCTAGCCAAACACAAACCTGCCTGGCTGCAACTAGCACCATTCCACATATTCAGACATAAAAATGATTTTCCTTGGCTGCTGGGCTGTACCATGGAGTATGTGACCCAGACTAGAGTGGTGGAGCTGGAGGGAAGGTGGTACGTGGCTGGAGAGCAGTGTGCTTTGACGAGTCTGGGAAAAGGAGAGAGAAGGAGCACAGTGAAAGGAGATGGGCAGAGAATGAGGATGGCAGGAGGCAAGCGATGCCAAAGGATGGGACAATGCCTTGAAGACAAGGATAGGAGGGGCACAGCACGGCTTTGGGAACAGGGAACTGTGAAGGTCTTGGCGGGGCCGGTGCACTTGAGGGCTCTGTTGGGATGGCTGTAGCAGAGTGTCAGACCAGGCTTGGGCAGGTCTCCAGCCTGCAGGGTCAGTGCACCAATCTGAGCAACAGTGAAGCTCTGTGCACAATTGAGGGGAGGTGGTGGCGGTGTACTAGTAGATTGTTAGCAGATGGTTACAAGTGGCTTATCTTCTTTTTTTTCTGTGTATGTCTCTCATAAGTTTTTACAAATATATTAATGACAAGAAGAGAGCCAAGGAGAATCTCCATCCTTTATTGCATGCGGGGGGGAACATTGTCACTGAGGATGAGGAAAAGGCTAAGGTACTTAATGCCTTCTTTGCCTCAGTCTTTAGCAGGCAGACCGGTTATCCTCAGGGTACTCGGCCCCCTGAGCTGGAAGACAGGGATGGCGAGCAGGATGAACCCCCCATAATCCAAGAGGAAGCGGTCAACGACCTGCTACGCCATCTGGATGCTCACAAGTCT
>NW_008825303.1:3486961-3492705 GCF_000699105.1 Pygoscelis adeliae
CGGGTAGATGCGGCGCTTAGGGACACGGTTTAGTGGGCATGGTGTTGTTGGGTTGATGGTTGGACTCGATGATCTTAGAGGTCTCTTCCAACCTTAATGATTCTATGATTCTATAATGGTAACAGTAGTACACTGAAACAAGCGAATATGGTCCCTGAACTGTAATTAGTCCTCAAACAGCCTTTGCTATGAAGGCCTTGCCTGTAGCCTGCGGTACGAATAGGAGAACACAGCCAGGAGGACAAATGAACAAATGGGGAAAAAATGAAGAATGGGTTGAAGTCAGAGGAATAAAATGATGGTTGAAGAAAAGTCTCACTCAATTATGGAGTTCCTTCTGCAGTGTTTGCTTTTTAGAAGATGTTCAAGGAGTGTCTGCAGCCATTGCCAAGGGAAACAAGATCTGAGGATATGAGGAAACACAAAAACTGGGAACAGTTGAAGCTTTCTCAGGCTTTTAGCAAAAGGCAGGAGCGTGCCAGGGATGGTGTGAGACACCAGAGGGAGCTGACAGGGATTCCTGTAGGTATTCGTTGCTCAGCTGCTATTTTGTTGTCAAATCCTGAAGAATCAACAAATAACTAGCCCTGATGCTCAAGGACTGTCCCTCTGCAGTCCGTTGAGTTCCCTGTCTCCACTTGGACTGTAAATTCACCTCCAGGATGGATGCTGGAGTGTTAGTGGATGTGCAAGGTGAGAGAAGGAGGGAAAGAACGGGAGGATTAAGCTGAAGAATCAATGCAGTAAATGATTTGCATGCTCGGAGAGCTTGCAAGCTCTCTATAATAAGGAATGAGGCAAAAAGAGATCCTGCGTAGCCCTTAAGGTGTGTGGATAAACCCTATCTCAGCCTACGGGGTTTTCATGGAGCTCAGCTCGCACCCCAGCTGCCTGGCCCTCGCTTCCTGCTTCCCTTGGCAACACATGCTGCCTCTCCCCTGCCCCCTCTCCCTCCAATTCCTTGTGACAGACTTACAAATCCCGGGACCCCTGATGCTGGAATGGCATTTTGGCCTAGCTGGAATTGTTTATAAGCACAGAGCTTTGATGCTGTCTCCAAAGCCTCTGGAGAGCTGAGAAGGGCTATTTTTCATGTGATGCTTTTGGAGAATGCTATGGGAAAAGGTCAAGGGACAGAGTGGGAACGAGTAGGTCACATACTCATTGGTTTAGGGCACCACGACAACATCGGTTCTTTAAGATCTCAGAGCCTGCTTTGTAAAAATAAGCACCTCTCACTGAGCTGCCTGGGAAAGAACAGGGGCACGCCTCCTGCAAGCGGATGTTCGCTGCCGTTCCTCTGGGTTTGTTCTCTTGCCTTGGCAATCGCTGCATCTCAGCGTCCCTGTGAACTGGACAGATCCCTCAAACAGCATGCAGCATTTTAAAAAGCCTCTTTGCTTACCACTTCGGCCTTTGTATTACAGGGAGAAATTCTTTAAGAGCAGGGGCTAGCCTTCTGCACCTGACACAGATGGCTATCTTTTAGTGGGGTCCAGGAGCGGTGCTGCAGGATTCCTTAGTCCATCCCTATGTCACCACACTGGGTCTGTGGGCAAAAAGAACTCAGGACTGAACAGCTATTTGACCTTTGTTTTTGCATATGTTATCTTTGCTCATTTAAATTAGAGTGGGGGGAAGCAGTCTAACAAGGATTGTTCTTTTTCCTTTCTTCCTCCCTTATGCACACATACTACAGATATCAGCCGGAGTGTGGGGAGTGTGTGAAGGAACGGGAAGCAGAGGGGTGAGGTGGCAAGTCATTTACATTGGAAATATAAGCTGAATGTGCATTTCCCTTCTCTGCTGCCATCAATCACTCAGATTTCCTGTACGCTAAGGAATAGAGGAGTGGAGTTTGCTTGCTTCCCACTTCCCCTGGGAATGGAAACACTGATTTGTTTCACCGCCTAGAAATGCTGATCACTGAAAACATCTATTGTTTCAGAGACACGTGCAGTTCTGAAGCTGAACTTTGCAGCTTCCTCTTATCTGGTCTTCAGAAATGTCTTCAGATGTCCTGCAGACCTGGAGAATTACTCTGCTGATGCACTAGCTCTGTTAGAGATGTAAAAGTGCTGCTGCAGTAGTACAGAAAAGCCCATGGCCCGCTGAGCAGATGCTTTACTGCAGAGCACTGGCAAATACCTTCTGTTCGCCATCAAGCCAGTTGCTTTAACTTATTCATGTGATCTGGCACCTGATCCAGTGAGGTGAGGTTTTCAGAGGCCCAAGTCCTGCTTGTCATTGGAAACCTTTTAGTGACTATTTTATGGGGCTAACAATTCTGTTGAGAGAAAATTATAGTGGAAAATTACGTGGAGTAGACAGATCAGCATGTGTTCACTGTTTAGCTGTGTTGGAAGGGATGGGGACAGTAGTAGAAACAAAGTGTGGGACTGGGAAAGGAACAGAAAAGAGAAATGGAAGGAGTAGGACAAACAGGAAAGTGAATGAAAAGTCCGTCTCTTTTTCCTGCAACGAAGGGCAACGAAGCTGGTGAAGGGTCTGGAGAACAAGTCTTATGAGGAGCGGCTGAGGGAACTGGGGTTGTTTAGCCTGGAGAAAAGGAGACTCAGAGGAGACCTTATCGCGCTCTACAACTACCTAAAAGGTTGTAGCGAGGTGGGTGTCGGTCTCTTCTCCCAAGTAACTGGCGATAGGACGAGAGGAAATGGCCTCAAGTTGCACCAGGGGAGGTTTAGAGGAAAAATTTCTTTACTGAAAGAGTGGTTGAACATTGGCACAGGCTGCCCGGGGAAGTGGTTGAGTCACCATCCCTGGAGGTATTTAAAAGACGTGTAGATGCAGCGCTTAGGGACATGGTTTAGTGGGCATGGTGGTGTTGGGTTGATGGTTGGACTCAATGACCTTAGAGGTCTTTTCCAACCTTAATGATTCTATGATTTCTATAGCAAATAGCAGAAATGAAATAAGCGTGGAAGAATTCAGATAGCCTTGCCTACTGAAGAAGCACAATAGAAAATGCCCAGCTGTGTATCATTCACCTTGTGATAATGCTAAGGTCTGGCATACTTCTGTGGCTTTTAGATGGTATCTGGTCTCTGATTAAGAAATGTCTTCCTCTCATTTAAGTGTCTCATTAGCCAAACTCTTGTCCTGCAGGGGAGGTGCTGACTTAATTCCTGCCTGGGGGCGTTCAGGCTATGGACAGTTTGGGACTCATGGATAACCAAAGGGACAGGGCACTATAAAACTCTTGTGTGACTTCAGCAGCCCTTGTTTGGTTATGGCATGGTGTCTCTGAAGCTTCTGTGATATGGCTGGGACTGGGATGTTGTTAGTATTCATTTCAGTTGCTGTAATAAAGAGGCTGATGAGGCACCATGTCCTTGGAGCATGGTTGTGGCCAGGAAACTTCTCCTGGCTGTGGGGGACTGGAGCCCCGTTCCCTTGGGGGTGTGAGCTCAGCAGCTTTTATGAGCTCAGCCACTGTGGGTCTGGACAGTAACTCGCAGGGGAGACCTGTCGGGAAAACCCAAGGGCTGGAAGGAAGTGCTGCTGATGACTCAATAGGCAGAGCTCTTCCCTCTGTTGATGTTGGAGCTCAGCCACACAGACACATCCCTCCATAATTACCTACTAGTTACTTATAGGTCATGTTTTGTAACCACTGGCATTCTCGTTTGTTGTCCATGCCTGCAGACGTGTGAGGCTAGAATCCATACCATGAAATCTGGTATCGCACTGATGCCTGCAGCCTCCAAGAAGCAAGGATGTGTTTGCCTCTAGAATGAGGCATGTTTGGCCCACGCGTACATAGGTCTCAGGCATGTACAGATGTCATGACCATGCAGACAGGTCATGGACAGTGTTTATTGCTGTGGCTCCATCTGTGTTCTGCTTGCCCAGGAAAGGTTGCGTGTGGGATTGCATGCACATAAAAACCCAGAAAGGTGTGTCATTAACCACTCGGTTCGAGACTGGTGAGAGGAGATGATGTGAGGTGTTAGCAGCTTGGTGTTCTGGTGAACTGTGGGATGGTTAGGTAGCATGGATGGGGGAAGGGATGAATTTGGATGACAAAACGTCAAGACAGAGGGAGAAAAATCTCTGCTGTGGCCCATATTAAGCAAGAGAGACCCTTAGCGGTCACCCAGAGAAAAACAGTGGTGCTGAGTTCAGCGCTGTGTGAATGATTTTTCTTTTCCATTTGCTCATTTCAGACATGAAGTCATGTAATAACTTTAACTGTAGAAATAAAGAAAGCTTTGGTTTCAAGTAGTTTAACTGCGGTGAATAGTTTGACTTTATTTTTTCCGTTTCTTAATGATCCACTTTGAAATGGGGAGGTGTTTTGTAAAAGTGACACATTTTCAATCCATATTGATTGCCATATGATATTGGTGTATTTCATTGCAATTGCTGCCTTATTCTGAGAAGTTATTACTTCAAATCTTCTTGTAAATCTATTTCACTTGCTCTTGTGCTTCCATCCAGCCACACTGGCTACCTCTTCTCCCTTGCTCCCCACCAGCCCAGTTAGGTAGCATGGATGGGGGTGTCTAAGTGTAACTGAATTTGGTGAATATCTTTAGCTGACCTAATTCTGCAACACCTTCATCCACCTTGCTAGCAAATGCACAGGTAATCTGCTTGCTCCTATGGGAATTATTTCTATGTAATTAGTCTCTTTGCTGTGACTGGCAGTGGGATCAGCCCACCCATGCAGTGGATAAGTTTTGGCTGTGCAGCAGCGCTGCCTTCCTGTCCCAGCAGGGATGCTGACACACATGGGCTGCCCCATGCTTTTGCCTCTGACAGCTGTTTGTGCGAACAGCCTCGCTACAATTTGTTCAAGTAACAACCAGCGGTAGGAAAATCATCCCAGCTCCCGTGCTCTTTGTGGGGTTTGCTCACTGTCATCTCAGTGATCAGGGACTGCTGTCTTCCAGGGGATCTATTGTTGTAGCTCGATGAATGACAGGCTGTGAATTGGAAAAGATGGGCTTGGACATCTTGAGGGGTGGCTCATTTTTGGTAAGTCACTGGGTAAATCACATGGAGATGTGCAAAACAAGGAAAATGGTCTGACTCACCTTTGCAAAGAGCTTAGAGAACTCAGCTGAAAAATGTTTTGAAAGAGCTATGCTCTGTTACAGTGACACTGCCTTTTTCTGCCACCCCTGAACTCTAACAAAGGCAGACTCTCAGGACTCTGCCAGCAGGATTTCTACTGGTCTAGTAGGGAGCACAGCAATATATTGCAGGGTTCTTATTCTTCTGTCTCTTCCAGTGATGTTCAGCAGTGGTACACAAGTTACCGCAAAATCATCATTAGCTTGCTGTCTGTAATCACCACTCAGTGTGTTCACTGAGTCAGCTCTTTCCTGGCTTCCACAAGTAGAGCTGACTGATCAAAACTAAAATGATCCTGCAAAAAAATCTAGAAAGCTGAGATTTCTTCTCAGTCCAAATTACCTTCCACATTGTTTTTATTATTATTTATCAGTGCTATAAGTAGTAAATTTTCTGAGGTCATGAACTGTTACTGCATCAAGAAAAGCTGCAAATGATGCTGCGTACAAACAGGTGATGGGCAGGTGGGCTTAGAAGAACCATGGGATCCCAAACAACTGTTCTGTAGCTGGATAAAAGGATTCCAGTAGAGACCAGACCTTAAAGTTATTGTCTTGATCACTTTTAGACCTCTTCACAGAACTTCCAGCTCTCTTGTCTGTAGGAGACAAAGTGTGTAAAGCAAGTGGTGGTTTTTCTTTAAG
>NW_008825303.1:3492730-3538142 GCF_000699105.1 Pygoscelis adeliae
GATTTTCCTCTCTTGCTCAGTTTCAGTGTACCTGCTCATATAAACTAGGCTGGGCACAGTTTGCTAAAGCTGAGCTTGTATGTGATAACGGAAGCAGCACCCAAAAACATATATATAGGCTGAGAGGAGTCATTAGTTTGCAAAGTGAAGCCTGACTTAAGCAGCTCCACGAGTGACCCACAGAAACTAGTCACTAAGTGAAGATGTGCCTTTAGTTAAAGGTCAAATCAATTGACGTAGGAAACTGCAGGGATATTTTAGAGAAGTAGTAGTTGAACAGGAGGCTTTCCTATCGGATCTAGATATTCAGTCTGCCTATGTATCATTATTATTATCTTATATACTCAGTATGAACCTACCTATGTATGCTAAAGGCATTGCACTCAGATTCAATATCATAGAAGATCTTTTTTCTTTCTTTTCTTTTTTTTTTTGTTTTGTTTTTAAAACCCATTTCTGTGTAACCAGAAGGACTTAAAGATGGTAGGAAGGCCTTTGTGGTCAAGTTTCAGGAAGCTGGAGTGTGCCAGGTGGGAACTGGTTAGAGGGAGCTGTGTGGGAAGCTGGCAAATGGGTGGAGAAGCCTGAGAATATCGGGGCAGCAATGTCCACTGAGTCTGTGCATACTCGCAGCCTGTTGTAGTTGTGATGAAAAACTTAGTCACATAAAGTGTTTCTGTCATAGCTTGTTACGCCGTGCTGCATGCCTGGAGAAGGGAGTTACTTGGTCAGAAGGATAGGTACAGATGAATTTATATCTAACTTTTGAAACAGATGTGATCCCTGGCAGGATCTTCTTCCTCCCAGCTTTCTGTGTCAGAACTCCCAAAATACACCGCCTGGCACGTTATTAATACCATTCTGTGTTCTTGACTGTTCCCCATGGCTTAGGGACTGTAACACAGTCCCTAATCTTCCCCAGTGCGCTTATGCAAGCAGGGCTTAAGAGGCTTGAGCAAGGCCAATGCGATTCAAGAAAAAGCTGAAGTGCTCCCCAGGCCTTGTGAACTGACAAAATAACTGTGGTGAGGTTCAAAATTATATTGCAGAGAAGGCAGGGTTCCTTGGAGTCTGGGTGGGGGTTAATCAATGTACATTCATCATTAATTTATGCATGTAAGGGGTCTTGGAGTAGAGTTGTCATGCTGGTTATGATAATGCTAACTCTATCCACCCTGCCAGCTGCTGCAATGTCGTGGTAGTTTGTGTTGCTGCATGCAGAATTATGGTGCTTTTGTGGGAATATTATGTTCCCTGAATAGAGCCCCACAGAGCAATTTGCTTCATCCTTACAAACCCATCCAAATAACTGGCAGTGCCTTACAAATACAAAACAATTGAGAAAATAAATGTATTATACTGTACATCTGTGACAAAACAATGCTTTCGTGTGCAAAGAGAGAAATGTGTTTGTTTAACTTACGGTCTCCCATTTGGAAATAAATGCATTCATTTAAATCAAAATGGGACGTTCTTCACCATTACAGTATTTTGCATGCCAGATGTAAGAAATATGCTGCTTGAAGAGCAGACTAAAAACTTGGAGCGGTTGATACTACCGAAAGCACGCATGTGCTGGCTTATTCGAGACACTGCCTCTCCTCCTGCAGGGTGTCCTCTACACTGGAGTGGGAATCTCCTGGCTTTGTGTATGAGGGATCTATGTACAAAAGGTTTGGGAGTGTGGTTCTCGCTTGTGTGGCAGCTTGGTGTCCTGTGCGCACACAGGAAAGCCTACTTTTCACCTGGGTTGTGCTCAGAAGAGAGTGCAATCAGTTGTCACGCATCAGAACTTTGCATTGCCTTGACCATGAGGCAGATGGATTCCCTGCAAGAGTAGTAGTAGTCCAAAAGATTTTTGATCATTTCCAGTTTCTGTGTTAAAGAAATGTTAGTTTCATTTATATGCAGCAGTAAAAATGTTAGACGGGGGAAACGTAATCAGTAAAATACAGGTTGAGTGTTCCAATATTTGTTTTAAAAAATGTGCCCCATCTTGTATTTTTCATCCTTTTAAATGGTTAAGCTCTTGTAATGAAAGTCTGCTGCATTTCAGTTTACACATAAGCTTAACATCATCAAGCCAAGTTTGTTCTGGGAGTTAACATTTGCATTTTTGAAAGCAGCAACCTAATCCAGAGCAAAACCAGGTGAGAATGTACTTTAATACAGCACATTACCAGCTGTCTGCTGGTAGGTGTGAGCATTCTCAAAAAGGTGCTGAAATTTGATTTGGGTAGTTTTCCAAGACTCCGCAAGCTTAATTGAACAAAACTGAAGATCACTGCTACCAGTAGTAGGAGTTGTAAACTGGACTTCCACTGTGACATGATTATTAGAAGGAAAAATAAAAAGAAAAAAATATGTACATCTGAGCTTTTCTAACCTGATTTTTTAATAATAATAATGTTCAGACCACCTTCAAGGCTCATTATTCTTCTTTAAGTGAAATTACTGCTCATATTATAGATGAGAAGGAAAGAGTTAGAAGTTTTAGCCCTCTGCCAATGTTGGCTGACACACACTGTCATGTAATGGTATTTTTCATGTGTAGTATCAGGTCTGTGCAAGCATGTGATTGTATTTGTCCTTTAGTAGCTGGAGGGCCACAAGTGATGAGAGTCACAATTCAGCAAGTCTAGCATTAATAAATACTCTTTAGCTCGGTTTGGAAGCATCATGGCCTGCATCTTCCCCATTTGAAGTGTTACATCCATCTTATTGTTACATCCATCCAGCCAGAGGACTTTTTATGTTATACCCAGCAGGAAACATGTCACATTTCTGAAAGTCAGCACCTATATATTGACTGATTGACCAACAGGGCTACACAGCAAGGGTAGTTTGGCCTAGCTCTGTTTTTCCTCTGGATTGATTAATCAAATACTTCAAATAATTGCTGTAGTTGTGATTAATGTCAACTGCATAGCTCTTTACCCAGGAGATTAAAATTACTCTTTCTGTTTTTAAAAAAAAAACTGTAAATGAGTTAATTATTTACTCTGCTCACCTCTCTAACCTTGTTATGCTTATAAACGAATAGAAATATTGATATTGGAACTGATTTGGGTGTTACCCATCTTGCATCAGTTTAATTAGGAGTTTCGGTGTAAGCCTGTTTGCTCCTTCTGCCCAAAACTCTTTCTGCTTTGCTTTTGTATAAACCATGAAAGTGGGGCTGAGAGGGACCATTGGGGTATAACTGACCTCCAGGATTTGTAGGACTTCCCTGCATTAGCACCGCTACTACTCTACCTAAACCACTGTTGGCTCCTTGCAGCAGTGCCTTCTTGACCACATTTCTTGGTAGCAGACTCTACCACCCAGTGGCTGTTACTGTTAAAACAATCTTCCGTTTCCTTCCGTTAGCTTCAAGTCACATCTTATTTTTCCATGTTCTCAGTCTGTGAGTACATTTTTCCACACACACGTACAAACTACATTTTAATTACATCCCTGGTTGCTGTAACAGGTTTCTCCACTGTGACAGCGCAATGTCAGAAGGCTACAGATTTGCTAATAGAGATGCCTGCTGTATTCACCACCATGGGACAGAGACCTGAATGCCTCCCAAAGGTTTATGTGCCCCATCACTTTTCCCCTCCCAAACAGTAAGGCCTCGTGAGTTCCTAGCAAAATGTGGAGTTCCTTGTCAAACTGGCAAAAGAATGACAATTTTAGGAACATTATTAAGAATGTACCACTTACTGAAGGGACAGCAACCCAGAAAGCTCCTCTGCTCTTACACTTGTGTAGATGTAAGTAAGAGAAGCTTTAAGGCCAGCTGCTAGTTGAGGTCACGTCAACTCCCTGTGCTTTCATTTCCTTGCAATTTGGTTTCTAGAGCTTCCAGAAAAAGGTTGGGTGTCTCAACTTCTGGAAAGGATGTTTCAGATATTGCCAAGCTCAGGTCTTTGTCCAGCTCTAATAGACTCCCTCCTGTGTGTGGTCATCAGGATGCTTTGGTGGACCTGTATCTGCCTTGCTGGGAGACATTAACATCTCTTCCAGAGCTCTGCTAGAAACTGCTGCTGTTTTGTGTTTACTTCACTACAGCCTGATGCAGAGGAGACAGCCACGGTGTTCCCTCTTTGTCGGGGAGACTTTACGTAGCACGCTGGTCTGTCGTATTTTTTCCCTTTGTTTTCAGTCCCACAAGGATGCGAGTCAGACATGCTCCTCAGCTCTGGAGTCATACTGTTCATATCAAGCTGTAGAGACTCATTTTTGCCCTGCGAGCTGTCATGTGGTTTATGGAGAGCTAAAATGGTGGCTACCATATTTCCTTCTCTTGCTTTTCCGTTTGTTTCCTGAAACTGAGGTTTTGAAAGGAAAACATGACAATGTGGCCAGCAAACAGTATCTGTGCCTCACGGGTCTCGTCTCAACTGTTTCTCTGTTACCTTTGAACAGGTTGGACAGTGACTATCAGAAATAGCCTTTCAGAAATGCAATACCAGCCCTCAAATCCTAAACCACCTGTCATGGTCAAGTTAATGTAACCTTCTTCCTGCCATCAGTGAGAGCTGGGAGAGTATAATAGCAGCCAGTGCTTGGTCCAGTAGGATTTGATCTGTTCACATGGCTTTCTCATGTACTTGGGTCTGTTCCACTGGCTGCTTTGTGGCAGGTTCCATTCTCAGTCCCTGCCCAGACGGAAGTGGTCTGAGTTGGTGCTGAGAGATCCAAATTTTCTTTGTTTTAAGCAGGAGGCTCAGTTATGTATGCAACCTCAGGGCTATATGGACTTGGTACAGGCATGGCTGGTGCTAAAAGATCTGATGCAAGAAGCATTTTTGCTGCTGGACTCAGTGGCTTTTGGTACCCAGTGCTATGACTTCGTAAGTCATGTGCTGAGTGCCAGGCTGGAGCTAGCAAAGTTTGCAATGCCTGTGAACGTGACTGGTGCCAGGTTGGGTGTGCAAGACCTGTTGCTGGAAGGGTAAGTGGTGGTACTGTGACAACCCAATTCTGATGTGGTCAATGCCAGGTGCTGTCACGGGAACTTGGCTGCAGCTCAAAAGTTGGTATGTTTTCTTGTAGCTTTTGAATGTGGCTGTATTTTCTGGCAGCTGAAGAAAATGGCATTGAAAAATAATAGCAGCTTTTAAGTCAAATTGGTGTCAACATTCACTCCAGACTACTAGAAGCTAATCAGTTTAAGTTCCTACTTGGCAAATGAAATTCCCGTCTTGCTGGCCTCTCTCTGTAGCCCAATTCTCGTAACTGCTACTTGTTTTTCCACTCTCTTCCTTTCCTTTTAATATGTCTGGTCAAAGACGTGTTTGGTTGCTGAGGTGTAGGATCTGGTGTGTTTTTGAAGATAGCCACACTTGGGCCTCTCTACTTTTTTATAGGAGCTCTCTTGTAGGAGCAGAGGAGAAAAAAAAGGCAAAAGTTGGTGAAGCTTTAGCACCTGCCTTGAGCACAGTTCAGCTGATGAAAACCACCAGTCACTGCTCTCAGCAAGGCACCCGATTCCAACCGTCATGCTTGGACTGAGACAGGTGGGTAGTGAGGATCCGTGGGGGAGCCATTACAGGCTATTCCGGGTGAACAGAAAAAGGAAAGAAGCAAAGCTGCTTGTGAATAGAGAGAATCAGGAGAGCAAGAGGTAGATGGGCTGATGAAATAATGCTGTCTTTAACTGTGAATAAGTAACAGCATCACAGGAGGCATTCAGGGCACAGCAATTTTGGGGGGTTAAAATGAAGGTTAAAGATTACGATTAGGATTAGGAAAATCAGGACAGCTAAGGCATACTCAGTGAATGCTAAAGATAAAGGTATAGGCAAAACCACATATGTCTGGAGTAATGTCTAGTAATTAGATACATGATGTAGATGTGTATGATACACTATATCATCTTTTGTGTTAACAATACCTATGTATATCATGTCTATTACAGGTACACATATCATGTACATTATACATATTACAATATGTAATGTTACAATATATGCAGACTAATTCCTTGGATTTATGGATGTGTTAGAAGTTGCTGTGCCAAGAAAAAGGTTTCCTCTGGCAGCTCTTTACATCAGCTCCTGTATGACGGCAGCTTACATGTGAGGCTTTTCTGTTGCTCTGGGTGACTAGCTGTGAATGCAGCCTTTGCTGAGACTGTAGGTTTGACTGGAACTCATCCTGCCTTCCCTTGAATGTTCAGGGATAGTGCAGACTCTGTTAGCACGCAATGCAGATGCTGGTGAATGAATAAAGTGGAAAAGGAAGAAAGAGCCAGCCTGTCTTTCTCATCCTTTTCAGAAAGCAGAGGAAGGCATTAGCAGCCTCCAGAGGGAGTTTCTCTTCTCAGCTGATCTCTAGGCATGGGGAACTGATGCCTCAGGGAATCTCTTGATGTATGAGGCTATTTTACTCGGTTCTGTCATGATCCTTCAGAGGGCATTTGTTTCCTGTTTGGTTTTAAAAGATTGGGTTTACTGTGTGCTAATTTTGTGTGAGGACATCAAACCTTGCAGAGGAACCAATGCACCAGAACAAACTCACTTCCAGCTCTGCTAGGAGTCTGTATAGCACTTTGCATACCAACCCTGGGCTCTGCAATGTGGGGCTCAAGTAATAAACCTTCTGTCAGGTTTGAGACTGATCAGCTGTAACTACAGAGCCACCTGTGTGGTGTGGGGACCAAATAACACAGTTATTCCTTCTCACTTCTAGAGCCATATCAGGTCTGCTATGTAAGGGTTGACTGAGTTGTTTTGTAAATCTCAGCAATAAAAATGTGTCCACAATCACCCAAATAATGGAAGGAAAAGTTGAGAGCATAAAATGATTCTGCTGGTGAAAGAAAGGAAGACTAGTGGGGTCTGAAAGAGATGTGGGCAGGTGAGCAATGGGCCTTGTGAAGCAGAACGAAATGCATTATTATTTCTAATGGAAATTCAAAAAAGGCTTTGTAGATGCCCTGGGTAGAGGACAAGTAGAGAAATTGCTAATTCTATTTCATAAAGATGGTGGGAGTGAAACTGGCTTTGTTCCACTGCTCAGGCAAATGGATGTGGCAGCTGGAAAGGACTATCTGGCAAGGGATGGGAGGAACCTCACCTGGGGATTGCACTTTGCACCTGCCAGTTTTTCTTCCCATTTGTGCCACAGAAGTCCATTGTGCTGGTGTGAAGCTCTGGGTTCCCTGCGGAGGGAAGGAGATGTCTCAGAAATTTCAGTGAGATGCTAATGCCAGGCTTCTTGCTGCCCCTCTGGCTTGAGTGTCAAACCTGGCCACACTGCATATTTTCTCTAGCTTACGTAGTCCCTAAGCAACCTTTCTGGCCTAGGCCATCCTCTATCTAGCATCCTGCCAGTATGCTTGAGGCTTTCTGCCCTCAGAAAACTTCCTGCATGTGGGATTTGCAATAAAAATAATAGGATCTCTGGAAACCATGAGCTGAACCATTAATAACATTTGCTCTGAGATCATTAAGGGAGGAAATGCTGCATAGCAGTTTTGCCTTCAGACCCAAATCTATATGGAAGCGTTCTCCTACGTAAGTAGGTTAGCTATTTCTTCCAAATTACCGGTAGCTAAAGCTACGCTTAGCTTCATGCTCATGAGTTACAGGGAAGGATCACTTTGTTGGTTCTGGTGCCACCACCAGGGAGCAGAAGTCCTGAGACTTTCACAGACTCTGAGGTCCTCTCTCTCTTCCTTTCTTCTGGGTTGGGTGCCTAAAGCTCAGTTTGAAAAATGACAATAATCTGGCTGGGTTATATGATGGTGGTGTTATACAGGACATTCCCATTGTGTTCAGTGCTGCTTACAAAAATGGTCCCTATCTCCTATTCCAGAGCCTACTAGAGAATGTGGCACAGATTTAAAAAAATAATAATAATAAAAAAACATTAATCTGTGCCCATGGGGAGAGCATTCCCAAGAAAAGCATTTGCAGAGAAAGAGCATTTACTCTGCTTCAGGCAGAACCAGAAGTAATTAAACATCCTAGTGAAGCACTGGGAATGGGCACACTTTGGGGAAGAGGCTAATCTCTCCGGTAAGAAGAATCTCAAACCTGAGAATAAATGGTTCCAAGAGAGGTGGTTGGTGAGATTTTGCTATGGAGGTGAAGACACTGGAGGTAGTTTTACCCTCTTACTGGCCTGAGGCGGGGGAGAAGTGGAACTGGTGCTGCTGGTGGAGTGGATTCTTCCTGCCTAACCAAAGCACGTTCAAGCTTTTCCTGTAGACATAGAGATGAAAAGTAATTCAGCTCTTAGCGGCCTTGCTGGCAGCCCAGCTATATATGGGTGGGATGACTCTGGGCCTTTGGCCAGATGTGTTGTAGAAGCACCAAGTATGAAGTCCGTTGACTCTGAGTCACTGAGCCTCCTTCTCCGGTCATGATGGCTGGCCTACCTGGGACACTCTGAGAGTCTTGTGGGGACCCGGAGAGTGTGCTGTGATGTGCTGCAGCAATGCCCTATGACTAGCATAGGTTGGTTGTGCTTGGTGCGATGGGAGCTGTGCTAACCCCCTCTTGGGTTTGCAGGGAAGGAAGCTTGAACATGGAATCCTCAAGGCAGTGAGTTATTCAGATGACCAGCAAAGGGTGAGTTAAGGAGTCAGAGAAATACCAGATATCATCTGGAAAGAGGGTGATATTGGCAGGAAAGAGCTGCCCCAGCCTTTGGACATGTCCCCAGTTTGAACAACAGTCTGGCTGGTTAAAGGAAGGTCAGTGCCATGGGATCGGGGAAAGGGTGCGAGACTAAATATTTGGGAGGATGGGGAAGGAGATGTAATGTCTATGGCCAGGGTTGGAGCAGAAATCCAGAGATTGGCCATGGCTGTGGGGTTTGAACCTGGAAATACCAAGAGCTTTGACAGAAGGAGCAGATGGCTGAAGACAGAGGCTTAGAAGAAACACAGCTGGACTGAGGCTGCAGTTCTGTGCATCGGAACTGGGGTCAAATGCAGCTCTTTGGTATGATCCAGTTCAGTTTCAGGATCTAATATGTGATTGTGAGAACGAGAGAATGTAAATACAGACTTGAAAGACAAATCTAACGCCAATTTAGCTTTCATGCTGCAGTTTTTCTCTATCAGATACCCATTTACAAGGAAGGATGCATACCTTTCTCCTGTCTTTGTGAAGGCCTTAGCCCTAGTGGTGGCGAGTTGCGGAGTGAGATTTTGAAGTGTGAATTCCATACAACAGCAAAGGACAGATTCTCCAGGGGCAGGAACAGCACCTGCCCCAGGCAGCTTCTAAGGTTGATGGTTGGCTAAGTGGATAATGTAGAGGGATTTAGGTGGTGATAATGGTCTATGATGGTATTTAATAGAAAATGGTGGTGGTGGTGTTATTTCTGGGGGATTTAACCATCCTGGGTGCACGACCTTGCACAGCACAAGCTTTCCTACCATGAAGTTGTGCTACATGTTGTAGAGATGCTGAGGAGTCCTGAATCACTGCGTAACTTCCCTGTGCACAGCTGCCTGCCAGCCAGATGGTACAGGTGCAGGGTAGGACCACTCTAACCTAATGAGAAATAGGTAACAAATAATGTGTCTCAGGGTGCACCTGATTACTTGTGTCTAGTTCTCTTTTACTGAGAAGTACCTGTGCCAGGATGGGCTGGACAGTCTATTGGGCTACATATTCTCATTCTGGCTCAGACAAATTTTCCCCATTCGTGCCTGTGTAGTCTAGATACTGGGCGTTCAGCCTGACCTTCCTCTGGCATTTCAAGGGACAGTCTGAGCGGTGCCAGGGTCTTCATGAGAGAAGCGCTGTGCCCTGGTACAAAAATAGGAGCATTTGCTTTTCATAGACAGCTCAAGCTGGATTTTGAGATGACAGGACCAGGCTCACCACCCCTATAGCCCCCCAACATTAAACATTTCCTTTGTAATAGCCAGTGCCCAAGGCCTGATTTCTTTGCAGGGTCTGTAGGGAGGGGGAAGCAAGAACAAAAAGAGAAAGAGGTTTTAGGATTTGCTTTCTCAATGGCAGTTCATTCTGATCCTTTGTGCATGTGCTTGTGAAGTGCAGGAATGGAGGGGATGCCACTGCTTCATTCAGTGCTCCGGAAGACTAATGGACCTTGACAACTGCAGCACAACATGGAAACTATTAAAAAGGGAGGACTGATTAAAGCCCCAACCATCCCAGCATTCCCCTGGGCTCTTAACCCCGTGTTGGAGCTGAGCAGCCTAGCAATGCCTCCCCCCAGTCTGCACAATTAACATCTCTTGTCACTAATTGATTCCTGTGGTGCTCACAGGACAATTAGAATTTAAATTGCCTTTTACAAAGGTCATGAAAACATGATAAAAGACGAATCTATTAGGAAGGATCACTCAGGAGTCTGTCTCCTTTTCCGCAGCACTGGCTGTTGGTTATCATACAGACATGAGTGAGGGGAGCTAGGAGAGTGGTTCATGCATTGGGTTCATTTTTTTCTTGATTGTAGTTCATGGCAGAGGCTCAGCTCTTTGTGACTTGTGAATATTCTTGCACTGAAGATGGCATTTAATTTTTTTACTGCCTCTTTTAGAAGGGTTTTGTGTCTGTATGTGCTATCCCTTGTCTGTCTTTTCTGATAAATGTTGAAATAGCTGGTTTTGCATTTGAATCTTGAATTCACTGCAGGGGGGAACCTGATTGCAATGAAGGTCGAAAGATTTGTCTTCGCAGGGCCAAGTTGTCCTAGTACCAGCATGTCTTTATTCCCAGACAGTGGAGTAATGTATTAAAACCCGACATGACTCCCTGGAAAGCAAAGGCTGTGAGGGAAAGGGCAGCTGGAACTCTGCACAAGGATGCATATAATCTAAGTACATGGTGCAGCAGTAGTGTCACTCCAGCTTTCTCTAAAATAGTCCTCAGTAAAGAGGTCCTAGAAGAGAATGCATGAATGCAAGCGCGTGAAAGCATCGCTTCTAAACCCATGCTTGCAGCTTTCCCCATCTGCAGCTGATACTTCTAGGAAAGGCATTATGACTTTAGAAACCTGTGGAACTCATGCCATCACATCTGAGCTGGGTGCAGACCCTCGATACAGGTGCCTGTAGCATCATGGCTTGGCAAACCATCTGAGTTTTGCCTCCAAAGTAGAATATGGCAGTTTGGGGTGAGCTTAGATGGGGAGCTGGTATTTTGGTGGCAAACAGAAATATTCAAAGTTGTTACAGTTATGGCAACACTCTCCTCTGTCACCCTCAAACCTCAACAGTGGGAAGAGATTTAAAGCCCTGTGTGTCAGGTTTAAGGCAATGTCTTGTAATTGCAGCAGATCAGCCTGGAATGGATCTTGGCAGGTTACCTAATTCATCTGCCTTCTCCAAGGCAGGATCAGCTCTACCTGTATCCCTAATCTGTTGTCCAGGAAACCTCTCACACAGGTGCCTTTGCTGCAGTGAGGATTGGGATGGGGGACAGATTACCCTTTGTAGGATTTAGCACATCTTGTTCTGACGCACCCGGTCCTGCCTCAGAGACAGCATTCTGGACTAGCTGTATTTCAGGTCTGGATGCAGTGAAAAGCAGTCTTAAATCCTGTAACTTGGTGGTTTCTCTTCTGTCACATATGCCCCAAGTGTGGGGTTTGACAGGGAAAACAAAGTTTGAGGGCCACTACTGTGGTCCAGAATCAGCCTCATGTAGCCACAGCAATATTTAATGCTGAGAGAGAAAATCTAGCCAGAATATCCAATTGCCCATCCCATACTGTCCCAGTGGCATCCCCATTATAAAGAAAGCTGGCTGGCTATTTGAGAAACTCATGTCCTTTCCAAGTCCTGCCTTTGACTTCTTGCTATTCTGGTTATTGAAATTGATTTTGCACTCCAGGCATGGGATTTTCTGTTGCCAAGTTTAATGTCGGAGATAATAGAAATTATGTTTCCACTTGCACATAGATCTCAGGGCTGTTTGTGCTCAGATGACTGGACAGTAAGTACAGGTGAAATTGCTCCTGTGATTGTTTCAGTAAAAATGTATTATTGTTGTAAGGTTTTATAAAGTGTGTTTAACTGGTTTACACATACTTTTAGCAGTCACTGGGTAGGTTTTTTTTTTTTTTTTTTTAATTAGAATAAATACAAACCTCTAAGCAAGGCATCTAATTTCTCTTCTTGACAGTGTGGTAAATCAGCTGGCTTTGGAAGTAGGCCAAAGAGTGAGTAGCAAGACCACGCAGCAGTTGTGCAGTACCCCTCTGCTGTGCATGCCCTGCAGGTTTGCGCTTGGAGAAGCCAACCCGTGCAAAAGATCATAAGGATCCCTCTGCTTTTGCACACCTCCTCATGTGGGGCAAGCACCAGGCTTTGTACTGACTGCAACACAGTCTGGTCTGCATTAAATCTTGCCATGATTAGTCAGTGCACATAGGACCTGGCTTTGAAAAGCTTGGGAAAGAATAAGCAAAGGTGAATCTCTTGAGCTTTAAGGGCAAAACAGTCTGAGAAGGTTTCTTCAGTTCCCAAGAGCTAATGGAGATGACGGTGTTAGTGTCAGGCCCTCAGGGATCAGTTACTGGATTGTGGCCTGCAGGCACTCTAGCCTTTGGGGTTCCCGTGTCCTAACCTGTCAGCTTTTTCTGCTCCCAGGAGGAAGAAGGACTTCTTGTTCCTTTTCAGAGCATATGAGATAATCTCACACTCTACAAGGATAAAGGAGTGGGAGGAAGGACTCTGGAATGATGGAGGGGCTAGAGCCTAACATCTACTTCAGCTATGGGCTCTGCTGGTAGATGTGAACCTGCTCAGCTCTGCAGTCCTCACCTGGGCGACATTCCCATGATCTGAAGGCCTTGATCAGCTTCCCAAACAGCTCTGTGTAACCCAGCCAGCTGGCTGCCAACCAGCCCTGCTGCCATCTGCTACCCTGTGCCTCTGTTGTGTCTGGGCTCTTGATGCCAAAGATGCTGCCGTAGTTCCTTCCTGAGGGAAGCCCAGACGCTGATAATTCAGGTGTTCTTCAGACAATATTCTTCCTGCAATAAAGTGCCAGCCTCAAACAGCCAGGGCATGCTGTGTGGTGATTAGAGCACCGCAATGAGTGGAATATATGCAAGACATTTCTTATGTGGCTTCCTACCTGCCCTGACCCCATATTCTTTTATGCTTCGCACGTCTCGAGTCCTTGGCTCAAGGAATATCATTAGTGTGTGTCAGGTAGTACACAGCATGGTGAAGCCTCAGCTTGAGTTGGTGTTTTAGGTATTGCTGAACAGTTAAAAATTATGCACTTATTTTTGCACTCACATGCATTTGGCAATGTTGCTTTGGTGTATTACATTGCTTCCTTCCCAGAGATCTTAACTTTGGCTGGGAGCAAAGGGGCTCAATTTATCTCTTCCTTACCTCACAGGGGTTTGGTGAAGCTCAGCTAGCAAAAACTTGTAAATTGCTTGGAGATCATTAGAGGAAAAGTGCTGTAGAAGAGCAAAGTATTATTTATTAATGTGCCTCTGTCTTACAGTGCCATAAATATCAAGGTTTTAATTGCACAGACTTGTAATCTGAGTAACTTCCTGGATATTTTTTTTTTCCTTCTTTGTTTGCCTTGGTAAATAATTTCACGGAGTAGTCACTGCACAACGCGATGCAGGAGTGGTGTTTAAAAGCCAGGTCCGTCAGGGGTGGAAGGCAATGGGATGCCACAGTACGACTTCCAGCTTTACTTCGGCTGCTCTAATCTCTACTGCCTCAGTCTTATCCTCTGCATCTAAACTTGCTTCTCCTCTGTCCTTGTTTAAAATCTCACCTCTGCTTGTGAAAGGAGTGTGCAAAACAGTATTACAATGATGAACAGAGATGTTACATTGCAAGGGGCTCCGGGTCACTTGATCAGCAGTATGCAGCCATTAATAAACTCTAGCCATGCCTGAAAATTTGCATTATACCCACTTTTGGGCAGGACATGAACAAATGTGGCTGAAGGGCAGAGGAAGGAGAAAATCCATCCCCTCATGCAACTAGCTTCAGCTGGCATGGGGAGGTGTGAGCTGGCAGTGGCTGTGGGGCTGTACAGCCTGCCTTGCTCTCCAGACCACGGCGGCAGCCGCCTCCGTTGCAGCCACTTTGAAGCAGCGAGGCTGGGTGTGAGCTGAGTGTAGTTACTCCAGGAGGAGTTTGACCAGTCAAGATGCAGTTAAAGATCTCTTGTGAAAGCGCTGAAGTCAGGGTTTTTCTCTGCATCTGAGAGCTGTCTCCAGATGGGTGATATTAGGGGCATATCAACTGCCATCTTGCCCATCCCACAGGGATTGGGCTGGGATCTTTCAGGTATTTATCTCTGAGCTTGTGAGAAAGTGGCAAGCCTGGCATTGCAACAGAATGATCTGCAGAGGCTGATGTCAGATGCTGTGCCTGATGGGATGAAGTGATCCACAAAGAATGACGTCAAACACTGTGGTGTGTGGGCTTAAAACCGAACCCTTTGTGCAGTATTTCTAATGTGCAATGAGGAAATTCCTTTCCTCTTTCTCTCAATCTCTCTCCTCCTGTTTTGTTTTTAATTGCCTTAAAAACATGGCAGGGCTCAGCCTGCTCCTGTTTTCCCGCGTGAATGGGCAGCCAGCTGCTTGCTCGTGCATTTCTAAGCTCTGGGATAGGCTGTTCTAACACATTGTTCATAGGCCTCTGAGATTACCCCATTTCATAGAAAATTCAGCAGAAGCAGCAGCAATTGTGTGTGTGTGTGTTTTTACTCCTTCCCAGCTCTGGCAGATGAACACCAGCTTTAAAATGTTTGCATTGGCTATCAGTGAAATATAGAGCTGATCTGAAGACTTTCCTTTCTTCTGGGGTATGAGATAGGAATAGCACCCTCCATGTCTCCCACACTGCTTATACTCTCTGCTCCTTCCCAAGCTTGCTATAGGATTCTGATAACCGTCTCGTATCAAACTCAAGGGGATAAAATTCTATATACATCAGCATTGCAAGGAAACCTTCAGGTAGGGTGATGAGCATGTCTCCAGACAGTCTAGGGTATTATACCTCAGGTGTGGTGATCAGACGTTTCTCTGTGGTCACCGCAAAGGCATGGAGAAGGAGAGAATATCTACTGTTGTGACCTTCACACTGAGACCTTCACTGAAATCCCTAGTCTCCAAGGGATGGGCTTTCAGTTGGCAGCAGAACTTAAAGCTGCAGCCGACTTACCCCTCAGTTGTAACCATCTGCCTTTTTTGCTGCCTCAGACAGTCTCACTTCCCATTCAATTAGCAACATTCCCCAAGGGACTCAATTATGCCACCTGAGAGAGAAGAAGGGGAACAAATGATCTGTGCTTCAAGGGAGAAAAAGGAGTGTCAAGTCCTCATTCAAGCACAGTGGCAGACTGGCCTTTCCTCATGAGACAGCACTAACACTTAAGAGACGAAGTCACTAATATCTGCTGCTGCTGAGACAAGCATGACTTCCAGAGGCTCCATGAGTAAATGTGAATGCATCTGCAAATGTGGAGGGGCACGAAATGTGCACCAGGGGAAGATCTCCGGTAATGATTGCCCATTAGATGGGCAATATCAATCAAGACAAGTCCTAGTCCCTTTAGCTATGCCAACAATCTTCAGTGTCAGTGATTGATACACTCTATTTTGTTTCAAATCTGTGGTTGATATAGAAAAGATGCATTGTAAGCATTAAAGGTCTTTAAAGAGCTGTGTTTATGCTTACAGAAAGGGGATCCATGTGTCAAAGGTGTAGATGAAACAACATTAAAGTGAAAAAGGAAGAAAACAGCCCATTTCTTGACTCTATGAAGATTTGAGAAGTATTTTGAAACCTAGAGAAACTCTTTGCAATAGGAAATGTGTTTTCCTCATGCGTTTTGGCTGAGATTTCCAAAGATTTTTGCAGCATGACCACAAGCTGAAGCTTGGGGAGATAGTGGTGGTGGACTGTATGTGTAGGAGCAACAGCAATTACAGTGCTGCTGAGTTCACTGGGCAAGCTTTGGTGTTGCAGGAGGGAGAGGTAGCATGGGGGTTACAGAGGAAGTTGGTATTCACAAGGATGCCCTCAGGAGCGTCTGTAAAGGTAGAGACAATGGCTGGGCCTGGCCTGGGCTTTATTGAGGATGTGTCTTGGGTTGGAGAGTTGACCGAATGAATACATTGAACAAACCCTGATTAATACTCGAATTCTGTCTCAGCTCAAGATCCTCAGCCAAGGGAGTGATCTCTGTGCCTTACACATGCGTGTGATGGCTTCTGGCCTTGCCTTTGAGCATGGTGCTGAAGAGGTGGAGATGGAGACTGGTTGTGCTATATGCTAGGGCCTTGCTCATGTAAGGCTTGCTAAAGTCGCAGAGTTATTGCCTAGTAGGAGAGCTGGTGTAGAGTGGTCAGCAGTGATACCACGCTGTCCTGCCCAGCCCAGCTCTGGGCAGGCCTGGGGTCTTAAAAACGTCTGTATGATCAAGCTGTAGTAACTTAAGACTCCTGCTTACTTGGCTTCTACTCCCTGCCCTTCAGCTGATGGTTGGTAACTGATCCCTTTAGTGAGGGGACTTTGAAGTTATTATGAGACTTTTTAAGGTAATTGGGTGAACTGCATGGTGAAGCCTACCAGGAGTGCTCATATGGCCATCTATGATCACAATTGGTGCATAGAAGCCAAGAGGCAGTAATTTTATCTGGGTTCTTGGTAAAAGTATTGACACCCATCAGCACATTGTTGCACTTGGCTATTGCTGTTGCTGGCAGAAGGCCTGTGGGCAGGCTGAGGAGCCCGGTGGTAAAAGCATGCTGTCTGGACTAAGAGTCTACCAGCATTCAAACTGTGGCTGAAGTCAATTCCAGCCCCTTGAGTATGGCTCAGCTTGGGACTCCCAGCCAGGTCAGTGCTGCAGGCATACTCATATTTATGACTGGAATTAATTGCTTTTATAGCAAAAAGCAGATGGAATAAGGCAAGAGGGAGAAAGAGGAGGGGCTGTAGTGCAGGTCTGGTTCTCGGCTTGAAGAGTTCTGCAAGCCCGTGTGGTCGCTGCTGCTGTGTTCAGCTGAATGCACGCTGCAGTGGAAGGCAGCAGTGAAATGGTTAAGATGTATTGGCCAGGCTGCTTTAGAAATCCAGTATGGGAATAACAGGAACTCTTAAGACTGGGATTAATTGTAATGACAGGCTTATGTGGACAAAGCCAGTGGGGAGACTTTAATTTCACCAGTGCTCAGGAATGGAAAAGAAATGAAAGCTGGCACATGATTCTGTTTCCACTTATGAAGCACCCATCTGCCTCTTTAAAATTCAATTTATGGGAATGGGGAGTAAGGCTGGGCCAGTTCTTAGCTATTAGATCCATGCCGTTAACTTGCCAGCCGCTTCACTGTATCAATAGCATGCATTGAACAAGGAACATCTCTCATGCAAGATTGGCAGAAATTGATATTAATAAATGGATCTAATATTCTTAAATTTGTATTCCTTCCCAAGACTCGCAGCGACCCCAAAGGGCAGAAGAAATAATAAGTAAAGGCCTAATTCATTATTTATAACCAGGCAAATCAGGGAAGTAACTCAGGGAGATTACCCGGATAATCCAGCATTACCATCTTGTTTCAGAGATCTTTATTAGGACTCAGGAAAGGCTTCTGGGAGAGCGGAGACGGTACAGTAAATTCATATGCTAGCCTTTGACCCTGCCTAGTGCCCTGGCCTTACAATTTACTTTGGGATGTGTGTGAGTTTAACAGAAAGATAAACACTGTTGGGTGAAGAGAGAGGAAAGGAGGCTGAAGAGGGGCAGTACCATTTTAAGCTGCTTGGAGTGGATTTCAGAGTTGTCAGCAAAGCTGCCTTTGCAGTCATGCACCACGAACAGTGTCTAGCTGCTGTCTCCTCTCTTGCCTGGTTTATGGGGCCAAATGAATTTTGGGAAGCACTCCTCAATCTTTTAGACTCTATTTTACAGAATGGAAGGAATAATATCACATCCTAGAGATCAGACTCATGAGGTTAATGTTTAAGTGATGCTTTGAGGTTAAAACACACTAGTTCTTGTTGTCCAGTGTCTGTTATTCTTTCTCAATGCAGGGACAGGCCTTTTGAAAAATTATTACTTTACTTTTCTGTCCCTTGTTGCTTTTGTATATGGTATGTGGATGATTTTGCAGAAGGAGGGGACCAATTGCTGAGCTGCAGGTTGAGAAATATTGTCCTCACTGGATTTTTGTTTTTTTTTTCCTGAAGAGGTTTGGAAAGATCTTAGGTTGCAGGAATGAAACCAGCTAAAAGGTCACAAACAAATTTTTGCAGGTGTCCTGGTTTCGGCTGCCTGTCGGGTTAAACCACAACAGCAGGAAGACGTAGAAGAGAGTACCGTGGGACAGAGGGGGAGACCCTCCTGAGATTCCCAGCTCAGTTTTATAGATGTGAAATGTTCGAATAAGTTATGGGAAAAGAATTTAATGCATGTTTAGTCCTGATAATGCCTTCAGTTCTCTATGCTTTGCCGAGCAGTCCTTTATTGCGTAAAGAGGTTTGCTTTTGTGTACTAATAGTAAGGAGATGAGAGATACACTTCTTGGAAAATTCATGGGGACTCCCCTCTGAATGGCTTTTTGATTGGGACTGTTACTCATCTTAATTCTTTGCATTCATCGTTGGTTCAGATACATGGGCAGACAGTTCAAACAGGAGCAGAGCAGGCTGTCAACAGTTAATAGAGTAGCAGTACCACTACTTTGCATTTATATTGTACCTTCCCTCAGAGGATCTCAAAGCGTTTCCAGATATTAACTAATCCCCACTAGACACCTGCCAGGTAGGTACAGTCAATAATAAGCCCATTTTAGATGAGGAAGGCTGAGGTAGAGCAGTTTAACAGTTCCGTAACAGATCAGTGGCAGTGCTGGGAATAAAGCCCAGGACTCCCAGATGCCAGTCCCTGGCTCTGATACACTCTTCTTTGCTTCTTTTTCATCTGAATGGATTTACCCATCCCTAATATAAAGCAGATCAGATCACCTACCATGTCTGCATACACAAATTTCCTTTAAACACTAGCTGTCAGTGGGCCTTTTTGTGAAATTACACGCAGAGGGAAGAGAGAATATTACCATCTGGGTTATCGTATCAGCACTTCTAGAGATATTTGGTACAGGATGTATCCAATTATAAATGAGCTAGAAGCTTACAGTCTAACAAAAGCAGGTAGAACCTTATCAGCAGCAATGAACAGTTTAGGAAAGGAGAGTTAGCAGGATTATTAACCCTCCTGAAATAGGTTCAGGGAAAATAATAATGTCCATAACGGAAATAATTAACAGAAAAACAATTTGAAACACTTAATTAAATGAATAAGAATATGCTAATGCGGAGTTAAGACTGCACAAAGGCTTCTACTGCATTGCATGCTAAGTTTGCAATTTTCATGCACTCATAACTTTGTTAAATCAAAGCCAAATTTCTTCCAATTTAGGAAAGTACAGACTCCTCATTGAGACTCCATGTGTCAGGTTTTAAGCACCAGCCATGCTTTCTGGCTAGAAGGCTTTTGGGTTTTGGGGTTTGGCGGGTTTTTCCCCCCCCCCCCCCAAAGTGTGCTTTTCATCATTCTGTAACTCACAAGCAGCTGAAGTGATTTTTCTGAGATGATTCAAAACACTCTTCAGCTCTGGGAAAACATTAGATTGTGAAATAATTTTTCAAAAGTGTGTTGAAATGGACTGGGAACAAGAAGTGTCTCCTAGCTGTACCTGCTGATGGTGCTGGCAGCTCCACCTGCAGTAAGCTTATCATTATGTGAATTAAATTACTACTACAAATTGTGCCTGGAAGCAATGGGCACTATATTGCTGCCAGAGCCATACTGCAATTCCGGATATACCTGCTACCAAATGGCACCTAAATGTCTTGATATTGTTATAGTACCAGTTCTGTGCCACTGTATCTGACCCAGCGGTCCCACTTGCTGATTTGGCCTTGTCATTTTAGCTAAGGGCTGGCAGGAAAGAAAAACCCAGTCCTTTCCCTGAAAGGGCTTATGCATGTGCTAAGAGGCGGGGATGAAGTGTAAGACTGTTTTGAGGGGCCTTAAAGTGCTGCGTGGTCTACGTGCTAGCTCTCTACCTGAGATGTACCAAGGAGTGCAAGCTGCAGGCAAGCTGATTCTGCCCTGTTCCGCTGGTGTGTGGCTGTGTGTCATGGAGCCAACTCTGTGGTAAATTAGGTGGCTTTAGGGATGTCCTGTAACGTGTCTATGCAGTTCCTGAAATGGTGAAACAATTGGGGTAGGACTGAATGTGAAAGGTGCTACTGGTCTCACGCATGAGAAGAGCAGGAAGAGGCGCTGCTTGTCTCTCAGGATGAAGTCTTTTCTGCTCCAAAAGCTGACAAAAGGAAAAGAAATTAAAAGGAGAACATTTTAAAGCTGCTTTTGTTATCTTCTTTTCTGGGTTTCCTCCCCTGCCAACACAGGTACATTTCTGAAGGTGCTGGTAGTGGATTGCCTGTGTGCATTTTCTGGTATTGACCTACAAAATTACCTAGTGACACATAAAATGTCCTAATAATCCTCATTGGGCAGTGTGCATTTTTTGGGACCTGCTTGTCTTGGGATGAGAACTCTTTGGGGTTTAGATTTGCTTTCTCAGTGGTGAGGAGATGCCATTCACCACAGAGGCATTTCCAAACAAATAGGACCTCTGTTGCAGAAGTGAGCCCTATTCTGGGTTAATGACATTTTAAGTCGAATATACTTCCTTACGTTGGCAGTGAATGCAGTGTACTGGAGCTGACAAGCATACATGATAGCAACAACATTTTCCTGGAAGATGCAGCCCAGGAAACCATGTTCTGGACACATCAGTGTCTGTGTTGGGAGATGGTTCAGACCTTTTAAACTGATTCCTGATATTGCAGATTTCTCTGCTGAGAGTCCTAGTGGCATTCCTTACATCTTCTGCTCTTTTATGCCTGGAGTCAGCTGCTGAACAGCTAGTTCTAGGGTTGGGATGTGGGAATAGGGGTATTTGGTTAGGAAGGGTGGATTGGACTGGAGAGCATGAGTGGAGGGCTGGGGACTTTCCAGGATGAACATGAACCACTGTTCTCCCTCCTCTGCTGTTCATAACACCCAGGCTGACTTCACCGAGTGGGGATTGTGGGAGAAAAATGACAAGAGCGTGGGAAGAGGAGTGTATACTTCTTGTGCTTTCTTTGCTGAGCCCTGTGCTCACTTTTTCCTCCTTCTGAGAAGGTTAGGAGAGAAATTCCTGCTAAAGTCCCAGGCGCAGGGATTTTAAGGGAAGAATACAGCAACAAGAGGGAGGAGAACATGTGAGAATGGATTTTAGTAGCTCATTTGAGTCAACGTGACCCAAAGCAGAAGGCTCTGGCTCTAACACAGGATGACTTATTCCTATGCTGCCAAAATGCATACTTTTGCGTATGCTATCTACTGCTTCATGGCTCTTTTAAGGCTGAAATGATAGAGAATTCTCTCCCACAGTATGAGATTGCTGGGGTTGCAGACTGTTTGGTAGGTCTAATACACCATAAGTGCAGGTGCTTAGGTAAATATTGCCTCTTCCTTGTCTGAATCAATACCCGTGCTGATCACTTTGTAAATTGATGTGCTTTGATGAGAGAAGAGGGTGCAGTTTGCTATTTCACAGTCATTCTGGAATATCTTTTTCTAAAGATTGTTTTGCTTTTATGGGACTCTGGCCCGTATTCTGCAAATAACCCTGAAATTTTAAATAGTTAAATATAGTTGGCCAAATTCTTCTCTCAGAGATACCCATGTAGTTCCCATGGCATTGCTAGGAACCCAGAACACATTTCTGAGGACAAGCTTAAGCCCAACAGAGCCATTTCACTCCAGGCATAACACTGTTCAAAGTCAATGGAAGCATGATTTGAGCACATTGTGTTTTTATTTTTACAAGTGCTTTTCTATATTCCTTTATTTCCAGGCTAGAATCCAACAATGCGATTGCCAGACAGAAAATTGCTGTTTTCTTCTCAACCCTTGTTTTCAGTGAGCTGTGCGTGTGTTTGGGGAGTATAGCATGGTGACAGTGGGATGTCACAGTGGCAAGGTGGGGTTGTGCTCAGGACACTCAAGCTGAAGAGAGCAAAAGGTAGGAAAATCAGCTTGGATTTTTGGAGATGTTAAGGTTGCCTTGGTTTGCTCCCACTGAAGCTGGCTTATAATGTTGGCTTCCACAGTGGCAGAATGAATGGAGTGGAATGCCTTGGAAAAATCTCATTGCTCCCCCAAAAAGGTCGGTTTCTGACGAGTTAAAATCATTTTCCTCCCACATCAGCTGTCTGAGTTCAGCTCTAAGTGCTGGTAGCCCCATTCACTTGGCTTAAAGCACCAGCTGCCTTGCTTTCACAAGGTTTAACACATGATTAGCAAGACTGACTTGACATAGGTTAAAAATTATCCAAGGGGAGACACAGGCTAGTGCTTGTGTCTCTGTCGCAGCTGGCCTGGGAGGTACCTAGGCTGGGTCAAGCTGTCTGTGGTAGCAGCCTCCACCCTGCAAATTCTACCTGCATCCCCGAATTTTCCCTGTTTGGTCTCTCATGCTGTATGTACTCAGGTTTTTTTGCATAGTTCTGTGTGCTGAGATGCTGTGGGAGCTTTTTGTGGCCAATTGTAGGACAATGTGTCTCTTAAGGGAAACTATGAAAGGCTTTGGAAGTCTACCAAGATGGGAGCGATTTGGACTGCTGAGAGGAAGCAGTATATGGCATCTAATCTTTACTCACACCCACAACAAAAATGTGTCCAGACTTGGGCTGAGAGCTGTCTGTGTAGACGATGGGGCATTTTATGCTAAATCCTGGGTCAGAGGGAGTCCAGCGTGCCCTGTGTGCATGCTTTAATTGCACAGCTCTCTTGACTCCACTTGAATAGGTTTGGGCCTATCTTGGGAAATGATGTAGCACCCGTGTAGTTCTGTTGTGAGAGCAGTTTAAGATGAGCAAGTCCAAGGTATTCAGTGCAGTTGGGCATGTACAAAGTGTCTGGGCATGTGCAGCAAATACTGTTCTTGGACATTAAAAAAATGCTCTTGGCAAATTCAGCTGTCTCCCCAGCAACTGGCAAGGTGACAGGAAAATTGGCCAGGCAGATTTCCAACTGGCTTGGTGGCAACCCTGATTTAAGATGAATATTCCCTGTCAGATTTATTTAGAAGCTAGAAATATCTACTTCCTGGTCTCTCCTCATCCACTTCTCATTGTTTTGCTGCCTGCTTCTCACCATCCTATTTTCTGTTGATTTAAGGCAACCGTTGGCTAGGGTGAGTGTAACCTGCAGTTACACAAGGCGCGTGAAAGCACCTTGCTCAGCGTTCTGCACTCAGACCTGTTCCCACAGGAAAGGCTTATGCCTTGGGGACATCCCTGCTTCCCTGCCCCATGGTACTTTCGGGGTGGGCTTGCTCTGGGTGACTGAAGACTTGTCCACCTCTCAGTGTGCAGTTTTGGGTGGGATCTTGCTCTCTCCAGGACACTCGGACTGGCAGCACTGGTGGCCAGCAGGGCAGCGAGCGCCTGGGGACAGCTGCCCTTGGGAGTTAGCACAGAGTGCTGCTGCACTGTAGAGAGATGCTCTGGGTGCAAAGACGTGGGGTGCCTGTGCTCTGGTAGTACTGTTTTAACAAGTCACTTAAGTGTGGGCATTTAAAGCCTGTGATAACTGTGTGTGGAGAGAGAGAAATTAAGCAAATTCTGCTGGAGAGAAGTGACTGTGAAGCTCTCTTGGGTCCTTTAGATCCTCTTCCCGTCCAAGCTGTGCTTTGGAAGAGCTCTTAAGGTAGAGAGGGCTTTGGTGCAGGCTGTGCCCCCAAACCAGGCTCCCCTTCTGCCTCCGGGCTGCAGCTGCCAGGTGCCAAGGCAGGGAGAGGCAGCACTGCAGGGAGCCCCAGCTGGCGGTTGCTGCGGGAGGGGAGCAGTAGTGCCTCCCAAGCAGCAGCAGCTCTGTGTCCTGGCTCTGTGCAGCCCTTTGCCCCCCCTCCTGCCCAGTGCGGGTGCAGAGAAAGCTCCTAGGGTCCCAGAAATACCCCTGGGTGCTGGCATGTGCCTCGTGCAGTCTGCAGGGGTGCTGGGGAGAACCCGCATGTGTCCTGCCATGTCTAGTCTCTGCTGTCCTTAATCCATCGTGGGGTCACTCTTTGCTTTTCCTTCATATGGCTACTGTACCCTAAGGAGGAGCTGCCGCCTTTGCCTTTGGGCAGCTGGAGAAACACAAGACAACTGTGAACTCAGGGCTTGATATTGCAGCTTCTTCTCTGGAGAGCTCAGGAGGGCTGTTGGTTTGTGCCAGGCCTTTTTCATGGACATTTGCTTGGGAGATCATTAGGGGCTGGGCATACTTGGATTACTAACAAGGAAAAAACATGAAGCTGAAGTTTTGTAGTTCAACTTTTGAAGGTGCAGCTTTGCAATAGCCAAACCTTGCTCTACATGGCCCCATGGGCGTGTAGGTCTCGCTGCATATCCAGGGAGTACAGGACAGAGGGCTAATGGCCTGTACTAATAGTAGAGCTGATGCAGCAGGAGGATGCACTTGGGGCTGTCTTCCTCCAAAATCTTCCAAGTTTTTGATTTGTATACCTTGAGAGGTTTCCTAAGCGAGGTGCAGATTGCCTCAAAATGAGCTTCAGACTTCTGACAGTAGGTCTGTTAATCCAATCCAGAATTAGTCCCTGGGCTCCCAGGGACATGAGGAGCATGGGCTGAACCCTACTTCTGTAAGCTGTTATGGGGGGAGGCAGTGTCCTTTTGAAGCCATAAAGCTGCTGTGCTTGTCCCATGCAATTTCCTTATTGTTCAGCCTAGAGGCCTTCAGGAAAATGCCAGAGACACTCCACTGACCTCCTTTCAGTGCATCCCAGAGCTCTACGATCTGATATTAATTACAGTGAGGCTCTACATTAAAGCAGAGATTTGCCAAGTTACCATAGGGGTTTCAATGCTTGATTCACATTAATTTAAAGTGGAACTAGATATTCCCTCAAGCAGCTTTGGAAATCTCATAAAAACAGAAAGATGTGAATTTTGCTGAATATGCCCTGTTTAGCCAGGGAGCTATCTAGTGGTCACCTGTATGAACTACAAAGGGCTGTCCATATTGCTTATAGTTTGCTCTGTCCCTTCCTTTCTCCCTTGTGCTCTCCACATTTGGGCCCAGCTCTATTGCTTTATAGAGATGCTAAAAAGTTGTGACACCTCCATGTGCAGAGTCTGATTCTCTCGCACTTGGCTTAGTCCAGTGGCTCATGCTGCTGTCTTACACCAGTCCTCTTGCACTTGGATCTCTAACGTAACTTCTTGGCTTTTGTAGCTTGGGAGGACCTGGCAGTCAGTCTCATGGGGCTGGATAACCATACGACTAAGCAACGATGTGGCTTTGTAGGACTTCCACTGGGATAGAAACTGATCCTGGGATGCTTCTGCAAGGTAAATCATTTTTCCAGAGAGAACCCAAAATGCATTCTAAGCGTGTGCATCGGCAGGTGAAGCGATAGTCTTTTGGGACACGGGGAAGCTGGCTTTGTTTTGAATGCTCCAGAAAAAAAAAGGGCCAATTTTTTTCTAGTTTAGCGAAGTAAGCTGTCTGAAACAAGAAAATGTTCTTCAAGGGACCCTGGAAGTTGCTAGGAATAAACGAACTTCAACTATCTGCAGCAAGAGCTGGTCATTGTAACAGAGCCTCTGCTCAGCATCCTTGTGGGATCTGGGTCACCTCTCTAAATGTCCTGCAGCAAAGTCTCTTCCTGGGGTTCTCAGCAGAGGAGATGTTGCCTCTGTGGTCCCAAGATAGATCCTCCTATTATGCTGCCTGCTGAAAGTTGTCACTTCTGTTAATCCTGCTACTGAAGCGGGAAATGGGGTCAGTGGGTCACAGAGGTACTATGTGTGGTGTGGGCTCCAGGCAGCTGCCTGTCCTGGCTGCACCAAAGAGGAAAGTTGCTTTCAAGCAATGGCAGTGCTGGCTAGTGATCTCAATGGGGCTTAGAGGAAGGGACTGGTATGAGGGACTCTGTTTCGTGTGAGCAGGAAGGATTTCCTGCCTCTCTCCAGTGATTATAATTTGTCCTCTGCCTTCTCTTAGTTTCCCTTTTCTTCCCTTCTGTCATCTTCCCTTCCTCCTTCAGCATCTGCCGTCTCTTGCAGCTTCCTCATCTTCTTCAGCTCGGTACTCTTTGACAGCAGCTCTGAGAGGAAGGAACAACCTCAAGCGGCCCTGTTCCCTTCAGAAAAGTCTTTCTCACGAAAAGGGGCGGCAGAGTTGGCCCCTAGAACACAGCATTTCCCTGTCAGGGCAGCGAGTGCACTAATAGGCTCTAATTGCCCTGACCACCATCCTGGGACCTCCATCCATCCCCTCTGCCTATCAGCCCTGGAACAGCATTTAAGGCCTGGGCTTCAGTCCTTTCCTGAGCTCCAGTGTAGCTGCTCCCAGCCCTTTCCTGAATTGAGGATTGTTTGGATTTCCTGGATCGACCTCAGACCTGGTTTGTTACCTTGCTTTTGCCTGATGATCTGTTAATAGGACCCATTTTTGTCTGCCTGGCTCAGGTGCTGTGGGACTATACCCTGTTGGTGAGGTAGTTGCCCAGCCTGGCTCATGGCCACCCTCTGCTTCCAGGCTTGTCTGCATTTACAGAAGAGCTGAACGATGCTGTTTCCTGACACTCCTTTGAGAGTTTAAACTTGGAGTAATTCTGTCTCTCAAGTTAGATATAGACAAAAAGCACTCTAAAGCTTAGTCTCGCTCATGGACCTAGGGCCTGGTTTTGCTGTGTTGATGTTGTGTTATTGGCTTGGTGACTTAAGTGCCGTGTGGTCTGCACGTGAGCAGGCAAGAGTGTCCTGGAGAGCAGTGGCCGTTGCCTGTACTCCCAGGCTGCGCAGTGCTCGTGGCAATCCCAAGCAGTACTAAATTCCATTTCGCTTTATCTATAAAAGCTGATGCAGTCAAATAAAGCTGTTCTGACAGCAGCATTTAATAGTCTTGCTGTCTGCAAAACCCCGGGTTCCTGTACTTGCTGACAATAAATGTGTGTCTTTAGAAAGCTGAATTTACTGTCTTAGAGCTAGATTTACAACCTAACCGTCTACTGAGTACCTGTATACCCAGACTACTATAAAAGACAGTGAAGGGGAGAAGGGAGGGGGAGATGTTGCGTGTTCAGACAGACCAACAGGAAAAAAGGCAACAGCTTTTGTGCATCTTGGCATACTGAAGTCAGCATACGGTTAACTTCTCCATCCTGGGGGTAAGGAGGAAGGCAGTGAAGGGAGTCCAAGCCAGCAGCAGCCAGACATCTCTCCTTCCACAGCACTTTTGTTTTCTGTGGTGTGGGAGGGAGATGTGATTGTGGACCTGCTACAAGTTGCAGTGCATGGAGCTACGCCTCGTGCAAAGTCCAACAGGCTCTTCAGCTTCCTAGTGCTTTGCTCTGTCCTTACAAGATCCTCAACCCCTACCGTATTTATGCCTGCAAGAAAGGTGCAAATGGTCAGTAGTGGGGGTGTTTTCAAGATGGGATGTGAGCCTCTGAGGTATCTTTAGCCCTTGGAGTCACTAATGAGGGTCACCATGCATCAGGGCCAGCTGCAGGGTTAGTAACGAGATCTGCTTCTGGTTTCTCCCCTCTGATTTTAGGAAAGTTGTGGAAGGGAGGAATTTTGGTGCGCTCTGCCTTGTTTCACTTCTGTCTTCTGTTTTGGCTGGGTATAGCCATGCTCATTTCTGCCTTAATAGATTAGGTGCTGTCACTGCACACAGTTGCATCCCACCCTAGGGGTGGCTGCATTTAGGTGATTCATACTGGCCCAGAGGAGTGCCTGCTTCTTATTCCATCAGTTTGATGGAAAGAGGCAGTTGAACTTGTTGTTCATATGATTACTAGAATGTCTGTGTGGCAGAAAGCTGTATTTGTAATTAATATCTGTACCAATGGCCTAACAGTTAGTAATCTTTCATTACTGTATGGGGATTCTCTCTTCTTCTGCAGCTTCGATGGCTGGGCCTTACCTTGATGTTGTGGCTAACAGCCGCTCAGTGGTCAGGGGCAGTCAACTGTCCTGATAGCTTTTAGGCTTGGGCAGAAGTGGTTTAAGTGTGCGGTATGGCAAGGAAGGCATTGCAGTGTTCCTCTTGTTGCTTAGTATCTAAATGAAACTTCCAATCAACACCTCAGGTAGGATGTCAGAGACATGTTCTGGCTAGCCCAGCTAAGGCAAAGGATTTTTTCTGGTCTTTTTCCTAGAGGTATCTCCTATCCCCTTGGTGGGCAAAGTTGGTGTGGTGAAGACACATGCTTCTCCAGCCATAACGCGCTCTCAGGACCAGGGTTTCCTGGCCCATTTCAGGAGCAAAGTTAGTGGTAGGTAACTCATCCTAATTGTAATATCAAGGAAAAGGGACTGATTTGCAGGTCATTTTCCCAAGGACTTCATCAGCCTCTTGCTTTCTTCCTGCTGGACCTCTTGCCCTGCATTGAGGTGCACCACTCGGCTCCTCTGATTCCTCCTGCAAGTCCACACTGTCTCCTCCTCCTGCCTCTGCTCTCCCTTCCGCTCTACTTTCTTCTTTTGCTCATGGCTGTTTGTATTCAGGGTACACCTGCTGTGCCAGGCTGCTGGGTTACCCCTGCACAAGTTTCTTACAGCTCTCCTAAGTGCTTGTGTGCCGGTGCATCCACAAATCATGCAGATGTGTGGGTGAGAACTAGGGGGATTGAGCAACCAGTGGCTCCCATAGCATCAGAGGCCCTCAGAGCTGACAAAGGGAAGGCAAGCCCCTTTTCTAGAGACCTCACAGTCTAGCAAAGGGGCAAAGCTCCCTGGGTCCTGGAGAGCAGCTTCTCAGGGAAAAGGGAGGGCGGCAGTAGGTTGGGAAGGAGGACAGACAGCGTTGGGCAGGGTGCTGAAGGTAGGGCTGGGGAACTGACTTGCAGTGTCAGAAGGGCAATGAAGGAAAGAGTATGAGATGAGAAAATGCCTCCTTTTGAGGATGGGAGTCTCATCACATGGAGTCCTCGGCCATTTTCCAGCTCAGTCATGCTTCTCCTATGTATGACTGACTGCTGCCCAGGGCTTGTGGGGGGGAATATGTGCTGCTCTCTCAAGGAACCCTGTCCATAGGGTCAGAAAGGGAGAGACTCTCCTCAGTTAGCTTCAGGCCAGTGTCATCCCTTTCCCTTCAGCACTCGCCTCTGCCTTCTTGACTGATTCTTCTTTTGAGAGGGCATCTCTTTTCCAACCACTCCTGTGGCTGCTACAGAAATCACATTCACCCCTTATGCCAGGCTTTGGCTCAGGCTGAGGGAAGCACTTTCTGTGGGCCCCCAAAAAGCGTTTAGGTCATGCGTTATTCACTGATTTGCTGGGATTTCAGGGGTGCTCAGCAAAGCGGAGGCAGATGTGGGAGTGAAGCAACTAGATGAGAGGAAGGAAATTCTATAGTTGGGGGAGTGGTGGAGGGGATGGAGGGCTCATATGGAGTTCTGGGGCAAATCCTCCATGGCAATAGCCTGGGGTAAAACAAAATAAGCAAGCACAGCCCAACTTTCTCTAGGGCTGGATGGCAGTTTTGCAACAGGTCTGCAAGAAGCTTCATCTGGCAGGTCTCAGACATGCTGCCATTCTCACCCAGTCCCCTCGTGCTTGTTTTCTCATCTCCCCCTCCTCTCCATTTAGAGAGAGTGCTTTGGGACAGCAGCCTCATCTTCCTGGGTGTTTTGAAAACACTTAATACATACTTGGTGCTGAGTAAATTACTGCTATTGTTGTTATTATTGCATTAATTAGCTCAGGGCCCCTTTGCATGCACAAGACCAGATCATTATAGCAATTTGTTTATAATGCTGTGGTATAACAATCTAGGGCTCTCAGGCAAAGCTCTGGGCCTGCAGTGCCGGAGGCTGTGGACAAGCAGGAGGGATATGGACTGAGGCTGGCTGGGGAAAGGCTGGCTGCAGCACGTCCTCCTGTCCCTTTGGCTGGTGCGTGGTGGCTGATGCATGGGAGCTCCCACTCTGCTTCAGCATGCAATAAAACAGTCTGCCTCAACCACTGCAGAGCTGGGCAGTCCTCCTTGAAGGACTCCTAGTTGGGTGTGGCAGGTTTTCCACCTTCGTTGCACATGGCAGTGGTGAACTAGACCAACACAAAGCCAGCAGTGACTTCAAGTCCTTTGGTACTTTTCCCTTTCTGAAGTGTTCCTTGACTCCCCCCTCTTCCTCCACAGCTGGCTCGGCAGACAGGATGTGCTAAGTGAATTCATTGTTTGGCCTAAAGGGTTGGTGTGACTTGCCCAAGACAACACATTAGTCAGGAGTAAACCCAGGGACTTCTGCTGCCCAGTTGTGTGTTTTAACTGCTCCATCTCGCTCTCCAGGACACTTGGATGCTGTTGGAAGCACAGCAGATGGAGCCAGGCGGCAGGTCCAGCTCCAGCTGGCTGGCAGGGAAAGGGCAAAGCAGCAGCACCAGTGACCTTGCTGATTTATTCATTAGACAGTGCTTAGAAGAAAGGGAGGATTGATTTGTCTGTCAAATGCAACACCAAACCATGCGGCCTGCAAGGGGAGGACTAATTGTGCCGCTGACACGGAGGCCAGTACTGATTCACACAGTCAAGCACCTTTTTATTATATTTTCCTGCTAGTCAGCCATTTTTTTCATCTGTCCTATTATCTTGGGCAATTTATTGATGTAAAGCCAAATTTAAGTCGTTATTTTGCCTATGAAAATAAGGAAAAAATGTCTAAACTGAATACAGTGAGGTGTTGGATCAGTCTCTGCATTATGGTTATTTGGAACCAGTTTGAAGCCATCTGGCTCTAAAAGCTGCAGTAGCACCTCTATGGTAGCAAAATGCCTTCAAGAGGCTGAGTCCCTTGTTCTAAAGCACTTTGTGGGCTCTTAAGAAAAGTGTCCCAAAGCATTCAGGATGTAGGTTCTTGATTCTTGAATCCAAGGGATTCTTGAAAGCACCAAACTGCCTGCCTGCCTTTGAAATCAGTGCCAGAGCTGCTTTTTATTGCTTTTTTTTTTTAAAAAAAAAAACAACCTTTCTGTAAGTACAGTGTGATTGCTCTGAGGCTGCCATTCTTGAAGACAGGCAAGGGCCAAATTTAAATTGGCTGCTTTGCATGCAAGTAGTGGTACTGCTGGAGTAGCTCTCCACAGGCAGCACAAGTGGGCTCAGGCATTGTCAAGTCTGAATCAGCATGGTGCTGAGTTAATATGTGCCTGGCTGGGTTGTAACATGGGGCAAACGTGAGCTCATGGCCCGTGATACATCATAACTGCCTCCAGCACTGCTCCCCTGAACTTCCAAGCAAGTTGCTCTTCATCCTCATCTTTGCAAGAAAGATATGGCGTTATCCTTCCCAATAATAAATGACCAGTCATGCAATCAGTGAGGTTGGCCTTCTTTTTTCAAACTGTTTCCTATCTTGTTTGGCAGTTTCACCTGCACTCCAGCAGAAGGCTTTGGCCTGTTCTCAACAGAGGTGAAGAGATTCCAGTTCATGTGGGATACCTTCAGAGACTTCAGGTTTTCTTCAGTCCTGGATGTCTCGTGCTAATGCTTCCTAATCCAGGCCTGGCTGGCAGTCTTTAAGGGTCAGTACAGCCATTTGGAAGATTTTTCAATGACTGCAGTGGGTGCTGAGTTGAGCCTGCACCGAGGGCACAGGGGAAGAATTCATTGTCTTTACTAATTTGGTTCTCAGATTCTCCCCCACTGCTCTGTTAAATGGACCTCAACCCTGAACTTGAAGCAAGCACTTTGCAGAAATTTACACCCCTACAGGAATCGAATAGCTCCTCCTTTCCTTGCAATTTCTGTTCCTCCTCCACAATTTTTGGAGGTCATTTATCCTCTAGTTGCAAAGTGTGCCTCCCCCTCCTCTACTTTAGCTCCTTGCTGTCATCAGGCTGTTGAACATGATTCCGTCCTGTGTTGCAAAAATAATCACTTTTTAATTATGTAAAGGAAAGGGGGTTGTAAAAGCCCTTCAAAGCCCAGTGTCTCTGAGTCCTGCTGCAAAGCAAAAGCAATGTGAGCCTGGCAGTTTGTTTATGTGTTCTCAGTGAGCTGTTCCTTTAAGCCACCTATTACACCCTCCACCAGTGTTTAGTCATGAACGAAAATGCCAGCTGAGAGATTCCTGGGCTGTTTTGAAAGCAGAGAGGGATTAATTTGAGCAAGAATGCCTTCCTCCCAGCTCTTTTCATCCCCACGGAGATAAATTAGGGATACTCTCAGCATGAGGGCAACACAGTTGGAAAGCCAACTGTTCTGCAGAGCGATTTCAGAAAATCTTGTGGATTTGGCAGAGAGGACATCAGTGAAAGTAGCCAACTACCTCCCAAAGGGTAAACCCCCCCTGGATCAGAGAAATGCTGTTTGCAGTTTGACTTGATGCTTTCTGTCTCGCTATGGTGCTTTTAGGACTTTGCAGGGAGTAATGAATCAAGGGACTCAACTTACTCATTCTTAAGACTTCCTTTTTGCTGCGATGCCCCTGTGAAACAATAATAGCAAGGGCCTGTGAGAGATCCATTAATGTCTCTTATTCATACTGCCTGGTTTACAGATAGTCCCTAAATAGGATGCTAGCTAATAGATGCCATCTTGTGCCTTTTTCTCTTTTAGCTGTGCCCTGCTTCTCCCTTCATAGTTCCTACCCAAAGCAATTCCTACCCACAGCATCTGTAAGAGAGTAATATTCTGCATTTGTATAGCACCTAGTAGTCACAGAGGGGCTTTGGGGGCAGCAGTGTAGTCTGCCATGGGACCCTGACCCTATCCTGTGTGCCAGGATGAATGTTCCACTGGGCTGAGTTACTGAGTTATTGTACAGGTTTTCTTGCCCTCCTGAAAAAATCTGCCTCTACCTGTGGGCCTGAGATATGACCCCTTGGGATGTGCTTTAATGTAAGTAACAGATGGGAGTTTAAGGGGCAATTGCTATGCATTTCTTATAGAGAAAACCTCGTTACCTGAGCCATTCAGATGATACAGGGGCAGATATAGCGACAGATCTGGGATCTCCAGTTGCTGTGTCATGTGCATTATACTAGATCACACTTAAAAGGTTGAGGAGGAGAAACTCCAGGCTTGGGTACTTGCCTGGATTTCTGTGGGTGACTGCTCAAACGGGAATTCCTGTGTGACCACGTGTTCTCCTAATTCTTTGCACCTGAGCTGTGGTGAAGTTGAAAAAGCTACAGGAATACAACTTTCCTGCCAGCATCTTGGTGAGCCTGGAGTGAGAAAGTCCAGGAACGGGTAAGCCTGAAAAACAGATAGGCCTGGCAAAAAACAACAAGCAGACTTGAGCTTTTGGCATGAAGGATTGGGGGAAAGGTGAAAGGGAGGTGGGATGGTGAGGGACAGGCAGGAGGAACCTGAAGATTTCTATCCCAGCTCTGTACCTACCTTGAAAGGCAAACTTGGATCAGTGTTTTCAACCTGCCTTGCCTCGGTTTCGTATTTGCAAGATACAGTGAGTGATTCTGAGCTATCATATGGATGCAGTTATGCCTGGGAGGACTGGTATCTGCAGAGTGTTGTGATCCTTAGTGTGAAAGAAGAGCAAAGTCGTCTTTATTGATACTCCATTGTACCAGTCAGCAAACAGCTGTGTTCAATTTCGGAAGTCTTCCTACCCCAAGAGAGGCCCATGATTAAATCCTTGTCCACCATCCTGAGAACAAGAGGACCCTGGAGGTTAGGCAGTATCTTTCCCCGGTGGAGCTGCGTGCCGTCAGCCTGTGTTAGCAGTTCATTTACATATTACACACTACTGCAGGCCTGAGAATCAGTCAGAGCAGTGATGCATTCAGCTGTCGCACTGGGATTCAAATCCTGTACAAGTCAGTTCATCTCTTGATCTTGAAGAGACAAAAGTAATGAACCTCTAAAGAAGGTTGCTGTTTGTCCTGTTGTACTACCGCATTGTTTGGACAGCAGTTAGAGGAGGCTAGAGTCAAAGCAAAAAACTGTTGAATGAATAAATCGGCTTAGAGAGCTTTGTAGCGATTTATTCCGCTCTTTGGTCCTTTGGGCTTGTGTGCAGCTCATAAACAAGCTTATTATTCTATCATGATTCATAGCTTTGTGGCGGAAGCAGAGGGTATATGTGCCGCCAGGGAAGACAGAGGGGCTGGAGATGGAGTATTTGAAGTGGAGATCAGGCAGAGGTCACACTGGAATGTGGAAGAAGAAGGAGAAGCAGAGGCTGTCCCTGCAGCCAGCAAGTGAACGACAGGGCTGATGGATTGCTGTGTGCGCAACGCAGCTGGTGCGGGAGATGACCGTCCATGATCAAGGCTTAATTTTGTCACTGCTCTTCGGCATTCATTTTAGAGATTTCGGAGATCTCCTAGTGACAGGAAAATGCTTTACAGATCTCCCACTGATAGGAAGCTTTGCTATGAGTTACATACAGGCTGTCTTGAGGAAGGCTTCAACTCTCCCATCCGTATCCTGGGACTTCTCTATTCTACTTCCCTCTTCACAACAGCAATTTCAGCCTTTCTTCACCTCATTGGCAGAGTTCCTTACTGGGATGTTCTGCCCTAGCATGCACCAAGGCACCTTAGAAGTCCCTTGTGCTCCCCTTAGCATATATGACATGGTGTCCTACTTACGGTGTAGCACAGCTGGTTTATGCATGTTGGGGGCCCCTCTGTCACTGGAGATTAATGCTGCAAACAGAAATCGGCAGGTGGCTTGGGATGGGGCTTCAAGATGTCTCAGCCCATCATCTGTGTGTCTGATCTAATCTGTCAGTCAGTCTCCTTGGCAAGGGAGCGACAGCATGAGCCAGGCTGCTTAGCCAGATGCTGTGGTATGTTTGGTGTTTCAGAGCTGTCAAGGAAAAAAGGAGAAGCTCCGGCCTTTAGCATCTCCCTTTGTTTTTCCACTGTGAGGCTGAACTGCATCTGAAGGGATGGTGCACAGCTCCGTGTGCAGGGAATGAGCAGGTGGGCTTTATTCTCTGTACCCAGGTCAGAGGAGCCCAATACATGCTGCCCGTATCTAGTCCCTGTGCTCAGTGATGCCCTTTATTTTCACAGAGACCACCTCAGCAAAGGCATCTTGGCAGAGCCTGAGAGCTTCTGGTGCAGCTGTGGATGTGTTTTCTCCACCATGACCTTGGGAGGCCTCCTTTGCACATCCTTCTCTCTAGAATTATGGTGGGACTCTGGCCTTGTTTGCTTTTCCTTTGGCTGAATGCAGGGATTACTCTGCTGAGGTTATTTGCCCACAGTGGCACAAGACACAGGAGTGTGAGATGTTCATCCAGCCAAGTTTTCTTTCTCCTGCAGTGGTAAGTAGTGGATGCCTGAGGAAGACTGTAGGAACAGGGCAAGCATGTGGTGACACCTCCTTAATGTACTCTCTCTACCTCCAGAGATTTATGACTTTCCTAGCGAAATGTAATTTCATTACATTCAGTAACTCTAGATGGGGTTTTCTCCCTTGAATTTATGGAGTCGCCTTTTCAACTTACGAGAATTTATAGCGTCCAGCCCCCTGAAGCAAGGAGTTCCACTGCTCAAATCCTGTTGGTGTCCAAAACACAAGATTTCATGTTGGCTTCACTAGTAAAGCAAACCTAATAACTCAAAGAGCTGGAGGTCCCTGGGCAGATATCATTGAAGCTTCTGAAAACTGAATGGGTTTCAGTGGAAGTGTGAGTCAGCACAGTGTTTCCTGTAGCTTAGAAATATTTTTGAGACTCCTGGCACAAATATTTCTTCTAAAAACCAGGCTTTGGTTTGTATTGGCCTGTGGTCCAGGACTCTGGGAGTTTTGTGAAGATGGATCTGCAGACAGGCATTTCTTCAAATCAGCTGGGAAACAGTAAGGCTAGGAAAGAGAATAAGTTTCTTTTTGCCCTTCACATCAGGTTACAGTTACGTGCAATAGTGCAATCACAGGTGCCTCCTACTCACGCAAGGTACAGGCAGTGTTTGACAGCCTCCGCTACCTGTGTAGTGCTATAGCAATATTGGTGTGGAAAAGCCAGATGTTGATTGTGTGTTTGACAGGCTCCCTTTGCCGGGTACTGAGGAGAGTATGGCACTCTTTGCTGGGAAGGGACTCTGAATGGGAGAACCTTGCAATGGCACAGCAAGGGAGAGCACAGAGCAGCAGAGTGATTTGGTGGTGGTGAGAATGTAAATAAAGGTTCTGCTGATACCACAGGAGCACTCAGCAGTCTCATCAATCCCTCTGACCCACAAGCTAACACCCAAGCTGAAAAGACTGCATTTACATTTCAAAGAGAGGTAGAAGGTGTATAGAATGAGGCAGCTTCTTCATTTGGTGATCCTAGGAGTAGGTTAAAGAGGCAAGAACTGACTCCTTTTTTCCTGCGCTTCAGTCGCATGTGCAAACCATGAGACTGTGCTTTCAGAAATAGTTGGGAGCAAGAGGTCTCCATCAGGGAGACAAGTCCAATTGAGGGTGCACACAGATTGTTGTCACTTTGTCAGAGCTGCACCTGCTTATGCCAGCTCTGAGGGTGGCTGAGGGCCAGACAGCTCTTGGGTAATCAGATGGGAAATAAGGAAGTGACTTTGATTAAAGCTGAGAGACAACATGTGGGGGAACAGTGGGAGGAACCACTCTGAGCCAGTGGAAGGGAAATCTACTGGAAAAAATGATGGGGAAGGATTTCTGTTGTTTGAATGGATGAAGTAATAAGAAAAGAAAGCTCAGAGAAGGCTGCAGGTCTTTGGGAGATGTGATGGTTTGGGACAGCAGGAGGAGAACAGCCAAATTCTCCTGTCATCATGTTTCAGACCCATTATGGGCAAGTTGCACAGCAGCTTTTGGAAAGAATGACAGAATACTAAAACCTGAAGACTAGCAGCTTGCCCCTCTGCTTAGGGGGACATGGAGAATAAATCCCAGGATCAGACCCTTTGATTTCAAAATCAAAAATCTGATCAACTCTAAGGGAAAGTAAAAATGCCATAGCCCAGAAAGTTGCCCATTAGTTAACTGTGAGTGACAAGATGACTCCATCCTGTGTTTCTTCCTTGCCTTCTTCATGAAGACCCATCTACAGCCCCAGCTCCTATCCAGGAGCAAGGGTACATGCTGGACTCCCACCTGCACTGGCCACCTTCTGTTGTATGCCAAAGGTCCTCCTTGAGCCAAGAGTTCAGGATTTAGCCCTATGCTGTATAGTGTACACTGTGAAAAGCTTCTGCTGGGTTATCACTGTGGTCGAGTCTCTGTTCCCTCTGGGATCCTGCAGGGAGTTGGCAGCTAGGGGACTCAAAGGGGACGGTGACATCACGTGGGTGGTGGAGGCAGAGCTAATCGGGAATACTTCTATGGTGTCTATGCAGGAGGTCAGGCTCTGGGATCATGAGATCTCTGAACCTGTGAATTTGTTACACAAGCCTGTCTCACACCGTTTCAGGACATGGGTGGGGAGGTGGGTGTTTGTGTCGGTGTGTCTATCAGAAAATAGTGCAGGAGCATGCTTGCTGCGGCGGCTGCTCTCCAGCAGCTCCAGAACTGCATGTGCAGTTTGCATGATATGAAAATGGTGGGATCAGCAGAGCATGGTGGGCTTTGCTGCACCCCATCACCATTTTTCTCTTAGCTTTGCTGCATAGCCTTCTGAAAGGAAAATGTTTTTTTTTTTTAAGAGCTTCTTGGCTATAAATTTGACCCCCCAAAACAAGTTTGCTTGTTCTTTTAGTGAAGTATGTTCCCTCTGGTTGCTGAGATGTATGTAAGATGGCAGATGAGCAGTGGGTGAAGGAGGAAACTCTGAATGAACAGAGAGAACAGTCACCTAACCTTCCTCTTGTCCTGAGGGTGTGACTTGTTACAGCCATTAGATCTAGATAGGAGGAAATACGGGGTGTGTGGGGGTGTGGAGCAGGGGGGAACGCAAACTGCATTAGAGCGTTGAGCAAACCATTTGAGACCCTATATGATTGAGTCACTCTGAAGGGAGGTAGAGTCTGTCACACATACCCACTGTAATGAGTATGAACAAACCCAGAACAGCTGGCTGTAACATATGGAGCATCCAGAAGGGAGTAAAGCTGAAATAATTCCCTTTCCTCTGCTCTTTGCTTATCCTGGCCCTGATTCAGGAGCACACTGGCGACCATGCTCATCTTTAGGCCTGCACTTTATGTCCCAATGATTTCCATGATAATGAGTTCAGTTTTGCTATTGACTTAATGAGTTTTCTGTGCAGGTAAGCACCTACCTGAGTGCAGTTGGGGTACAGCATCCCTTAATCACATACTCCCATAAGGGATCTGGCTCCCCAGTGACCAGCACTGGCTCCTCTGTGGAGCGCAGGTGGGAGTCCAGCATGTACCCTTGCTCCTGGATGGGAGCTGGGGTCTTCATGAAGAAGGCAAGGAAGAAACACAGGATAGAGTCATCTTGTCACTCACAGTTAACTAATGGGCCATTTTCTGGGCTATGGCATTTTTACCTTTCCTTAGAGTCGATCAGATTTTTGATTTTGAAATCAAATAGTTTCCTTCATCTGTATGCCACACATGTGGGAATAGCTGCTCCAGGAAACTCAGAGGTGGCAGGTTTTCTTGAGCCTTCGGAGAGAATTTGGTAGAGCTTTTCTACTCTTTTCCACTTCTTTTCCACCTCCATCAAGAGGCACAGGGACAGAAGGGCACAAGCAGATAATCATGCCCCGTTGCCAGTATTTCTCTAGCAGAGCAGTGACAGAAGGAATGAATTGTGGCATAAGCAACATATATGTGTGTGTGAAAAATGTGAATGTGGCATAAGGAATCTCACCCATCATTTCTGGGTTTAGTGCCCAAGAGAGGCTAATTACCAGCTGCACTTGCACAGGAATGCAATGGTGGAATTGGGGAGAGTCTGTCAGAAACCAGTAAGAAGAGCAGAGGAATTCACAGGAAAGCTGCTTACTCCTTGTTAAAAATCCCTCTGTGTGTGTGCATATAAGCATGTGTGTGTATGGGTTTTGCACTTGCCTCAGCATTTTTGGGTGGGCTGTGAAGCAAATTTCCTAAGCAGTCTGCACCTCCTGCTATGCAAAAGCTGGCCTGAACATTTGTTAGGTTAGTAAAATGCATCTTTGTGGTACCCTTTGAGCAACTGCCTCATTTTAGATAAAAATCTATTTGTAATTTTTAGGGCTTTTTCAATTTATTGGTTCCTCTGATATCCTAAACCTATTAGTTCTCAACCCATCCACAAAATCTTCCAGAGAAACAGCATTGGCAAGACCTGAATGTCTAACTGAAAGAAAAAGAAGTAATTAAAAAAAACCCAAGCAGGAGTGAAAACAATCAAATCAAATTAAAAAATCAACAAAACAAAACCCAGCCCAAAGGTTTCAGGCTCTACTTTGTATGCCATAAGAAGCGGGTATAAAAGTACAGCTGTTTTCTTTGGTTTTTTTTCCTCTGCACCTCTCTTTGAAACAGAGCATACCTAATCACTCAAGCTCCCAGTGGATGGACTGGGATTGTACCCTGTAAGCAGCTTGTGAGCCGACGGGGCAGCGCTCACTGGAGAAGCAGCCTGAAGTGAGTCAGACCAGCTGTACCGCATGGTCATTTATAGCTAGTAAGTGCTGCTGTTTGGGATCCTGTGGCCCCTAGCTCTCTTTGTGCTGTTGTTGAGCAAAGGCCAAAAGACACGAGAAGAAACAGAGAACCTGGAACAGGAAATAATTTTTCAGCAAACCCCAGCATTGACATTACAACATACTTCCCAGCTCATAGGCAGAAGCAAAGCCTTGCTATTACCTGCTATTCTCAAAGGTGCATTTCATCTCTCTTCAAATAGCCATTCTACACCAGCTTTTTTAGTACAGTCTCTAGAATGCTTTAATGTTAACATTAAAAAGATAATGAAAACAGGCAAACAGACAAATCATGGTGCCCAGTGCTCTGCTTCCTCATTGATAAAACATGAGAGCAGCTCCACCCCTGCAAGATTTTGACTTTCCAGACTGCTAGTCATTTATGTTTTTATTTATGAAAAGGAGAAAAAATGAGTTTCCATCACAGCACCTAAGCATAATAGAAAGGGAAAGCTTTCATGCGTTCTGCATGGGGCTGTGCTGTCAGGCTGTGCAAGTGGGTAATAACGCGATTTCTTTCGTTACAGCCCAAAACCTGCCTTCCAGTTTGATCGCAGAGCTCAAAAATATGTTTGCATTTGATAATATCCCTGTTCTGCTCAACCACAACTTTCTAGTTTGTACTTTTTTCCCTTTGCAGTGTTTTTGGGGGTGGTGCAGCCCTGTCCCTGTCAGTGCTGCTTGCATTGTTACTGTTAATAATTATCTGTATTACAGTAGTTATTAGAGGCCCCAACTGTTACAGGCTCAGTGCATGTAAGAGACAATCTCTGCCTGAGGAGCTTAAGGTCTAAATAGGCAAGGCAGATAGTGGAAGTGTTATCGGTCTTATTTTTACAGAGAGCTTAAATGACCTGCTGAAGGTCACACAGGGAGTCTGTGGTGGAATCATGACTAGAATACAGATTTCCCAGGTTTTATTTAAACATCTAACCCAGGTTCCTTGTTAACGAAAGGCAGTTGTGAAAATGCTGCCTGTGTATGTGTAAGTCTGGGTGCAATTCTGGGTCATGTATTGGATTTGTATATGCCTTCCTGGTCCAAGCATGTCTGTGAGGAGCTTCGGGTGCTATAATAAATGCACAGCTAGCAAATAGCAGCTACAAGATGTGTGCTCACCTAGAATGCACATCTCTAAGTAGTTCAAGGACAGAGCCTTCAACAAGGTGGCAGATGTTGTCAGTGTTCTTATTTAAGCCTTCACTATTTTTGACTGTGTTACAAAAATATGTGCAATACTTGTGAAATATAAAGGATTGTCATCGGTCTAATTTTGGGCTGATGAAGAGCAGAGTCTTGTGGCTGGTGTGCCTAGTTGTATGGGCCTTGATGTTCAGAAGCAGCTAAGCTAAGAACCTCAAACGTTGCAAGAAAGCCAACATTTTAAAATGTTGTTACAACATTTTGAAGTGTTACGACAAAATGCACATTTTTAAAAAAAGACTGTGAGGTGCACAGGTTCACATGTGATGGGAACCACGTGAGTGCCGAAAGTAGCATCCACCTAGAAAAGTAACTGTCCTAGAGAGCTTCCTTCTGCCAGAATGATCTGTGAAGGACTGGAGAAAATGGTGATCCTTATTCTAATTCCCTTTTGCCAGGTCAGGAAAGTTCCCTGGACTGTGTCTCTGCTGTATCTGAGCGTGTGGAGCTGAAAACCTGTGCTATGTAGAGGTCCTCTGTCTCTGTGTTTGGCTGAAGGAACGCTGTACAATAGTTTTGACTATCATTTCTTGGAAACTAAACACAGGTGGGACTCTAATAACACAGAATTAGCATAACCACCTTTCTTAGCTAATTGTTTTAAATGAAATTTTAAAGAACTACTACTTTCCTTAACATTTATTCTGCTTTTCCATTGCCTGCAAGTACAACATTCAATTTTCTTAAGTGTCAATCTTTATCTAAAATATAATACTTACTAGCAGTTTCAATGCATTTCAGTGTATCTTTGTTTTTTTAAATTAGTTCACAAAACTCTTTACATGTATAATTGAAATTGACTTTAATTTGAAACTCAGCCTTAACAGAGTCAATATTTCTGCAATCTGTCTTAGCTTGTTTCTCCAGGAAAATGTTATTTCTATTGCTGCAAAGGGAAGGAAGGGACATGATGTATGCTACAAAAATTAGGAGGCTCAAGACCCAGAGTTTAAAGAACTTTGGCCAGTTGTGACTATAGGATTTCTGAAGTGTGCGCTCACGTTATCGACTCTCTCAGTTTGTACTGTAGTCACGGTACAGCTCCACAAAGCTTTTTGAGAAATTTCAGCCTTTGAAGTAATATTCGTGGTTTCCTGAGAAGTCAGCAGTTTTTTTCAGTGGCTGAATTGGATTAAGGCAGTTTAGTTAATTGAAATGTGAAGGCAGACATTTGAGAGCTAATGCATATTGCTGAATGCAATTCCTTTCTGTTTTTGTTTCTGGATACAATGTGTTCTTAGATTAAAGTTGCATTTATGGCCATATAATTTCTCTTCAGCTCCCTTTTGTAACTTACCTTTCAATTAATGTGTTTTGCCATTGTTTTAATTTTAAAACTCTCTCATTAAAAAGCTTTTAGCACACTGTGAAAGGACCGTTAAGTGGTATGGAGTACTGAAAGTGCCTCCCCATGTTTGTTAGCCTGAAAGAGCTTAAAAATTGCTACTGAACAATCCGATCCTCTTTCCCGGCACCAAAGTCACTTCCAGTAGCTTAAGAACATTAAAAAAAAAATCTTTTCAAATGTAGCATCTAGAAATGCCCTGTGGGAACACTGGAACACTTTGGGAGATGAGTCAAAAAGATTTAAAACTTTGCAACGCAGCCTCCTTGATCAAAGGATGGTATATCCATAGTATACTTGCTATATGATATATTCTTATATTCCATTAGCCTTGGGAAATACAACTGCATATACAAATGAACATGAACATTACCAATTACAAGTGGAGACACTTTGCCAATATTGAAATAATTTCATTACAGTAAATCTTTAACTTTTAAAAATATTCCAAATGAAATTTCAGCATTGCTTTCAAAGTAATCGAGATCACAATGGGTTGCTTCCTTTTCAGCTTTGTAGTTGTAAATGATTATTGGAAATATTTTTATATTTCCAAAGGTTGTAGCATCAGAGACAGCAAATAAAATTGTCCTTCTCCAGGATGTCTTTATTTCCTGTACTGAAAAAGAAGTTAATATATTTTTGTCAATAAACAAAGATTTTTGCCTTATGAAGATGCAGCATTTTAGCTACAGGTTGATCTTGTAGAAACAACATTATTTAATTTGCTGCTGCATTCAAGAGATCTGTGCAAACAACTAAATAGTGTTGTTTTGTGCCTTTGTGGTTTCACAGAAGCCACTTTGTTACTTTCTGTATTTCCAACCAATAACCCTTTTCAGAAATGTTGTTCTTCGAAGCTATTCTCTAGTAACCTTTACAATGTTTTGTCTGCATGCTGTCTTGCATCTGAGAGTCCACCATGACCAACTGAGAAGCTTCTGCAAAACCCATTGTGAGTCTTCTGACAATTACAGCTACCTTCAATGATTCATGCAAAATCATTTCCCCCCTCATCTTGGAAAATACTAAATCTTCAGGAGATGTATCTTGAGTTATTGCTATAGTGCTGCCATTGCCATTGAGGTTGTTACCTGACCAAGAAAAAATAAGTAAATAATTCTTAGACTCATTTTTTATTACAGATCTCTTTTTTTGTTTGTTTGGGTTTTTTTTTTTGTTGTTGTTGTTCTGTATCATTCTGGTTCCTGGGCCAGCAACCCTCCAGATACCGGGACTCAGGATTTAGGCCATGATAAATACAGGGGAAAAAATAATCTTTAGAGATCAACAGGCTCAGAAAGTATGATGATCTGGGTGAAGTTCTCTTTTAAAAATAGCTGTAGTCTGCCCACTTGGCTTTTGGATCCTAGTGACAGTTGAGACCATTTCTGTATGAGATTTGTAAAGACATTTAGGGTCCATTGGTCTTGAAGATGTTATACAAGTATGAACTACTGCTGTTTGAGATCACTTACCCAACACTCGATCTCAAACAAGATAGTCTGGGGAAATGAAGCAGCCTTTGCAAGACAGCCTGAGTCAGTCCGGACTGCCTCTGGGGAAATGAGCATTTGAAGTACCTTTCTCAGTCAGTTCCACTCCTTTGACTCATACTCATTGATTTTCTCCATTCTCAAGCTCTAGCCTCACTGCAGGATTGGAGGGAGAGCCTGTGCTTGCTTTTGAGGAAATCATCTCTTTTGTCCCCAAAAACTCTTGACCGTTTCTTGTCCTGAGCTGTAAGGGAGCTCATTATTTCTGCTGTGCTGCTGGCAGCTCTCCTCCTGCTGCTGGGAACAGGCAGGTGTCCCAGCACAGGCAAGCCTCAAAGGGGATGGAGTTTCCCTCCACACGTAGGATGCTGAAACTGGCCAAATATTGTCACAGTGCTCTGGGGCAGCTTCCACTTAAAAAGTTTGAGGGCCCTACCAGAAAGATCTGCTACCATATTTCAAGCCCCTATTTTGCACACGGTAGCATTAAGTCTTTGCAATAAAATGAAATAATACTCACTGTGGTAGTTGTTTCCTTTTCATATTACCTTAGTAAACTCCTGCAGAATTGTTCTTCCTGGCCTTTCTTTCCCTTAACTGGGTTACAAAGCCAAGAACAGAGGTCTGGCCACCTTCATGGTTCCCGTTTCTGGACTGCAGTCTGGTGCAGGCATCACACAACAATTAAAAAGATTTTTCTTTTTCTCAACGGAAATGTGTGAATAATTTTTGTTAAAAGTTTAGGTTTGTTCAGGTTGAACTCTTGACTGATACAAAGTTTAATCAGCAGTTATGCTGCTTAGTGGCTTTTTTGGCAGTATTTTCTTTGATTCGATCTTCTCCTTTCTCTAGTGATAAATGAATGAAAAAAGGATGTTTTCTAAAAGAAAGGATGCTGGGCTACTCTTTGCGTTGAGATTAGCTGGAGGGAGTGAAAATGTGCCCCGTGGTGTCTGTGCATTTCTACTATATTGGAAAAATGGATCAAATGTGCACCAGATTTCAAAGCATTTTATAATCCAGGCAAAACATCTATATGTCCAAATGTGTCATTATCAAAAAAAGTAACAAAGTAAAGGGAAAAGTAGGCTGAGAGCTTAGACTTTGGAAATCTCCCAAGGGAAATAGCTTAAAACCTATTTCAGGGGGTCTAGAGTGAACAGGGTATACTGCTAAAACTCAGAATTTGTTATTGTTAAGTCACTTATAGCTTAAACAATATTCTGAGAAAGAATCAGTCACTCAAACATGCCTGAGTAAGAAATATTGTCTGGGTATATACCAATACTTCAACTCTCCATGTCATAAGTTGGACTCCTGAGGGGTTTTGTTCATTTGTTTTGTGGAGGTGCTGGAAACCTGCAGCTTCCACTGAATTCGGCGGGTCTCGAATGATGTCCCTGGCGAGCTGACAAAAGAGGACAAGGATAGTTGAAACGTTTTCCATCTCAGCCTTGCCTAAGGCGCTGGTTCTGGTGAGTGTAGGTGTCAGTTGGATTTCTGTCTTATTGCCAGTGTTTAAAATGGAGACCCAGGCCCGGAGCAGCTGCAGCAAGTCAGAAGTTGGGAAGAGAGGGATTCATCGCCAAAACTACTTTTTTCCTGGCTCTGGTCCCTCACCCTCACAAGTATTAAAAGTTAACAAAACTTATCTCACAACAGAAAGATGATAAACAGCCAAGACCTCCCCTGAATTACGGGCTGGTTGCAATGGGAAGCAGATGTGCAAACCCCTCCCAGAGCAAGGGGCTGCCAGTGGGCACCCACTGGAATGTTA
>NW_008825303.1:3538321-3553252 GCF_000699105.1 Pygoscelis adeliae
TTTCTTGCTGATGAAATGCTGCTTTGCTCAAGGGACCATATTATTGCTGTTATTTATTATTTATGCACTGCTGAAGCTGTGCACAGTGCTTTATAGTGCAATAAAATAAAGACTGGTGTCCAGTCCCGCAGGGTGTTGCGCCGCTGCTGAAATATGGCAATGGGGCAAGAGGAAGGGGTTGATTCCTCCTCTGTGATGATGCAGAGGTTTGTTATTGTTACAGGGTGTCCTCTTCAGACCGCTCGGCTGGGGATGTTAGAGTAGCTTTGTCACCGTTTTGCACAATTGTCTATGATCGTGTTTGCAAGGGCATGTAGCCTGTTTGATATGCATTCGGAGTCTGGCAGCAGGAGGAATGAGTGAACAATAAAAGTGCCGCTGTCACAGCCCCAGTTTATTTTTACAGATTCCTAGCCATCTGCTGCCTCACCAGCTGCCCACAGTGCAGTGCAAAACTTATCTCCATTCAGGAACTCAGACCCTCAAGGAGGGCAGGGGCGGTGAGCTTGAAGGTGCATAACTGACCTCCTGTGCACTGTCTGCAGGACCCAGACCCGGACCTGGTGCCAAACCCCAGAGAGACGGGGAGTAAATGCAGAGAAAGGGTAGAAGAAATGAAGTTCAAACACGTGGCTAGTCTCTTGTTCACCCCTTACAAAATACTGGCCATAGAGATGTGCTGGCTTGGAGAGCAGTGGGAGGGGGGCTGTGGGCCTGAGAAGACCACAGGAGATGGCCCAGCCCCAGATTTGACACCTTCTTTAGCCATCATTAGGTTGACAGAAATGAGGAAAAGGCATTCCCCCCAGGGCGTGAAGAGGTTCGAGCTTTCTTGCTGTTGTACTGCAGCCAGCCCATTGCTGTGAGGTCGGTTTTGCTGTGGAAAGGGAGCCAAGCCTGGTGGCAATGTAGCTGGAGGCAGCAAGGAGAAAGCAGCAAGTTCTGCCTTAGGGATGCTCAGCAACTACCAGCATGTATAGGGGAATAGAGACACAGCTATTGTGTGGGGCCAGAGGGCCCAAGAAATCCTACTGCCAAGAAAGTGGCGTGTATTATTACTTGCTGTCGTTGAGGCGCCTAGATGAGAACTTCCTAATTTCATTAAATCTTATTTTTATAATGCCCTTGGGATCAAGACAGCTGACCTGAATGCTCTCTAAACCTACCCTCGATCCCTCCTGTGCCTGCTCTGCAGAAATGGGGGTGATGCCAGAGCAGGTGAGGGAAGAAAAGGCAGGCTGGCTGTGGGAGCCGGGAGGGAGTGACCAGGTTCCCTCCACCATTCCCAGAGAGTTCCTCTGCTTTGCGTGTGCCACTTCAGACCACTCAGAGCACCCTCCTCCCTCCTCATGCTTTTATGCATTTTCCAATTAAATTTCTTCCACGAGAGGAGAGAGGCATTCTGAATCCATTAGCATTAGTAATTATGCAAATGCTTCAGGGAGTTGACTGCCCATCATTACATATAATTAATGTTTCTGGTTATGAATGGAGGGTTTGTTACTTTTTTCCCCCCTTTTTGTGCTGGATGGGGCAGGGTAGAGGTGCGGGAGGGGTGATGTTACTGTATTTAATTTGCATAATCAGGAGGCCTGATTGGGTATGCATGAGGGTAGGGGGGACCTTCTCCAGTGTGCACTCTATTAAGCTGGCAGCAAATTTCAGGAGGGAGATGCAGAATGTAAAGCGAGGGTGAGTGCAGCACAGTGACTGCAGATATTAGGTAGCACCACCAGCACAAAGTAGGAAAGGAGGTGCCCTTGGACTGACATAGCTATGCACAGGTGTCATATACCTGAACATGCTTATCCTGTCCTTTTGCTTTACTTGCCTGCTAGGAATGACATAGAGATTCTGCAGAGAGATCCCATTCCTGGCTTTCATCTTGGGCAGCACACTGAGTCCACAATTTGTAACCCGCAAGGCATTTGTACACCATGCATTGCAGAGCTGCACCCCAGATACCCCAGAGAGCACTGGGGGAACAGGCTTGGAACTGGCAGCAAGACTCAGCACAGCCTCCTCTTGTGCCTCATTTCTCAAAGCTGTGCACAGAGATCTGGATCCGGGTATCTAAGTAGGCATGCTGATTCTCAGAAGGGCTGTGCATTATGTGTAGCAGGAGCTGTAGCTGCTCAGTACCTTTGGAAAGCAAGAGGCTTAGAGGGGAAGTGTATCTGGTTGGACTTGGCTGTCCATGTAAAAGCAGTCAGGACAGACAGTGAAGTGGTAAAGTTTTAGCTCAGGGCCATACCTCTGAGGAGGGAGAGTCAGATTTTACCTCCTATGTCTAACGTTACAAAAGCCAGGGGTGGAAAGTTTCCTGTGCATATTCTAGCTACAATGAATGCCCTGGAAAACCTCTCTGGAGATCTCCCTGCTTCCTGATACATATGAAAAAAATTCTTCCTATCCACTGTGAAGCAACTTCCTAATGTTCTTCCCATTCCGTGGTCACTATCTTTTCACTTTTTGCCTCTTCTATTCCTCTTCTCTCAGTTTCATTCCCCAAGAACTCCATTTCTCCGTGGTCTCCATCTCAAGCCTACCTTGTGTCCTTTCCCACCATTCCTGGATGTAGGCAGTCCATCACTGGCCTCCAGACTTCCTTGGTTTTTAAGTGACAACTGCTGTGTTCCCTCACTCCTCCACGGAAGGCATATAACCCTTGGTTTTGGCTGATCAAGGACTTACAGAAACAGATATTCAGTGAAGGGGATCTGGAGGGGGGGCAAAAGATTCTGGAGACAATATATGCTCAATGTGATAATGCCCTGGGAGGGCACTGAAAGCACCCAAGCAAAGGAGAACACAGAGATTCTCAAAATAGAGGGAGATGAACCTGAGGGTACCATGGAGATGGGAAAAGCATCCATGCAGCAGAGATCAGATTGGCCAGAGAGTGTCTCAATCAAAAAAGAAAGAGGGACAGCAATTGCTTAGATGGAGTCTGGAGGTCCCATGCTGTGCCATTGTGTCCTCCTACTCTGTGGCTATCATTATTTTCTGTCTTGATTAGAATCCATTGTTTGCAATGCAGATACTGGAAATTGGGTGGATCTCTTCTGGCATCTCCCTGTTTGGTCACCATGGGCAAGGTGTGAGCTTTTCCCAGTGGTGCAGGAATTTGCATTGGCTCAGCAGAGGTTCCCAGAGTAGGCAAGGAGAAAATTGGCTTTGTTTCCCACCCTGTTATCCCCACAGCTTGTAGAAATGCGAGACAGATTTCCAACACAAATTCCCGTAACACTTAGAAGAGCTGAGGAGCAGGGCACACATAAAAGAAAGAAACAATCCAGAAAAAATAATGTGTTTCTGTGTATGTGTTTGTATGTGTGTGTGTGTTTTTAAAGCAGAAGAAAATTCTGTGTGTGTATTTGTATGTGTGCGTTTGTGTATATGTTTTTAAAGGAGTAGAAAAGTGGGGAAAACTTGAAGCATTAAACTTTAAAAAAAACCTCAGACTATTGGTAGTGGGACTTCATGAGAGGACACCAATTTTGCTCTAAAGGTTGACTTTGGGTACAAGACACTTGAGGCAGTACTGGATTCTGTTCTTGTCAAGGTTTTGTTTTCTCTGACTTGAAGCTGCTTTGGAGATTTGTAGTTCTGAGGTTCATGTTGTTCAGTATTTTGTAAAGCATTTGTACACTTGGCCTGCTGCTAGGGAAAACCACTGGGGAAGACTTTCAGTGAGTAGAAGCACCTGTAAAATCTCCAATGTACACAAAACCAAGAGATCTGATTTGCTTAGACTGAGAACTCTTAAGGATGAGAAAGGTCCCAATACTGATCAGGAAGGCGATCTCTGAAGGGTTGGGTGAAATCCCAGAAGGCGCTTGCTAGAAGTAGAGTGGAGGTTTTGGGGTATTATGTGATGAATAACTGCTGTAAAATCATAACAGCAAGTGATGGTGCTTCCTAATGTGGTAGGGAGGGAGCTTTCTGGCTGTGAAATGGGAAGATGTCAATAGCTCTGCTCTTGTTTTTGCTTTCTGTGACATTCATCCCACAACAAAACATGCCACTGAGGTACCAGGAGAGCGGTGAGAGGCAGCCCTACTGGCAAGGGAAAGGAGTTGTCATCTAGGAAGTAATCACCCATGGGAAACAAGGTGGGCCCAGCCTCTTGAGATGGTCCATTGCCCCAGGCTTGTGTTTATGCTCCCTGAGGTCAAATCTGCTAGCTGTGCTGTACCAGACAAAGCTATGCTGTATCCTCAGAGAAGAGGAGACAAGGTGAAGACCTTGCTGTCCCCCAGGGACAGTACTGAGGTCAGAGGGCTAAAAGAAAGGAAGAGGGAAACAATTGTCAAAGCAGGAGAGAGACTGTGATGAGAAAAGGGGCAGCCTGGAGTCAAACTGAGGGGACGAAGAGGAAGAGGATGGCAAGTTGCATGAAAACACCACAATTGCACACTGTGTCTCATCACCCAGGAGGATGCTGGATGTGAACATGCTGTAGCCATGGTCCAGGGACAATGAACTGCAGGAACAGAGCTTCCAGTACACACCTGACCTTCTATAGGGTGTCAGCCTCCTGTAACAGACTGCTCTGTATTCACTGAAGTTAACAGATGATGAAGTGCTTGAAGATGTCACTGTGGGAAAAGGCAAAGAACAAGGTCCCCTCTGAACTGTGCTCAGTAACAACTCCACAAGGTTCACATCGCTGCTTTGTGTGGTCATGGCATTTTCTGGCTTTCCCTTCCCCTTTTTTTTTGCCCCCTGCATGTGTGGGTGAGTCAGGTTGTGTATGTGCAGCAAGGACAAACACAGAAAAACACGCATGGATACATGCAGGCATGCAGTGCGTGCATGCACAGACACTTGAGATTGCTGAAGGCATAAGTTAAATCCCACATCAAAGCAGAGAGCTATTGGAGCAGCACTGTTCAAAAGTGCCAGCTTCCTTCTTGGGAAAGACAGATTGTCACTTTGATTAAGAGATTTTAACAAGAGAGAAAAAAGAGGGAATGAAAGAATGGAGAAGAGAAAAGAGAGTTTTCATTTATACCTTTTTTTCCCTTTGGCTATCCAATTATTTGGTTTTAGTTTGATGAAAAAAAGACCCCAATTTAAAATAAGTTTAATATAACAATGAATTATTTAAGGGAGAAGAAAATACAAGCTGCTGCTTAAAAAAAATAGAAAAAGTTATTATTGAAATGTCAGAACAAATACCCAGCTTGATCTGCGTTAATATGATAAATACTAATATATTCATTTCCCCTGGTGCTTCTGGGCTTGCAGAGGTACATCTGCAGTGCGTTGCTTATGGTAATCAGGTCACAGCTTCAAAGGGAGACATGCAAGGTATTCTGGGTGATGTTGTGCAAGCTGCTGCTAGAGACTGTGTGGATCATCATGTAGAGTTGAGGAGAGCTGATCAAGGGTCTTCTGGAAGATCTCTGATTGCTGAAGGAAATTGAAAATCTCGTCGTATTCTTTGGTGGACCACCAGTCGTGGGACAACACTGGTGTCTGGTTGTCAACTTCGAAGTTGCCATTTTTCTGTAGACAGTAAAAGAGAAAAAAAGACTGAGATGGAGAAAGCAAATGAGCTTCCCACCTTCTGTCTGCACAGCCTAATTCCCAGTGTCTCTGTGGTTGGGAATAAATGCCGTGGGCAAGCTGTAGAGCACAGCTGCAAGTCAACCACCATCTCAGTTTTTGCTTCCAGAGTCTCACAGTAAAGTTCTCATGAACAGTTTAGTGGAGCTGATAGCTTGAAGCTTCACACAGACATCTTTGTGTTTTCAGAATCTAACAATCTGGGAACTTAGTAGGATGTTTTCAGTAGGGACAAGTACTACCTTCTACTAGGCATCGTCTCTGCCTACCCCATCCTTCTTGTCTATTGGACAAGAAGTTCTGTTGTAATGTGCATCAGGTTTTCTGGCGTCAGCACCGCCTAAGCTTCACACAGACATCTTTGTGTTTTCAGAATCTAACAATCTGGGAACTTAGTAGGATGTTTTCAGTAGGGACAAGTACTACCTTCTACTAGGCATCTTGTCTATTGGACAAGAAGTTCTGTTGTAATGTGCATCAGGTTTTCTGGCGTCAGCACCGCCTATGCCCTTGAAAGAGTAACCTGGAGATGAGACCCTGTACGGATTGTATTTCTTGTCAACTGTGGTGCAACCAGGTATCAACAGAACCCAATAGTTTAGAATTAAGAGAGCTTATTTGGGAGTGATGTGGTGCAGAAGATGTTGAACTGTTGTTTCCTAACATTACAGCTGACAGTTGAATGACAGATTGGCAGTGTGGTTAAATTAGGATGCAAATTAATTGAGCTGGTCTTCTGGTTGGTAGAATGAGGAGAAAATGTTGGAGAGAAACAAGGGAGGGCTAATTTTAGATGAGAAGATTGGAGTAGAGAGAAGCTCAGAGGCAGGGAGTGGAGGAGAGAGGTGGGAAGTGTGTTTGGAAGGAGATGGAAGAATATAGTTACCTAATGTGAACCTATCAACATGGCAAGGTGTTTTGAGATAAAATCAGGAGACATTCAGTTAGGTTTTGACCTTCTTAGTCAGGACTTCTTATTGAGTATCGTTTCAATTGAGGTAGCTCAAACATACTTAATTAATACATTGCTAACCTACCCTGAATTCCCTTCCCGGTAAAACTCCTGTTGGGTGCTACAATGAAGCTATTATTTCATAAGACATTGAGCTCTTCCTAACAGTGGACATCTAGATAGTAGGCTGAAGCATGGCTCTGTGAGTTGGTCATGTGCCCACCTCAAGGAAGGAGTTATTGCATCCAAGGGAATTTAGCTGGTCGTAGTGTCTGGAGTTCCCAGGTAGATAAAAGAAGTGTGCCTAAAGCCTAGATAAGGCTAGTTAGAGATCTGCAGAAACTATGCCTGGGAGTCTGTTGCGATAATCTGGAGTCACTTGAGAAGCTCCTCTTCTGTGTCTGTGTTCCTCCATGAAATGCTCTAGTTTCCAAGGAGCACTAATGTGCTTTTCCAGTAGATTTTACTCACAAATGCATAGAATCTTAGTCCATCTGCTTCTGTCCCTTTTTCCTTCCATTGCCTAAATTTGAATGTTTAATGTTGGCTTTTGGGCACAAGTGTGCTGTGCCCAAGCTACAGACCAGTTCCTCAATTAAAAGATACATAAGCTTTATTATTTATACCATTTTTTTTTTCTTCCCTGGAGAAGCTCCACAGGGTCTATAGGTTGCTGGAAAACCCAGCGGCAGCCCCTGGCTTTCGACTTCAGAAGGTGAACTCTCCCAGTGGCCATTTTCAATCCATTCACTGGGAAAATGTGATTACTTCTTATTTATTGAAGTTAAGTATTCCTGCTTGTAGCCACTATGGCATTAAAGTAAAACGTTCAGCATTTAACACAATGAATGCAGAGACATGAGGCTAAATGCACTGCATAAAATCTTTATGGGGCTGTAAACAGACGCCCAGAATATTTTCAACTGTTTTGTTGTGAGTCAGGCTGGGGTCCCCCCTCTGCCAGGCAGCCTGCCCCAGGTCTCCTTGGGAATCAGCCAAGACCGCGTCAACACTGCCTTGGCCTTCACAGGGGAAGGGGCCTGGGGAACAGAAAATGAACTGGCTTGCTTGTTGGCATGTATTGCTCTTGCCAAGGCTGGCCTTGGCCACACTTGGTGGCTGTTGCTGCATCAGTGCAGATCTGGGGTTAAATATAGGCTGTGATTGCTTCAGAGCTGCTTTCTTCAGTATCGGTCTCAGATAAACACAGCTCAAGAGAAAATCGGTTCAGAGTGAGTTTTGTCAGCTTCCAAAGAGATTCATTCCTGGTGTTGTCAGTCACAGGAGACTGATGGCTGAGATTACTGAGGAAAGCAAGGCCTGTGGGCATTAAAACAGGTACTGTTACTGGAACTCAGGGTTTAAAGATGAGATTTAATCTGGAATGTGGATTTGTACAAAATCCCTTCCCCCTTCCAGTTTCGCACTCTGAAGGCCTGGTTCCCATGGGCACACTTGGCTTCCTGTGCTCCATTTGCATTTATCGGCTGTCTGATCAACACAAAAAACTACTCCCTACCTCCTGTGTGCACTGGACACCAAGTGCAGGGGTAAACGAGAGCTGGGCTCTTAATTGACCTTGTTCTCTGTCTCTGGTGTTGTGGCTACGCTGTGTCCTCACCCATGGATGGATGCAGGAAAATCCTCAGCAAAACGAGCACCTCCTGTCCCCGAGGAGAGTGGCTGGGGTCCCAGGGAGCCTGTGCCAGGGTTTATGTAGCTCAACAGCTTCTCTGTGCAGAAACCCAACCAATGCTTCGTGCTATTGCGGCACGATGAAAACCAGTTGTGCCACCCAAAGTGACTGCTTGCTAACACCTTTACTTGCAGTAATCCATGCCACCATTAGACATCTCTGCAAGTTCTAGGTATGGTTCATGGTAAATGAGGAGACAAAGCTGAGACCCAAGCTCTGGGTATCTTTATTGCTTTAATAAAAGGCTGTAGAAGGCGTTTAAATAGCCTCCTGAGAAGCATTGAAAGAGCATCATTCCCACAAAGTAAAGTCAAAGGCCATGATTCCATATTTCGTGATACGGAATACAACTTGGTCGTGTTTGTGCTGCAGGGAGGTTGGCACAACACTGACTGACCTTCCAGAGTCCTTTTCTGCCATGCGTGAGGCTCAATGACAAACCTGAGAGTTTCTCCAGGGGCTGATCTTATTTTTGATGGTTCCAAAATTGTGTCCTGAAATTTGGAGTAGCATATCCCTAGAAAGTTAACATTTTGCAAGCTTTGCTCTTGGTAGAAACTATAATGTGCCTACTGGGAATGCCCCTGCCTATCTGCAATAAAGTGATTAGGACAGCTTTACATCTTTGCCTTCCCTTGATTGCTTTGGATGCTTCATTGCTACAGAGGTTCCCGTCCCACATCCATGCCTCCTCCCTCCTCCCCCACCGCCTCCTCTTCCATTCAGTAAGTGTCTCTTGCCTCTAACATATGGTCAGAGCATATTCTCAGCAATGCCGACACTTCTGCTTGTTCACTTCAGCAGCCGCAATAACTGTTGAACGGGAAATCTGTCGTTTAACTCGGCCGTTTGCAGTCACTGAAGAGAAGTAATTACAATGGCCTTAATTGGCTGACTGCAGAGCCACTGCCCAAGTAGTAATAAATAGTGCATGCTTAGGAGCTGGATGAGGTGTAACCACCCAGGGTTTCTCCTCCTCTTCTTCCAGCAGGCCTGAATCCATTTCACTTAGGAGGAAACAAGGATGTCAGGCTGCTGCCTTGAGGATCCAACCCTTATACAAAAGAGATGCTGGTCAGCTGAAGTCCCAGAGGTCTCTCCTGAAACTCTTTCAAAGGATCCTGGCAGGGCAGGCTCTTGGCAGCTCTAGTGCTGTCTGCTTCTGCCTGGGTTCCCTGCCTTCCCCTTCTCCTGCTGCTGCCAGGCTAAAGCACGTTTTTTTTTTTCATTAGCAGTGATGCAGGCAGAGCGGGGCCAATTACTCACTGCTTTATGCTTGCTGGAAAACCCACCCAGGACTGGTAATAGCCATTAAGTGAGGGTGCAGCTTTAACTACGTGCCATTACATTAAGTTTCAAGTTGATATACGGCCAGAGCAAATTGAATTCCTCCAAAAATGACATTTGTTACATTACAATGCCTGCTCTTTTGTTTTTGAGTCAATAGCTGCTGCTTTCGAGAAATATGGATTATTAGAATTTATAGCCCGTCCTACGTGTCTTTTCAAACACTCATATCCTTTTATCATTTCGTTTTGTTGTTATTCTGCCCAGCACAGTTTGTATTTCTTCAGGTTTTAGCACCTGGGACTCTTGATACTTGTGCTAAATCAATACTCTTTGTCCTCATTGCTTTAATATACACAACCATTTGTGTGATGCATGAATTGCAGTGGATTTTCTGCCTGCGATAGTCATTTACTCCTCCTGCTCAAGCATTCCTTCCCCTGTCTGCGCGCAGGTCATGCTTTGCAGTAAATATCACACATCTACATTTAAATTCCTTTATATGACAATTTCCAGGCACCTGGCTGCACAGGAGAAGGTGAATTTGCTGGCTCCTTAGCAGGAGAGTTTCACAGGTTTGACAGGATTCCAGTGCCTCCTGGAAAGTGCTGGTGTGCAGAGTTTAAAAAAAAATCCACCTTTTGCTCTTATGCTGGGTTCATGTCTTCAAAATCCATGCTTTAATGCAGCTGCACCTTTTCATAAAGCAGATGTGAAGAATCTCAAGAGGAATAAAAGGGTAAAGCCTTTGGACTTCTGTTCAGATGTCCTCAGATCAGTAGCAACTGAAGTGGTCACTCATCAGTTGGGAGTTCTGGAGACTTGTGGGAGAGGAATTGGTCTGATAACTGTCCCACAGACCAGCGCTGTGTGTGACTGGAGTGGAGAGACCCAGGCTGGTGAGTTGGGTCCAACCCTCCAGCTCAGAGTGGATTTACAGCAAGAGCAGAGCCTGTGCTGTCACTGCGTCTGCTCTGCCTTTCTGTGCTTATGAAGATGTTCCCAAGGCCGTTCACCTCATACCTTTTACGTGTGGTGGATATTGGAGCAGGCCACCAAGGTACATGGTAGAGATTTGGGTTTGTTTATGTATGTACTCATCTGCTGACCCTTTTGGGCTGTTCCCCCTTTCCTCTGCTGGCTGTGAGAGTCCAGCATGTGCAGGGACAGCAAAGCTGCATGTTCCCTCTGTATTTTATACTCTCTTGCCAAATCGGGGAGTGCAGGAAAGAGACAAGAAAGATGAAGACATAAAAGATGAGATCAGAGAAAGGGAAAGCTTAGCTTGACCAGTCTGTGTTTCCCACACAAGAAGGAAAACTTTGCCCTCTGGCCATTACTCTTCTTCCAGGCATTCTTCTTTTCCTCTGCTCCATACACCGGCAGTCACACACCCACCCATTCATCCCCTGGCTCCTTCCTGGTCCTCCCCAGCCCCCTGGCCATCCCACGAGCTCCCTCTCTTTCAAGCCCTCGAACTGAGCTGCTCGGCTTCATGCCACCACGTTTCAAGCCCCTCTGCTGCTCCTCCAGAGTGATGCCAGCCTGCCCCGGCCGCCTGGCCGCCCTGCCATCACCCCACTGGCTCCGCTCTCCTCTCTGCTGCCGGGGCTGTCCAGCTCCCATGCAGAGCACAGCCCCACGCCCGCCTTCGTGCTTGAGAAGTGACAATTTAACTAAGTGTGATTTCTGAGAATGATGAGTGTGATTTTGAATGTCTCATTGAAATGCAGGGCAAATCCTTCATCCCCAAAGGGAGGTGCATTAAACACTGCTTCAGAATTAATCTGCGGCGCGTGAATCTCCCTCGCCATGGCAGGGAGAGGCACCGTGGCATCCTCCTTCGTCTCTGTGTTCATGGCAGTCTCCTGGTTTATCTCTGCCACTGCTGCTCTTTGGGGCTCTCCCTCCTCGTCCTGCTGGTGAAAAATGAGATGTCAGCTCCCTTCAGGGCGTGGGTATTCCTGATAATATATTTTCCATGTAAATAAATGGGAGTGATTTACCTATCAGTTACATTAACTGAAGTAGAGATTGGGAGCAGCAGAAAAAGGGGTGACCAGATCCTCTGCTGGACTGACCCCCCGCTGCCACGCTCTGCTCCTGGGGGGCCGCAGTTTGAGCATAGCCATGGTCTTCTGTGCTGAACTTCAGAGCTGCCTTCCTCCAGATTTGTAGCAACACCACTAGAAGTGGGATCTAACCCCCCTGACTTCAGGGAGGAGGTGAACCAACCCAGCATCTGACCTTGACTGAAGAGTTTTCCGTGGGTTTCAAGTCTTCCCCTGAATCCCTTTATATTCCCAGCGCAGCCTTTTCCATCGAATACCGTTTCAGACTTTAAGATGAAGCACCCATGTCGCAGACCCGGGAGGCAGAGCCCAGCAGGGATGTCAGAAGGTCCTTCAAAAATCTGTCGGTGCAGGTGGCACGTGCCTGCGTGTTCCTTGAAACATAAATGCTCCTGAATATAAAGATTATTTACATTCCCAAACAAATCTGCCAAACACTTTTAAAATGCGCTAACGGTGCCTCTCTCTTTCCGCTGCGCTTGCTGATAAAGGGCCATAAACAAGCTTGACATATTTATAATAACCTTCCCCCCCCCCCTTCCCTGTTCTCTCCTCTTCCTCTCTTGCCTCTCTCTTGCAGGCTGCGTTGGGTAATTTTTTATTCTACTGCCATTAGCTGGGATATATTGTTTGATAGGGAGAAATAAAATGTCGAATCTCTTTTTATTTTTATTTTCTTGTTCTAGCGGCAGCTGCTTCAAATGCCAACAGCGGATGTTTGGTTTTAAAATTTTGTTTCCCCCAGCTTTTTTTTTTCTCTGTTCATTTTCTCCCCTTTTCCTGTGTCTCCCTTCTAAAAGGTCATCTTAAATGATGCAAGGATACATGCTTTTGCAGGTTGTTTTTATCACTTATCAGCCTATTCCAAAGGCCATTTAGTCTTCTAGGCAAAGGTTGTAGCTTTCAGCCTCCACTTCCCATTTACAAAGGAAAAATGGATGCTACATTTCTAGGTGTATAAATTAGGTATAGATATAGATATAAACCAAAATGCTAACCCATCTAAAATAAAAGATCCTTGTAATTTCTTTGTCTCCAGTCTGAAGAGGTCTCAGGTTCACCTTTTTTCATGTCACCTGTTCCTCTTAGAGATATTGATGGAAGTGCCACATCTAACGATTCTTTCTCCATCCTGTATTGATGGTGCTGTAGAAAGGCCCACTTGCTGGAGATGAAAGGCAGTGGTGAGCGGTCTGGGTACAAACAGTTCCTTTGCTGCTCTTGAGGCTTTTTTGTTCAGTAACTCGTGGCTGCAAGAGAGGGTTTGTGTGCAGTGGGCATGACGGCACAAGAGACTGCACTGTGGGGTCTGCAGAGTTGAAAATGTGCATTTCTGGAGCCATCCGGCTGGTCCTGGTTTTGCAATTTTGTACCCATAATAATAAAGCACATATTTGTTTCGCCGTCCCTTGAAGCACTGGCTAGAGGGAGTGGAATGGATGCGGTAGACCTGGCCTGGAATTGCTCATCCCCTGGAAGCAAATGAAGCCCTGGTGAGCTGGCCTCAACCGCTGACACTGGGTTAGCTTTGCTTGGGGGTGTTGCAGTCCAGGAAATCTGGCAAAGATGCAGGAACTAAGCAACTGTATATGAAAACATCACCTAAGATAAGGCGAAAATCTCCCTCGCCTCTCCCCACTTCGTCTTACTTACATAGTATATATTTTGGGGCAAGGACTGTCTCTGAGTATGTGTATGGCCTTAGGTGGAACCACTTTCAGTGCTTGAGTCTTTCAGATCTGAGTTGAGGAAAGGGTTTTTCATGATTGATACATTAAAATTGTTGCTTTTCCTCTTCAGTTGGTATATTCTGTTGTACGTGCTCTATAAATTTGCAGAGATGTGGTTGTGGTTATGGAAATTGCACAATGGAATAATTAAATGGCCTAATTGTAAAGTGTATTATCTTCACTGTTGCACTCATCAGCTATTCTACTGCACCTCATAGAGGAGGGCAGTAATTATGCAAAGCTGACACAAACTTGCACTCAGCAGGTGAATCCAGCCAAATCCAAATTTGATGAACTGATCCCACAACCCATTAAACCCTCATGGTGGTCTTTCACTTAGTCAGAGATTGAAGAAATTGGAGGAGGGGACGATAATATAAAAAAGATAGACCATGAGGCATTTGCAGCACAGAGAAAGCCGGGACCATTTTAACTTTGGTACCACCCTGGCCCTCTAAATCTGTTCTATTGGCCTCAGCTCTGCGTCGTGTTCAAGCATTTCACCCTCTGTGGTCCTGGCTGGAGTTCTGTCAAAATAGGCCTGTGCTAGGTATCCTGGGGCTTGTGTCAGGACTGGGGGCTGATGCTGTCTAAAAAATGAGGAAGGAATGAAGTGTCCTCTCTAATATGACACAAAACCCTCATCACCCGAGCCATTTTCCAGCATATTAATATTCATTTTGCACTAATGCGGGATGAATACATTTCAGTGTTTGGCCAGAGCACATTCGTCATTTTTATGTCATACTCACAGAATGCATCAGTGTGATATATTGTGTATTTTACCATAATAGTAGACAATACAGCTCAGTATTTCATTTGGACAAGTAACAAGTATGAGGCAAGGAGACAGCCACTGCTGGACAAGGGGTGAGCTGAGGAAAACAGAAATAAATTAAAACATATTAATCTGGAGTGAAAAGTCATTTCTCCAGTAAATTAAAAGCAGCAGCCTTCACCTCTTGTTGAGTTGCCCTATTAGGCTGCTTTAGAAAGGACTGGCCAGGAGCTTCTTCTGGATGTGACTTCAAGTGTCGTGAGTTTGACCATCTCAGCCATGCAGATGGCAACATCCTTTGCAAAAGGCAGCACCCGAGAGTGACGGTGCCTGGGGGAGGCGCAGGGCTGGAAGATCTGAGATGGTGCCAGGTGGGCTCGGTACCTACTGCCAGATGTGTGATGGGAGGTACCATCGTGCCTGTTTTCAGAGCACAGCTGTGGCAGGGTGAGGTGCCTCTGTGTGCTGAGAGGGAGGGAAGGAGGGGGCAGCTTCTAGGAGGATCTGTAGGATACCCACAGAGGGGAAGCTGAGAGGCAGGGAAGGAGGGAGAAGGGGCCTCAAAAGCGGCCAGTGAAGTCACAGCTACTGAATGGACTTTTCCCTATTGCTTTATTTGTTCCCTTGTTTTGCCCCGGGCACTGATGTTTAGTAATTTAGACCAACGGGATCTAAAGAGTTGCCGTAAAGGGTAGTTCAAAAATCAATGGATGTTAGAAAGGGTCAAATGATACCATAAAGAGATTAACAGCAGCATGGAGAGATAATATTCCCCTGACTGCAGAGCTGGCCCTGAGAACTTTATGACAGGGAAAGAAAAGAGCAGAGGCAGCCCAGCACCT
>NW_008825303.1:3553360-3578251 GCF_000699105.1 Pygoscelis adeliae
TCTTTCCCTGCTTGACTTCTCCCCCTCCTGAAAGCTCAGAGCTGTTTAGGGAGAAAGGGGGCAGGACTGCTGGGGGCACCGAGCAGGGAATGGCTGTGGAGACAGGAATGAGAGGAGACAGGCGGTGAGCCATGCTGCTGCCTGATGAATTCTTCTTCTAATCCAGACAAACTGCAGCTCCGTCAACAGTCCCTGCTAAATCACCCAGGAGGAAATGACTTACTTAGCAATCAGCCACAGGTTTATTGCACGAAGGTCAGATTTTACGAGGGTCCCCTGGAAATGCATGAGGGAAACACGACATGGCTGTGTGTCACTCTCCTGGCATTGGACCTAAAACCAGGGCAGGCAGTGTGCTGGGCAAGGAACAGATCCAGCCGGAGCAGCCTTCCCCCCTGCTGCCTTCTCCCCAAACCCATCTGTATGGCTTCCTCACTGAGCTAGGGAATAAAATCAGGAGCACAGCCCAAGGGACCTGAGGGCTGAGGAAGAGATGACATTTGGTGATCAACTGAATGTCGTTGTCAGGAGCAGGAAAGCTGCTCTCTGGGGATTTGCTTTTTGCTTCTTTTTCAACCGTTCTTTGGTTCCATGGCATGTTCTCAGCACTGACAATAGTCCCACATAGGAACACATTGAATTAAATAGCTTTTTTTTCTCCTGTCTCTCTCCCAGGGCACTGCCTCCCTCTGTGGGGATAGGCAGAATGAAGCATTGGTATCTTTTACTTAGAAGGCACTCTGGATGCACACAGATCTGCTCAGGATGTGTGGAGGGACCACTACTGCAGGTTTGCAGTTGGCTGGGCTTGTGGAAGGGGCCTGAAGGAAGTGAAGAGACTAAAACCCACCATGTTGAGCAAGGATTGCCTGGGAAATCTCAGCCTGACCCTCCCAGGAAGCTTTTCCCCTTGGAGAGAAGCCAGAAGCAGCTTCCCCATGGCCCAGCTGATGCATGGGGATCCCGGGCAGGAGGCGGTGACCTGCATACAGGGATCTTGCTTCAAAGCATGTGCAGTCCTTATAGGCACAGCTCCCTGAGCCTTGCGGTGGTGACAGTTTATGGCAGGATAAAACCAAGTCAGATAACAACAGTGTTGTTTTCCTGGCATCACATTGTAGATCTTAGTGTTGCAGGAAATTAAAAATCACACCCAGAGGTGCTTGATGTTTCCTAGATGAAGGGTTCTTTCTCCTGGGTGCTGCAGATGGCAGGCCTGGCTGGAGCCCAGAGGGGTGGGGGCTCTGCAGCAGACACCTTTGGGGTCTGATAGGACACTCTCTGCTGTGGGAAGAGCATGGGAAAAGTGGGGTTGCATTTGGTGCTGCACGTAAGCAAATCAATGTGTGAATCAGTGTGTCTGGAAGAGATGTGTTGAGGAGTCAGCAGGCTGATGTACCATATTAGCAAGCCTGAAAGGAAAAGAAAGAGATAGTTAACTCTTAGGAAAAGATGACCTTGATCCACTGCCCTTTAAAGCCATGAAGGCATCTGTTTACTGGAACAGACAGCTGCTGTTTTATGTGGGAGCATTTGAGTCAACATGTGCTAATAGGGCTGCACATGCTGAGCTCTTTCTGCTGCTGTGTTTGGGTGGCTTTTGGCTAGCGTCAGCTCAAAGCCCACTTTCTCCCAGGAGGAACCTGCTGTGATTCTCTTGCCCTTGCCCAGAGGGACATTTTTCTCTCCTACTTCCTTGCTGAATGTAGCAGAGTTCCTGGTGACCATCAGGACGCCTGGTCCCTCCCAGGGGAGTGTTGTCTCTGCTGGGGACACAGCAGGGAATCCAAATTGCTCCAGCTGTTCCTGCACCCTGGGGCAGAGCAGCCAGGAGCCCCAGGCAGGGCTTCCAGACCCTGGTGTGGACCAGCAGTTTGACCTTTGGCCAGTCTCTGAGGAAAGCAGCATTTTACTGACAGACTTTAAACTTAAACGTGTGCTGGCTTTGCTTTTTGCTGTATCGTCTCTTCCCTGTCTTGCTCTGTTCCTTTTTACCACTGTGCCATTTTGTCTTGCTCCTTCTCTCTGCATTTCTCCTTCTTCTATAGTTTTGCTTCTGATTCTCCCCCCTTCTCATTTTTTTCCCTCTTCCGTGTCCTGCTGGCCCTGACCTTGCTCACCTCACGGCCAGCTGTGCTGGGGCTGGCTCCTGGCCTGGCCCTCTTTAAGACTTTGTTTTCTTGCCTCGCGCTCAAGTGACAGAGGATGAGAGAGTAGGGTGCTGCCACGAGATTTCTGTGCTTGCTTCCATCAGTGCTTCCTGCAGAGTCTGGGCGATTATTATCTCTGTAAACGACTGAAAGAAGTGTAGTGATAAAAGGATTAAGCTAGACATATTTTATTTTATTTATTTATATCTTGCTGCTCCTCCTCCCATCCCCCTTAACAAGTTGTGGAGCATATTGTGCTGCAGCTGTTCCAGGGAAAAGCGGTGACATGGGGACTGGGGAGACAGTGCAGAGTGGTCCAGGAGCAGGCAGAGAGCACAGATGGGTGCTTGGGCAGGGGGTGCAAGGGGCTAAAGCAGGAGAGTGACAGACCCCACTGTGAAAGGGCTTGGGATGCTGCGAGGCCAGCTTGCTCTCTTTTTCCTTGGTAACAGTCTCCTGTGAGTCCCTCTTCAAGACAGGGGTAGAGAGCCCACAGAAGTGGGGTCATGGAGCTGAACCTCAAGCTGCTCAGAGCCAGTGTTTCAGTGGGTTATGGACCAGAAGGGCAGCCAGAGTGGCTCTGTTCAGGAATTGTTGCAAAGAAAGCTCACAAATTGCTGCATGCCTGGGCCCACCGAGGGCACGCTGCAATGGCACAGCTCTGTTCCCATGAGCAGCTCTCGACAAGCTGTTCCTGAAGCAGATCCCTGCAGATGCTTCTGGAAGCAGCCTATTCCCAGCTGAAGTTTATTTCAGGTCTCTGTGTGTATCTGCTAAATAGCCTACAACCCACAGACTTGTACAGACAACCTAATCCTGTCTGGGAACTCGCAGAGCCCTGCCTGCATCTGTGGCCTCCCTGATTTCCCTCATAAGGGCTCCCATGGCGGGGGGTCAGGGAGACTTCCAACCCTGCTGGTGGCATCAGAGTTGGATGAGTCTTAATCCAAGACAGAGGCTCAGAGTTATACAAAGCAATTTACCCTTAATATTCAGGTTTTGGTATTGCATACCCCCCCCCCCAGCTCCTTGGCATGGAGGGAGCAGTACATGATTGCAAACGCTTCCTGGATTGAGCCCTACAGGAACAAGGCTGGAGATTATATTCCTGGCAAGGACTCCTCTCTAAAACTCATTTGTACCAAGGTTGTATCTGTTCTAGTAAATATAACGAGCCAGGATCCAGTCTCTGGTCCTGAGGGGGTGTGATGTGGTATGGTTTGTGCTGATACAACTAAACTTTGGCCTCTCCCATGCAGTTCACTGGTGACAGTCCCTGGCTCATGCCATCCCCTGAACTGTGTCCAGGATCATCTGGGAGAGTGCTGGCTAGTGCGGGCCAGGGAGCGTGTGAACAGTTAAATGGCTTGGATGACCATGACACAGTGCCTGAAGCCTGTGCCTTGGCCCCGTTTTAGTTACCAATATAGATCTCTCCTGAGACGTTTTTGCAGAGTAAAAGGAGTTTCAGAGACCCACCGGTTGGAGCCAGGCATGAGGGCTTTCTCTGGAGTGCTGCTCACTAGCAGTGCAGGGTCATCATGGCAGGGAGCAGGAGCAAAGGTGAGGCTGGAAGGGAGTAGGGGAATTTGGATGGAGAGGGTAGAGTGATTTGTGACAGGCTAGGAAGCCTCAGCAAGCAGAAGTGGGGGCAGGAGGACCCTCTCAGTCTTTTCCCCGTAGTCCTTGTGCTGGCATGATTGCACTGCCACTGCCTGTATCAACGGGAAGAACTTGGCACCCTCCATCTCGCTGAGTGCTGCGTGGAGACAAATCAGCTCTGTATTTGTATGACTAAAGAGACCCAGGAGCACAATCATTCAGGCAGTGAAACAGAATGATGGCAGCATTTGGGCCAATACCTTCAGCAGATGTAGGGATATCTGAGCTCTTCAGGCAGGTGAAGGACCAGCTAAAACTATCTAAAATGATTGCATATTCGCCTGGACCCCTGGGACCATAACTAGCCCTAAAGGGGCAACAGATGCGCTGTGATATTCCCTTAGGAAGTCCCATCCCTGAGGTGGCATTACAGATACTTGCCTGGTAGGTGTATGGTGGCAGCAGCACCCCTTTATTAAATCCTGCCGTTTGTTCTGCCTCATGCTGCGGCTGCAAAGCAGCTGATGTTTGCTGGGCTGTTTGTGCTTTCGGACCTCAGCCTCCATCACTAAACCTAGAGTTAAAGGACATCTCTTTGGGTTTATGGTCAGCAACAGAGGCTGTAGGTGTGACATGAGTCACCAGCTATCACCTCTGTGAGGCAGCCCGAGGGCTCAAGGCCAGTGTAAGTGTGCTGCCTTCACAGCCTAAGGCCAGCCAGACCCATAGGTCTAAGCAGAAGCAACAATTTCGTCTTTTCAAGCAAGGCATTTGGGAGATGAAGCTACATCAGAAGGGCCCTTCGTGGACTCCTGTCCATCCCTGGAGAATACAAGCCAGGTGAGATGGCCAGCCATCACTGGAAGGTCACCTGAGGGATGGACATCTTCTCACAGCCTGACACATCTCCGCCTAAAGCCAGAGTGAGTCCCCTGGGCTGGCTTTTGCTATGGTGGCTTCTCCCCACAAATCCCTGCTGGCATTTGCTTTTCCCTACCTTTCTCTGCTCCACCATGTCTACCTTCCCTTCCACCAGTGCCCACAATGAGCACAGCAATCCAGCATGGCCCAGTTTAATATTCCACAGATCCTCCCAGGCTGATAAATGAGGACAAGAGAGGGAAGGAGGGGGTGGGAGTCTGGTGCATGGGGGGGATATAAAGCCCTGAGCCTGTATTCAGAGCAGCAGAGATAACAATAAGCGAGAATAATAGTCTAACAAGTCGGAAATGTCACACGCGATCTGGTGCCATTAACACAACATGGATCTGAAATATCACATAATTAGTTTTGTGCCTGTTGTTCTGATTTGGAGAGAAAAAATATTAAAGGGAAGAGATTTGGCGGGGCAGAGAGGGGAGTGCCAGCAAAGTGAACTCATACAGGGGCGAAGCCCACAGCGTCTAATGTTTTTGGAATGGTATAATAAAGCTCTATCTCCTTACCCATGTTTGAGGCAGAGATTTTTATCTGGCAGTACAGGATAAAAAGAAATGAGAACTTGAAAAGGGTAGATAAAATTGCGATTGATCTCTCTAGGACTGCCTTGCCTCCTTTCAGGGAAGCTTGTGGGCCTCATGAATCGCTCTACCACTGAGACACATGATCCCCCCCTTTCCCATGCCACCTCGCTAAAAGATGAAAAAACCCAATGTTTTCAAGGCTTCTTTCCCCATCTCTTTATAACGCAGTGCACAAACCCCATATTGGAAGGCTGTGAAATGACTCAGAAGCTGTCCCCTGAAAGCAAGCCTGTTTTGGGGACCCCCATTGCTGCCGAGGTGTACGAGTCCCCATGCCTTCAAACAGGCTGCTCTGAACATTTGGCTTTGCGGGCTGATGTGCACTGCCAGCTGCTGAGTGCAAAGCTCCTGCCTCTGCTTGCAGAGCCCGCTTCTTGCTGGTGGTGTTTTGTGACTCTGAGGGATACAGGCACTATTGGAAGAGACGGAAATGCCCAGATCTTGGTGGGATGGGCACTGTTTGGGGCCAGGTGTATAAGGACTGGAACAGGACTCTTCCTTTTCTCAAAGGTGTTAGGAAAAGAGAAAGTTGCAAATATCACGTGGGACAAACACTGTCAGTCCTTTCCTACCCTGCAGCCCGTTGGGGTGTGAGTAACCTGGTGTACGTGCAAAACCCTTGTGAGACTCTGTGGTTGTGTCAACTGTACACCTGACTATATCTGGGTGGGGTTAGGAGCAGCTTTAAATTAAGAGCAAAACCCTCCATCTGGCTGGGGCAGCCCCACAGTCTCACTGAGTTTGGGCACTCCTCCTTTTCTGGCAGGAGCTGCTCCTTTCTGCAGGGCCCGCAGGTGCATCTGAAGCACTCATTTGAGACAGGAGCACTTGAAACAGGGGTGTAGCACGCTTACCCACTCCTCTATCCTGGAACAACTTAGCATTTTCATGGTCAACAAGGTCATGACAGCACCTTATCAGAAGGGAATGGGGAAAGATTTCTTTTGCATGTTTCATTTTAAGCATTTCCCTTGCCACATGCTTTTTTTTTTCCTTGCAAAAAGCCCTTTAACTCTGGTGGTCACTGGGCCATGAACAGCAAACCCTTTGCCTCCAGTGAGGAAGCTGGAGCTGCTTATACTGATTCAAGCGTGGATTTCGTTACCTCCTGTGGCAGAGCAGTCCCCTTCTCCATCTCCTGGCTGTACGGTGGCCTGTGTGATGTTGATGGATGCCTCAGTCCTGCTCGTGTAGACAGGCACTAATCACCCATCGGTACTTTTCCAGGCAATCTTAGCGGAGCGGCCGAAGGACCACGTGGTGCACAGAGACCGGAGCTGGGTTTGCCAGGTCGTTCCAGGGACTGTTTTTCAGAGGGGAGATGGGAAGGACATTTGCTGCATGCTCTTGCCCTGTCAGTGCACAGCAGGTTTGCACCCATCCAGGCCCACGTTGCCCCATTCCCTGGTCTCTCCCAGTCTGGGTGAATGGAGAGCAGAGGAGATGTGCTAACCACAGATTTGAATTGTAATGCGTAATGAAGCTTTCTGTCATTTTTTAATGTGCCAATTGCTAATCACTTTTAAACATATTCTGGGAAAGAGGTACTTTAAAACAAAAGCGGCACTCCTGTGCCAAAGGCACGGGTTGCTGTGTCCAACTCCTGTCTCTGGAGGATGCCTGTAGGATTGGGATTCAATTAATTCAGTCCCAGCAGATTCATCGCTTTGCCTGCTAATGGCCGCATAGTGACAGCGAGTGCGACAGGATGTTGATCTATTGCTCGCTGCTCTGGCCAGTCATGACAGGAGGCTGCTGTCCCTGTAAGGCTGTCACCTCCAGAGCCAAAGCCTTTCGCACATGAAATGGGGGATCTGCAGAGGGCTGAAATGCAGCTGCCTCTGGGGTGGAGCACGCAGCTATTAAACAGAAATCTGCTCCTTGCATTTGCATGGGAAGTGAAAAGTATTTCTGCATTTTGTTAACGCTGAACAGAAGTGGTAAATATTAGGACTGGGGAAGAAGCGAGTTTTCCTTTTGACAAGAAAGTCTGTGGCATCAGTTTTTCCTTCGACTCTGAAATGAATGTTAAAAATTCTGATTAAGCATATGTTCTTCCAAAATTAAACATTTCATTTCTATTTCAGCCTTTGCAGCTTGCCAGTATTTTTAAAATACAAAAACAATGATTTTGTTTGGAAAAATCATTTTGAACAATGCATTTTAGACTTATCAAAACGCTTTGTTTCATTTTTAAAAATTGAAAGACTATTGAACAGTCTATGTGACATTAGTATTTTCTGAAATGTGTTGATTTAAATGAAAATTGGTTAATTTTGGTTTTGGCAGAAAGCAATGCTTTGATGAAAAATTTCTGATCTGCTTTAGTAAGATAGGCAAGGTCTGTATTATATATTGGCCTCTATCCGGAGAGTGAGGCAGCTGTTACTGCAAGAGGTATAGGGAAGCTTGCATGAGCAATGCTATCAAAAAAGCCTTAAACACATAACTCCTCTGTGTTATACATCAATGTAAAGAATTAAATTTCTTCTAGTAATTTGCAGGGAATTTTATCAGAATGATGCAAGTCAACTTATTCCTAAAGCTTTCTCTTCTGTCTTTTTATGATTCTGGTTGCAATCCTACCACCTCCAGCTGGATGCGTGAGCACCATTTAAAGAGTCATTGCATGTGTGGTCACAGGCTGTACCACATCAGATGCAGCTTCTGGAGCCATTTTCCCTTTTGGAGTTTTCTGGGCCTCCAGCCCTGGAAATAGGCTGCAAGATGAGCTTGACAGTGCTAGTTCTCCCATCCATTTTAGTCTGCTTGAGTTCTCAGCAGATCAGCTAAGCCCTGACTTGTGATGAAGGTTCAGACAGACCTCTAACACCAAGTTGAGCGTCTGCTGAGAGTACAGGTCACAGGAAACCAGGCAAACCCCATCATTTCTGTGAATTTGGGTTGCAAGGCTGAAATCAAGTCCTGCCCCAACCAAGAGACTTAGAAATGAGGGGGCAGCTGAAATTAGAGATGTATTAGTAAGGAAGTTTCAGGTGGTAGCAAGGACAGGGTAGGGGTAGCCCACCAATAATGTCCCTTGCTCAGCCCTGGGGTAATTGCAAGCAGATGACACCGGCAGGGGGGAATAGCAAAGCAACCTGATGCCAGGTGAACATTGCAGCACCTGGAATTGGTAACGAGAACTAATAAATCTCATTGACCAGAGGAGGTGGGGGTGAGATAATCAGGGCACTGGGGAGAGATGTGCAAGCAAGAAGAAATGCGGGGGCAGTTCTGGTGTGTTGTTTCAGCTTCAGGGGAGAGAAGCCTCTGCAGAAGCCTGAGAAGGACCGTCAAGGGTTGATCAGTGAAGGGTGAGTGATTTGAAAGGGAAAAACTCAGGAACTGACGGTATGCTTTGCTAGATGTGTTTTGGTGGTGGTTGCGGCTGGAGATGAAAATAGCTCTTCTAGCCCTCATTCCTTCCCTCTCAAATGTGAAGTTGGATTGCAGTAGTGGACTGAGTTACACCAGCCACGTAAGCAGGGGCAGGCTGGTGGGTGTGGGATGAGGGGCTGCAGTGAGTTGTGCTGGCTGGTGCCCTGGGGCAGGGGTACCCTGGCCTCAGGGAGGGCTCTGCATATGCCTGGCTCGAGAGGACAAAGAAAGTTAACCGCATGGGGGAGCGGGCTGCAGGCCAGGTGCTTCCTGGGCTCAGAGGAGCAAAGCATGCCCGTTTTTCCACATTTGTGGAGGCTGTATTACCAAATCTTTCATGGGAAATGGCCTCCAAATTGTGTGACTTAAAGAATAAAGAGAAAATAAAAAAGTAAGCTTGTTCCACCTGGCTTGCAGCCTTTTGAAGACCAGCTCTTCCCCCCCATAGCCATGAGGATTAGAAGCATCCCATCATCTTCAGTTGATTCAGAAAGCGAGGTTAAGTGCAGTGCCTAAGACTGCAGGACCTGAGGGTATGCAATTCCCTGAACTCGTAAAATCATGACTTGGCAAAACTGTGTTAGCTGCAGAGCTGTTCATGCTCTTAACCTGTATTTCTCCTAAGCCAATTAGGCTGAGTTTCTAGTGAGGGCAATAATAGCTAGGCACACTCTTTTGAACCAATAATGTAGGTGGCTGGAGTAGATGAGTAGCCTGCTAATGAGGGAACGGCTGCCTGCTAGCGATGCATAGCTAATGACCCCTGTCTCCAGCAGTCCACAGCCAGGCAGAACAAAAAATCTATTTCCACCAAGTGCTTCATTACCATCCAGCTACACTCAAATGAACAGCTCGGTTTGGTGGAGCGAGGGGAGGGCAATGTGACTGGGATGTGGCTGTTTCGGGGAGAGGTAGCGTGTTTTCCCTGCGTCACCCTGGATAAGCCTCTCTGCCTCTTTGGGCATTGCTCTTCTTTCCCCTCCCTGCCTTTGCAATACTGCTACTCTGAGGATAGTGTTGGGAGTGAAATGGGTTGTGATACATGCTGCGGGCTATGGTGGAGAGGAGGAGTGCCAAAATCTAGAGGTTTTAGTGCCACGGTTTGGAGATGCCTGCCTGTTTAGCATCTGTCACCTCTTCAGCCTCTTCTCAGTGGCTAATACCATTCTGGGGTTGGGGAGGGAGCTCTGGGAAGCAGGGAAGCCCCAAGATAAAAGGTTTGTAGTCCCTGTGAAACACAGAGGTTCCTCCAGGATCGGTCCTTGTCTGTTGAAACTGGCATCAAAGATACAGGCAGGCTTGGGCTCTCGTGCCTGGGCTGGGCTCTGCTGCATCTCTGCACTGGGAGAAGGAGAGCAGCCGGGAGCAGTGTGCACCTCCAGAGCTGGGATGATCTGCTGTAGCGCAGAGGGAGGCAATTGATGGCACTGGTATAAGCAGCCCAGCTCTGAGTCCCTGTATGCCAAAGCTCAGGTGTGTGAGAGGCTGTGTGAGCTTCTCTTGAAAGGGCTAGGCTTGCTGTGTGCTTCAGTTTCCCGATGTGTGATGTCAGGGGGTGGGGAGGTGGGCAGGGTAGAAAAATCTGCTGAAAGATTTCTTCCTTTCAACGGATTAAACTCTTCTTGCAGAGCTCCTGTGTGTCTCCCCTCCCACTTGAAATTATAAATACATTTTTCAGTGAGTTAGTGAAAAATTCAAGCTTTCTACTGTAAAGACCCCATCTTCTAACCAGGCCCTGAGAGATCTACGTGTGTCAGTTAATTTAGCCTCACTGGACTGCTGTGGTTGGTAAAATGTATTGAGATGCCTCCAAGGTGCCAAAGAAATATAAGTGGTTGCTGTTAGGCTAATTTATTACTATTTAGCAGAGAACAAATACATTTTTAAAGGGATAATGGCAAATTAAAAATCCTATTAAGTAAACTTGCTTACCTAGTACTTAGTAACAACTTGGGCTTAGATCCCACAGTCACTTAAATGCATGCACAACTTTACTCAAGCGTGCAGGCCCAAAGAAATCTTAAATCTCTGTGGAATCAAGAACATGGATATTAAATGTAAAATAATTAAAAATAGAAAACCCCCACCAAATTAGTCTTTTGTTCTTGTTACCAATAGTCTCCTCCTGACTCTCTCTCTGCCTTTGCTTGGAAAATGAAAATCGATGAGGTCAGTTTTACTTCTGCTTCTAGTAAGTGTCAAATTGGTGACCTCAACACGGTGCTGGTTTTGCAGGAGTGTGGTATTGATCCTGCCCCTGACCTGCAGCACTTGGCATCAGCAGACAGAAATCCATGCTGGCCTAAGAGGCAGTGTCTGTCTGTGCTGCTGGACTGGGTGGGCTGCGTTTGCTCTTTTGACTCTGGGGATCTGCAAGATGTGATGCCGTGCCCTCAGTTACATGAGGAGTGTGTTGGCTGGATGGATTTGGGGAGCTGGCTGCTGTCATCCAGTGCAGGTGGTCTGCGCTGCCAAGGGCTGGCTAGCCAGGGGCAGCCCAAAGCAGGATTCACTACTAAAATATTATTCTGAAAACTCTTTTTCCTGGGCTGCTGGGTGGACACAGTTAACCTTCTTCAGGAGTTTCTTAACTTACCTTCCACACTTGTGCAGCAGCAACAACTCATGGACTGTCCTGCTCTATGCAATTCCCACCTCCCCTTTGAATGAACTACAAACACCCAGTTAAGGCTCCAAGAACTAGTAGAAATAAGTCTTGCTTTTCTTCAAGTTCTAGTTTGTATTGTAAACTAAAGCAATAATCTTTCTGCATTCCTGGGTCAGCGACTGGCATTTATTTATTTTGTTAGCTACAGTTTTCATGTGTTCTGGTGCAGATAATGGGATGGACTCTTACCAATAGGGTTTGCTAATTCAGTTGTGTGCAGGCTTCTTCTTGGCATGGGGTGACTGTCATGGAGATGGCCCTGGCTGCAAAGGACTAGCATGGGTGAGGTGTGTTGTGGCAGGGAGAAGCACTGGAAGTCAGCCATGGTGCTTCCACACAAGTCTGTGCAGGTGTGAGCAGTGCAAATCCAGAATGAAGCCTCAGTTCATCAGCTGAAATACTGCTGGGGTCAGTAACCCTTAAACAGAGAGCACATACTGAAGTGTTTTGAGCAGGGATGTATGCCTGTGGTGGTTTGTTGTGAAGATGGCTCGAGAAGGTCCTACATGGCTCCCTTGGTTACACTGATAGAGCTGTTCACGAGGCTTCACTCTGTTTCATCACTGAAATGGTCTGGTTGTAAAACACAGCTCCTGATAGCTGTACCAGCAAGCGGAGGTGTGCAAGCATGTTGTGAGCAGTGGTATGAGGGCAAGAATGAGCTGCTGGAGGGGCTGGGATGAAAAACAGTGCTTGGGGGGGGGAATTTTAGCAGGCTTTGCATGGCCAAAAGCAGTATGCTCTGGATCTCTGCTGAGATCCAGATTTTAGGTGAGCTCTGGCCTAAAAACAAAATGTGTAGGGCTGTCCTTATTTCCATCACTTGGAAAATGGAATTGTGGTGGCAGTGCGAACAAACTCTCACCCAAAACAGCTGTTTAGCACAGGGCTGGGTTCTTATCATGGTCACCAGCACTTTACTTTTCTCCACTCAAGCCTCATCCCTTGCAGATCTCAGCGCTTGCTGGAGTCTTCCCCCTCCTGATCTCGCTGCATTTGGCAATCCAAGTGACAGTCTGCAGCAAGGTCTGCCCTGCCCACGCAGGGTGTGGGGGCTGGTCCCCTAAGACTGGTCATTACTAGCTCTTCATTAGAGGCTGACTTGCTGAGGAAGGCCCGCAGGGAGGCTGGAGGCAATTCTTGCTCCAGGCACCCACTGGTTTGTGCCTGCTCTGTCCATATTTCAGATTTGAGATGTTAGTGAGTCCTGTGCATGTTCTTGTTGGAAATGACATGTGCTATAATTCCTGTAGCAAAAAATATACTTGTGAATGCGTTCCTCGGGAAAAGCAGTGAGTTCAGATGACGGCTTTCAGAAATCCTTCCTCACTATTTGTATAATGACTTCTATTTATGTGAAAGTATAGCTTCTGTGAGCACCCTAAATTTGAGCTGAGTTTGGTAAAAGGTTTTTTCAGCTGAGAGATGAAATTTTGATAGTCAAAACACTTTGTTTCGGATGTATGAAGCAGTTTTAAAGTACTTTTTTGACCAGATTTCCCTGGAACTAATCCTTTGTCTTGGATATGACATACTTTAGACCAACACTTGGATGCTTTGGTACAGAAACAATGTTTTTCAGTTGGGGCCAGCCTAAAGCACTTTTGGGAAAGGAATTGGGCTCATTCAGCAGTCAAGGATTCATACAGTTGTGCCTGCATCTCTCTTAGGTGCCAACCGGTCACTGCTTGCCAATTCAACAGCAGTGGTCATCCAGGCAAGGAAAAGAAACCACACAAAGTGACCCACTGCAGAGCGTGATTAACTAGTGAAAAACGAGGGTATTGGCCCCAGGTTCCACAGTGTGATTTTTACCTAACTGCAAGGATGCTGGGTGGCCCCTCGTGGCCATGGTCTGTCTGACTGTACCTTAAACGGTGATGCACTGTGATTGAATTTGATAAAAATGAAATCAGGAGATGTTTTGATGTTGAAAGTAAACATCTTCCTATGAAAAGGGACTCCTCTTTCTATTTTTAGTCTGCAACAGTGCTATTGCAAGCTTCTTTGTGACTTGCAGTACGCTTTATTGTGGTAGATCCACTGGACAAATATTCTTCAAAACAGGCTTTTTATCTTCTCTGCCACAGGCAGGTGTTTGCTCTCCTGCAAACTGAGGCTAAAAGAACTCTTATGGGGAAAGCAGTAACCTGTTGGTGTATCGGTGTCCTTGGCAGGCTCACGGGGTGGGTTGTTCTCTGGGATGCGGGAGCGGGGTGGATGTGAGTCATGCCTTGCCCTTGTCATTCCCGTGTTTCCTGAGCCGTGCTCGCTCATCTTTCTGAGCACAGGATGTGGCTGGCTTTATTTGGAATGTTACAAGCATCCCTGTCTGAGTTAATTGACCAAGACAAATTTTGTTAAAAAACCTTGACATTAATAACGAGAAATAAGAGCTGGGAGGTAAAACATATGCTCTCTAGACATGCATTAGCAGTATCCCCACCCTTCCAGACTCCTCCTGAGGTAGTATGGCAGAGAGCTTAGGTCAGTTAGTTTTAAAATTAACTTCTAGTCCTCAAGGCAGCCTTTAAATAGAGTATTTGAGCTGTGACTATCACTAGTCTTTTTAGGCTGTATAAGGGTGTGATTCAAGGAGGGATGGAAGAGCATAGACCCAGAGAAATCCATAACTGCTGGTGACTGGTCTCATGACTGATCCTGGGCAGATCCTTCATCTCAAACCCCCAGGCCCTGCAAACTGAGCTGGGATATGGTGCACTAGTTAGCACCAGGAGTGGGGATATTCCTCTCCTCCAAGGCACAGTCTCCATGTGCTGTTAGGCTGCCCTTTGCAGCCCTAATCTGTCAAGGTCTTGCTGTGATAATGCAATCCAAATGGACGTTGTACCTGCTCCTTTCACCTTGGGTGCTAGTGTGCTGATGTAGCTGTGCAGAAGGCTTGGCCTTGCATGTGTATGGAGGGACTGGCTGATGTTGCTTTGGGCACCAGACATGCACTGAGAAGCTATATCAGTCCATCTGCGAGGTGCAGAGCCGTTCCCTTCTCTTGGAGCAGTGGGTTGAGCCCAGGAGATACACAGGTTCCTTGCACAAAGGCAAAAGAGAATTTCAAGGGGGGAAAATTCCTCCGGTGGAAGGAAAAAAAAAGCCCCAGACACCCTCCAAGCCTGGTTAAGTACGGTGAGGCTGCTGAAAAAACACCTGCTTCTTGGCTAGTGTGGTGATGTGACAGTCTAAGCTGCAGTGACACAGTCTTTCCCATGTCAAAGTGTGGCAATGTTAACGTGCCTCTTCGCCTTCCCTTTACTGTCAGTGGGGAGGAGTCTCCAACAGGACTATGGCTGCTATGGTGTGAATCACATAATATATTTCTCCAAAGAAGCGAAGTTACCCTGTTTTCTGCTTCCAGACCCAGAGAGAAATTAGTGATGAAAAGATGCTTCTGAGGGCATCAGGACAGCAGCGAAAGGAATATCTTCATTTGCTTCTGGAAACAGACAGAAGCTTGATGCTCGGGATGGCTCCTGTACAAAGTCATGGTGCTGTCCTGGTCTTTCTGGGATGCTGTTCTCTCTTGCCTTCCCCTGTTGATGCGGGTCTTGCAGGCAATCCATCAGCCTGCATCTTTTCTGAAGTGGCAGGACTGCAGCCGTACATCTCTGATCGATACTGCCCAACCTTGACATGGAATCAGTCACTTGTAGCCAGCTCATTACTGCTGGCTAACCGTTTGCCTGCAGCAGCCCCTTAATAGCCTTTCCCGGCTGCCGCCGAGTCACAACAGGAGTGTTTAGCAGTCTTATTTACATGCAGCATTTCACCAGTCCCTCCTTCCCCTTGCTCACAGCTTGCCATCTGCTCCAGAGCCTCGGAGGAGATGGAGGTTGTGAAGCAGGGATGGGAGCATCGTGCCTGTGTGTTGTCTCTATGGTGACTGAGTGCCCTTCCTTGTGGTGGCTGGGGGGGCTGGTCCCAGGTCTGCCTGTTTTAGACCTTCTGAATCTGCTAAAAACCTTTCTTTTTCCAGAAGATTTTGGCATTGTGCTTTGCCATTATTCTGGCTTTGAAGCTGATTTTAGTTACAGCAATTTTAATCCACTGTGTGTTTGAGTCTTCTCATCTCTGTGTTTACACTCTCCAAGGGGTGGGGAAGGCTCAGGATGCTCTTCCTAGAGAGCAGCTTTAAAATGGCAATTTAATATTTATAAATTGGGGGATGGATGAGGTGTGGGAATGGAGTTCCTGTGAGTCTATTAGCTGGGCAGGTTGTGCCCTGTGTCACTGCAAAGATGCTTTCCTTTATATCACTAGCAAAGTCTTAGACTTGACTCCTGACCTCGGTCATGAGCCATTAATGATCTCTGAAGGAAGAAATACACTGACACATGCACATTGGGGATATTTGGTACATCTGCTAGCATGCCATTGATTTACATGAGCAAACTCAGAGTACAGGGTTTTTTTAAATGGCTTTTTCTTAAACTGAAGTCCAAATTTCAACCTTGGCTTCTGATATTCATGAGACGAAACAATTTCACCCTTGGGAGCAAGGATACAGATGACCGTGAAAGATGATGTGTGTGTGCAGGCAGCAGGGTTGGAGAAGCAGCTGACCTGGGTGGGGAGGGCAGCCAGAACTGAATGGTGGAGAATGGGAAAAGGCAGTGGCGCTGGAAATGAGGGGAGGTGGCATTTGAGACAAGTGTTGTTGGTTATGTGGCACTACCAGGGACCTCTCCTCCTCTTGCTGAGGTGACTCTCCTCTTCCTCCTCATGCAACCTCTTACAAGGCAGTGTCACAGGCCTAGACAGTGCGGTGTTGTGGCAGAAAACCCAGGCAGAGCAGTATCTGCATGTTTGCTGCTTTGCTGACTGTTGTGATATTTGTGATCCTCATTTGTGGTATAAGAACCCCATGCTCTGGCACTGCAGTTGCACAGAACCAAGATGCAGTCCTGCCCTCAAACTCCCGACATCAGTACTGAGGGTCAAACTGATGTATACACCATCCCTGCTGAATAAAAGTGATGTTTTTGTGAATCTTAACTAGTTCACTAAATTACTTCAAGTGATTATCCTGTTTCTTTCCTGATTAGGGAAGAACTTATTTAAATACATAGAGGTTGAGACTTTATTCTTAGATGTTTGTGGATGAACCAGCAGTGCTGTAGAATGAATTGTGTTAAGGGTATCTTTACTCTGGTGTGAAGGATGGGAAGGCTTGCTCCAGGAAGCTTATGGACAAGGAATGTTTTCCAATCTTGTGTCTAGAATCACTATCTCCGGGTCTGTTTGTTTTCAGTGGTGAGAAAGAAATGGCTGCTTTAATTTCCTTATTCCAGTGCAAGCAGTGTTTTGAGTATTGAGGTACGCTGCCCACTGCATTTAATGCCAGGGAGGGAAAGGCCCTTTGCCTGGAGCTTGGGTTTGGTGGAGATTTGAAATTGGAGAAGGCTGGCAGCTAAATGTTTTCCTTGTTATCAGGTTCTGTGGTCAAGCAGCTGGCAGACTCTTGGAGCTTGACCTCCATAAAGGATCAGGAGCAGACACTGAGACTTTTTGTCCCCTACAGTGTGGGACAGTCCTTGCCATCAGCACAGCTGCACTGGGCTCTGCATGCACACCATGGACAAGAGGTACCTGGCTTGGTGAACTGAGGTTTTCATGCCCATGCCTTTCCACGTGGAGGTTGATACAGTGTCCCTGGGAAAGCTGGGTCTCTTGGCATGTTTGACAGAATACTGCCAGCCTCTCGGGATAGGGCTGAACCTTACTGCTTGTCTTAGTACTGAGACTGGCCTTGTGCAGGCGCAGAGTGTGTGCTCCCCCAGCTGTCTCTACAGCCTGCCTCGGCACACCCTGTGAAGTTATTAATGCTCCCACCAAGGTAGAGGCTGCAGCGTGGAGCTGCACCGTGTTAGCTTACAGGATTACAGAGGAAGGTTATGGAGGAGAGACTCTGAATGCTGAAATCATGGGAGCACTTCAGTCAGCATTTGTGCTTCCTGCCATGGCAGTCACTGAAGTATGAGGCACAGTCATAGGAGATCAGGCTCAGCGCAGTGCCGTGTACTTGCCTTGGTCCTTTTCTGATACTTGACTTCTGTGCCCTGAAGTGCCATGACTCTTCCAGTTCATCTGGGACTCTGTCCTCACATCAGTTGCTAATGAAGGAGAGTTTTGTGTTTCAGGGTAAGATTTGTAGGCCTCTGTTTCTCCTCTTGATTTCAAGAACTGAATATATGATTTCACAAGAGAGGACTTTGTGCTAGGTTTTCTTGTGTACGAATGTAGCTCCAGAGACTTGGTTTGCAAAGCCATTTCAGGCTGCCTTTGTCCTCCAACTTTTATGCAGCAAAGACTGTCTGCAATGCAAAGTTATTTATTGTAAGGGTTTCTTTCCAAAAAGTTTCCCCCCTGTCCTCTAACTTGGAATTAGACAGCAGATTAATTTTCTTTCATGTGGGAAAAGTTGGAGCTTCTCTGTGGGGTGATAGATCATCTTGACTTGTTGCATGTTGCATAATTTCCTGGATTTTGTTTCCCTTGGAAAAGTTGTTAGGAAAATAAAACACTCCCTGGCTGTCTGGCATGAAGATGAGAGAACTGGGCAAGGCTGGGTGGAGAGAAGGCCAAGCTAATGAATAGTCTCACTTCCCAGGAGGCCAGCTCAAGGTTGGTATGTTCTGGGAATGCCAACAACCTGGTTGACAGGTGGGCAATGGGTGAAGGAGGTGGGTGTGTGTATATATATATATATTTTTTTTTTTATTCCAGAGTCAGAAATTAACCCACCAAGTTGTTAGGCTTCTAATCTTCGTGGTCCCAGCAGCTGGGATGGTACACCCTACCTGTAGGCTGGGTTGCTCTGGAGTGAGTAGGGCTACACCAGCATAGATAACATAGCACTGGGATGTAATGTTCATCCTCTGTCTGAGGCTGGGAAGATCTGGCAGTCCTGGCAGCGCAGGGTGATACATGACATCAAGGTCTGAGCAGCTGTCTAGTCCATCTCCTTCTCAGTCAGACCTCAGCCCCCTCTGCTGCAGTAATCCAGATGCAATCAATCTGGCACTTTCAAATATTTATGAATCATTGATGGATTTTTTGAAGTTTGAAGTTGTAGCTTTCATGGAATTTGGTTTGATTAGCCGGAAAGTCAATATTTTCACTGTGCTGTGTCTGAGCTGCATTAATTCCAGCCCAGGCAGCAGCAATAACAGCACTGCAGTGCTAATGGCTCTCTGCCTGCAACGGCTGGCGTTTAGGTAGTCTGGGATGAGCTTGGAGCATGTGGAAGAACCTTAGAGAGATGATAATAAAGTAGTACAGCTCATGGTGAAAATTGGCAGAGGCAGGTAAAGAAAAGGCCTATAACAATGTTTGGGAATCTGCAAGAAGAGGCGTTGAGGCTGCCTTTCTTGATAAGTCATCTCTTCCAGCACATCCAAACAAGGTGGATTGCTTTTTACCACAACTCCCATTAACTTGTCTTAAAAGAATAAGGCACCTTCAGCAGAGTGAATCAGAACCTCATGGGACCAGACCTTTATTCTTTTTAGCTGATGCAAATAGGAAACTGATAGGTGAGCAAAGTTATCCTTGTCTTCACAGACAAGGGAGCTAAGCCCATAGGGGAATTATATGGGCTTAGCAGAGGCACAACCACCATCTCTTCCTTTCTGTTGCTTCATGCCATGATAGTCATTGGTTGCATTGGAGAGCCCACCTCTCCCATTCATGTCTGTAATATCTGTCCTGTTCCAAATAAAAACTGTCCCAGTCCTGTTCCAAAGGAACCAAACAACTTCCATGCTAATTTGATAAGGCTGAACAGGCTGACCAAGAGCTTGTAAGCTCTCCACCATCAGTGCAGGCTGTAGGCAGAGCTCCCTGTGCTCTGAGGGTATATATCTGAGGATCTTTGAGTCATACATTACAGTGATTGTGCCTGCATCTGTCAAGGTCTGGATATTTCAGTGTCATGCCAGGGATTAAGTGCCTGCAGTGGAAAGTCACGTTCTAGGATATTTCCTAGAAATACACCATTGCATGTGGATTTAAGTCAGACCAGGTAGCCCAAAGAAACCCAGTTGTTTGCAGCAGGAAATGTTTATGATAATCTGTGCTCCCTGGGCAGAGACAGCTCAATGGGGGCTGAGAAGGTTGTTTGCTCTGTATGGATGAGAATTGGCCCTTGTGAGGCAGAGTAGTGCTCTGCAATGATCAAATGTACCATGTCCAGGACTCCATCCTGGAAGGCAGCCTTAGCTCTGATGAGGCTACAGGGACATGAGGGCCAAGGCCTTGAGTCGGATTTCTCCTGGATCTCTGCATCAGGAGCTGTGAGGCAGGGGACCAGCCTGGTGTGGTTGTAATGGGATTATGGAGCACTCCGGGGTGCAGAGCATATTTCAACTAGAGCTTCTTGCATGCTGCAGGGCTGTCATATTGCTGTAGTCTAGCTGAGAGGTGATGAAAGGCATGAATAACTGGCACTGTTCTCAAGCTGGGATGAGCTGAGATCCTGGCATTAATAGTGTGGATCACAGGTGCTCTGACATGGTAGCTTAAAGGCAGCAAGGGATGCAAGGAAGCATAACCTAAGAACTGAACTGACTGTGCCAGTAGCACCACTAACCCCTGGCTTCCAGTACTCAGTGCAATTTTTGAGGTGAATTTATATAGCCTGTAACTTCCATTCAGCTCCCAGTGCAGTCCCTTATCTGTGAGCTGATCTTGTCTAAGTTCTAGGACACCCTTGTGGCATTGGCTTCCATGTGAATGACAGAAGCGATGACGATCCCACTTTAAACTTCACAGGCTTTTTGACAGTGTTAAGTGTGCGGTAATGATGCCCAAGCTCTTCTGAAGGAGGAAATGCAATGGCAGGCTGTGGAGCCTCACCTGACTACTCCAAGGTTGTCAGATGCTGTGAGGCTCTTAGTCTGGAGGATTGTGTACAGATGTACATGCATAGTCCATCCTTCAGGAGAGAAACTGCAATAAGTACCGGTGAGAGAGATGGCAGATCCTCACAAATTTATGCTGATCATAGAGGTGCTAATGCCTTGCTTTTATGGCTTGATCTTGCTCCTGTTTTTTGTGGTGGCTAATAAATACAAGTGAGTTCGTCTTCTGCTTTGGCTCTTCCTGTGACCTTTCTTTAAATTTGGTCGAGTTCCTGATGCATAGATTGTCTTGCCCCTCACCATGAATAAACCTGTCTGGGGATGACCCCGAGTCTCACTATAATTTCTGCTGCAAGGCTTTATTTCAGACTTTATTCTGGAGGGATAAGACTGCATTCAATTGTGCTCCACAGGGTGCTAAAAGCCTGTGGTCTGGGTGATGCCCTGTGTAATCTGCCTTGTCAATACCCATTGCTCACATCCACAGCAGTAAAGAGGGTTTTGCCAGCTGACTGGGTGCTTCTGCACCTGAAGTGTGATGCTGACTTCGCTTCCCTAGGCTGGCTCTCCTGCTTTCATTTCAAGTATTTGCTTCCCATTCTGGGTTCTTGGAGCATGTGGCAAAAACATACTGTATTCACCCCCAGGAGATGTACACACGGGGAGCGTGGTACAAGGATTCCCTCATTACGTGCGAGGGAAGTGTCGTCTTACAAAGGCAGCTGTGGGGTGCACTGCCATCTAGTCCTCTGCCTTAGCTGTTGAACCATGTTCCCATTAGTCACCTCCATAGGAGCCAAATCAATCCATTGCAACTTCACAGTCTTCCCTGCAATTGGCTGCCAAAAGCAACTCTCTTAAGGAAAAGAAATGCCACTTATTTGGAAACTCTGCTTTCTTATTCTGGTGGTGAATGAATTTACGTGGAACATCAAAGTTCCCAGGGCTGCAAGGTCCGGTTCCCTACCAGCTCACGCTAAGATAAACCAAATGCATGGTCAGAGGGGAAAGCCCAAAAATCATGTGGAGAACAGCTGCAAGTGTCTCTTCCCTGCAGGCTACAAATGTAGCTCATTGCAGGGGCTTGGCCGTGGCTCTCCATAAAAAGCGCTATGTCTGGACATGCTGGCTCATTATTTTTGCAGGGCATTTGTGCTTGCTTTGCTTCCAGTGGTAAACTCAACTGGAGATGTGAAGTCCTTGTTGTCTTGCAGAGACTGCAGATTAAAATTGTGTGAGATGTAGCAGGGGAAAAAGATGATCACTTGACAGCAGAATCAGGTGCAGCTGGTTATGGGAAGGGCTTGAGAAGGCAGTTGGGACAACTTTATGAAACATGTATGGTGTGTGCAGCAGTCAGATCTAGCATGTGCTTGGCTGTCATCATTAGCATGATGTGCTGCTGGCACAGGAACACCTTCCCTGCTGAAAGCAGCTCTCAGAAGAGACAGTGAATGTGCCAGTTGCAACGAGGCGACAGTGATGCAGTAGATAAAGAGCAGCCTGGGAGTGGGAATTCATGTTTTCTGATCCTGTTCAGGGCCCTTTGAGCTTGATATTAATTCTGTTTGCAAGCTGCTTGGGAAGGAGTACATGCCTGCCTAACACGTCTGTCCTAACACAAGAAGTCTGTCTTGGACCTAGACGCTACTGTCATAGGGTCAAGAACAAGAGGTCCCAGACCCCTTACAGCATCAGTAGCCCTTGATATGCAAGAGTAGTGAAGCAATAGTCTCTGAAAATTTGTTCTTTGTACTTGGACACTTGTTCTTGGACAGCTGATTATTCCTGCCTGAGAGAAAAACATGGCCTTTGTATCTGCCTGAAAAAAAAAGGGATGATTTCTCGAGATACCAAGATCTTCTAATCCTGTCTTCTAAAAGCGCCTGCAGTTCTTCCCACCTTCATGCTACCTGCAAATTTAATAAGTTTCCTTTTTGCTCCATCATCCAGGTCAGTAGCGAAAGCCCTGAAGAGAGTTGGTATGTGACAGACTCCTACAAAATCCCGTTGGTCAACATGTTCTTCCTTTGTAGCAGAGGAGACCACTGGTATCTGCCCTCTGCATATGGCTATCTGAGCAGTTTTATACCTGCTCTGTCACAGTTTCTCTTAAGACCATATTCCCCTTGCTTAGGGGAATGGCAGGCAAGACAGTGTCAAAAGCCTTACTAGAGCTGAGATGTTTGACAGGTAGTGGTCTCTGCCGAAAGCCTGTTACGCTGTTATAGGAGGAAGATAGATTGGCTTGATGTGATTTGCTCTTGACAAATCCATATTGGCTGCAACTCATCTCCTTGTTATCTCATTGATTTTTGGAGGGCTTGGAATTGGGTCCTTGGGGAACAGGGCGGTGTGTGTGAAGGTACAAAAGCTTCCTATCTGCAGTACGAACATTGTGTTGTTGGCCACTGTCACTGAAGTGTCTCTCTCCTGGACCCCAAATTGCTTGTTGCTCCTTAGCACCAAGGTGATGATGGGGTGGTTATCTGTGTGCCCTCGGTGGTGTTTTGTCACACCCTAGTGGCTAGATGGCACAGTAGCCATGGATGTGGTGCTGCTGCAGGCTTCAGGGGACTCACTTTTCACTCCTCCTTTGGAAGCTTTTGTCCTGTGATCTGGTAGCCTGGGGTTCAGTCCCCCCTTGCTCACAACATGCCTGGATGTCTCCTTGCAGGCACTGACGGCGTTCAACCTGAAATCTTCCCACTGTACAGCAGCCCTTGGGGGGTTGACCAGCTGCACTGAGTGGAGGGTGAGCTTGTTTGTGCTTCTGTAGCGCCAATGCTTTCCTCCTGTGTTAAAAAGGATGATGCTTCCCCCCCCCTCATTAAGAGGCTTGGCTAGGGAAAGGCAGGATAAGATGTGATTTCCCTAGTCCCTCTCCTCTGAGCTCCCATCAAAGACGTGAGTCACTTTCTGGCACTGTAATGACAGTGCCAGCAAAAATGGCCTTGTGGAGTCAGCACCAGTTCCTGCCCACTTAGAGGAAGGTTTGGCTAAGACAGGTTATTTACTTACTCTTCTGTGGCTGCTATAGGATCATTAGTGTTCAGCATCTTCACTGATAGGTCTTGCGGTCAGCACCTGGCTAATGGTTACAACATGCAGACCCCAAAGCTGGGGCAGAGGGAGCTTGTCACATGCCTCCCTCACATGTGCTGTGGGTTTGAGGCCAGACTGGTTTGTGGCTCAAGCCCATTCCCTCCTGCCTTAGAGGAAATGGTTGGAGGGAGGTTACCACCATCCTGAAGAAGACGTATCATGCTGTGGGTGCAAGCTGAGCTGCTCTGACTCACCAGTAGACACAAATACTTTGTCACAAGCTCCTTGGTGGCTGTTTCTCTTTTAGAGCTCCCTGAACTATGGGGGGTGATGAAAGATTGTTCTTTGCGGTTTTTGGGTTATAAGTGCCTAAGGAAGCACTCATGGCTCAGTTGTGAGACCGCTTTTGCACTCTCAGTAATCTAGTTTGAAATTGTAGGGCTGCTAACGCATTAGTGCTAGCATCGAGCTGCCCCAGTGGGAATGCTGCACGGATGGAAACCTTTGTCCTTGTGAGGTGAAGCGGGGGATCATACAGCGAACTGTGCTCAGGTCTCCTGGCTACTAGTCCCATTCCCGTCCTGCTAGAGGATATTCTGCCATACTGAGAGTAGGCTGCTGCTCCCTAGGTAGATGTCTGGGTGCTCATATTTGGGCCTGCAAGAATTGGAAGCTATTCTTGGGCCTTTAAAATCCAGAAATAACTGGTGCTGTGAAAAGTCTGCTTCAAATTCCCATCAACCTACTAGAAGAAAACTGCTGAGTTGGTACCCTCTCCCGTATGGAAGCAGTGAGCATGTTTTCTGCTTACTGATGTTAAGGAAGTCAATGCTGCTGTGATCCCATGTTGTCTTCCTTGCACAGCTTTTATCTCTTATGTCTTATGTAAGGGATGTAGCTGAATTCTCATTTCCTACTAATGGGACTCTTGTGCCCTTGCCCTCTCCTCCTCCTCTTGCTTTGATCATGATATCTTTAAATATCCATTTCCAGAGTCTGAGTAGCATCTGGGTTGGATGGAGGAGAATATATTTGAACCTAAAAGATAAAGACAGGTTTTTCTCAGCAGTCTCTTTGCTTGTTCACAACATGGGTCTGTCAAAATTCTTGCATGGTGCTGGGTGAGATTTCCATGGGTGGGATCTGCTGAAGGCTTGAGGGTCTGAACCTGGTGCTGACCCAGGACTATTGTGGGGAGAGGTTGGAGGGGATGGGGACACTTGCAGATGACACTCATGACAGCTGATGAGTAGTACCTGGTGGTGGCTGTGCCATACTCGTCATCTGGCTGTGCTTTATGAAGTTGGGCTTCTCCAGGTCGCAAAGCAGCACAGAAATGCACAAAGCCAGCTTTGTCATAAGGGGTGTTGATAGCAGGAGGTGTGCTGAGAGGCAGTGGGGCTCTTCTCTGTCCTGCTGCCCACATGCCCCTGGATCCCATCACTTCCAGCTCTCAGAGGAGAAGGTCATTCCATCTGTTCTTTAGAGCCTCAGAAATGCAGCTGAATCTGGGGCAAATCATAGAATGGTTTGGGTTGGAAGGATCCTTGAAGATCATTTAGTTCCAACCCCCCTGCCATGGGCAGGGACATCTTTCACTAGATCAGGTTGCTCAAAGCCTCGTCCAACCTGACCTTGAATGTTTC
>NW_008825303.1:3578547-3578936 GCF_000699105.1 Pygoscelis adeliae
TGTGGCCCTCCTCTGGACTTGCTCCAACAGGTCTATGTCCTTCTCATGTTGGGGGCCCCAGAGCTGAATGCATTACTCCAGGTGGGGTCTCCTGAGAGCAGAGTAGAGGGGGAGAATTGCCTCCCTTGAATTGCTGGTCGTGCTTCTTTTGATGCAGCCCAGGATACGGTTGGCTTTCTGGACTGCGAGTGCACATTTCTGGGTCATGTTGAGCTTCTCATTGACCAAAACCCCCAAGTCCTTCTTCTCAGGGCTGCTCTCAATCCATTCTCTGCCCAGCCTGTACTTGTGCAAGACGTTGCACTTGGCCTTGTTGAACTTCAGGAGGTTCGCATGGGCCCACCTGTTTAGCCTGTCAGGGTCCCTCTGGATGGCATCCCTTCCCTCCA
>NW_008825303.1:3581275-3595675 GCF_000699105.1 Pygoscelis adeliae
GCTGTGGCACCAGTCCTGTAACCATTTGTTGACTCACCAGATTTGACTGGCCCTTTCAAACCCCTTCCCTTTGACCAGGAGGATTGATGAAAAAACTATTTGTGCTCCAGAGTCCCTTACCGCTGCTCCCAGGGCTCTGTAGTCCTTCTTGGTACTCCTCAGACTGCTCATGGCATCTGGGCTGTTCTTGGTTTGTTCATGCTCTTTCCTATCCATATTTCTGATAAGAAGCAAATCATCCTCTTGAGTGAGGTGGAAACTCAAGGCACTGGCCTCTCCATAGGGTCCACATAGGTAGCACTGGCGGTTCAGATTCCTCCAGAGATGGTTGAGGTGTCCCAGTAGACTTGCTCTGCAATGGTGCTCAAAAAAAATGTCAGCAGCTTCAGTGTCACTGAAGCTTCCTGCTGTCCACTGTGGGGTAAAACAGGCCTTTGGATGTTGGGTTCCTGGGCTTGCTCTGCTGACATGCTCTTGGTTTTCCTCTCCTCCTTAGCCACCGGAGGGCAGGCAGGAATCCCGCAATTACCAGCCACTGGGGAAGGAAGCCACTGGAATAATTAAAAAGCAATTAATGTTTGCACCGCTAGATCTGTAGCGGCATTACTCTTTCCAGTTGCATTCTCTGCCTCTGGCCCCCTCACCACCTGCTTCACTTTGTGGGTTTTACTTTATCAGTTGCTTTTCATTTTCACTTGAGCTGGCTGCGAGAGCTGAAGTAGAAGTTTAGATTAAGTTGCAGCTGAGATCTGCTTTGGGGGGATTATGGAGCTGGCTGTGATGTGTTAGCTGCCAGCTAGGGCAGGAGGAGCAAAGCCTTTTAGCAGGCTGTGATCAGGCAGAAGCCTCTGCTTTCCAGGGCTGAAAATGCTGCTGTGGGGCCAAATGCTCCTAGGCTCCAGTCTGCACTGGTGTAACCAATACCACTTCCTTTATGGAACTGGTTGATCCAACCTGAACAGGACAGCTGGGCTGTGTTGACCTCTTTGGTGAACTGGAGCTTCTGGGCTAGCACTGTAGAGCTGTCAGCACTGGTGGAGGTCCAGGCAGCAACTGGAGAAGAGCAAAGCTTGCTCCTACTGACGCATTTTAGTCTGGTGCGGGTCCTAGGTGTAGCAGAGAGAAAAATTGGAGCTTTGAGATATATCAGCTTTTTTAATTGTTTGGGTGAGCTCAATTTCTGTAATTGCTTCCTCCAGGAAACTCCCTGGCTATGCCTGTTGTGCATGTCGAGGGAGATGCATCACCTGAGGATTAAAATGCAACTGCTGTGAGTTGGGAGGCAAAACAGGCCAGGGCCAGCAGCTGCCATGGAGGGAGGGGTAGGGCACTAGCAAGTGTACATGCAGTAGGACTGGTCTGAATGCATGGTTCTGTACTGAGTTAAAATAACCGACAATGAGTGGCTGTTTCTTTCAAAATGTTAAAAATATCCCAGATTCTCTGTGAATCCGAGAGATGCAACTGCAGTTGCCTGGCACGAGTGTGGATGACTGTCCTCCCTCAGAGCCCTGGTGGGAGCTGTAATACTCACACTGAGTTGATATTTTAAGGACCCTTACAGAGTAAATTGCCTTAATCTTTAGTTTAGCAGCCTGGCTGACCCAGCTGGGATGTAAACCAGTGGTTCATAGAATCATAGAATAGTTTGGGTTGGAAGGGACCTTTAAAGGTTATCTAGTCCAACACTCCTGCTGTGGGCAGGGACATCTTCAACACCAGTTCAGGGTGACCTGCTCCTTCCAGTGACTGAGTGTCAACTGACCTCTCATTCATTGCTCTCATGTGGGGCAGAAGGTCCAGCCCATGAGGCTGTCTGTATGTGATTGAGACTAAATATTCTGAGCAGACTGCCATGCTTCCCAAAGAGTCCTCCAGAGGTGAGAGCCTCCCCCATGCCAGGGTGGAAAGACCCTGCTCTCAGGTTGGGGGAAGGCATCCCACTTCTCCCATCTCTGGAGCCTGTTGGGCTGCAGTATCACCCTGCCGTCATGCCACAACACTGGGGTTATATTGCTGCTGCTGTATAACAAAAGCACACGGTAGCACAGTGATGCTGTACCTTCACTCTGCCCTTCGTGCACATCTTTTCATTGCAGCCTGTTGCCAGGTGCTGCTGGCATCCTCTCCCTCCGAGCCCTGGCTGATGGAAAACCGATTTCCATTCTGCCACCTCCAGACCTTTCTTTCCCCCCTGCTCCCTGAGTTACTCCAGGAGAAATTCAACAAGGAAGTCTGCTGTTGCTGGGAGGGCTGCCATTTTCAGAGCTGTAATCTCCCCACCCCACCTGTTCCGAGCTCCCAGTGCCACAGGCACAGCCTTGCTTGCCGTGTGCTTCCAACTCCAGGACACGCAGCAGAAATACTGCACAGCTTAGGAGGGGCCAAGGTGATCTCTAAAAACATCTGTGTGCTGTTGAGATAGCGCTTATCTGTTGGGAGGGAGTGAAGGAGTGAGCAGGCCTGACCTCCAGAGCAACCTCATGCCTGAATCTCTCAGCTGATCTATCAGATCTCCCTCCACCTACAAAAAAATGAAAAAATCAGTAAATACGATAGTGAGGTGCTAGAAGATGCTTGGTGGAAAGGCAATTGTACTAATGGAGAGCAGTAAGAGGGTAGTGTGGTACTTGCAGCCATGAAGTATGCTATAAATTGGGTCCTGTGTGATGCTGAGCCACTGTCGCAACATATGGCAGCCAGTGTGGGTTGTAAAGTCTGAGCCCTTCAGCGGGTGCCTACTGCCACCCAAAATGGCTCAAAGCCATCTGCTGTGACTACCCCTCCTCCCACCTCCTGCTGTAGTCATGGCCCGAGCGTGTATTTCCTGCTCGTAGCCTTTGGAAAGCAGCCGCATCCTTCTCTTAGAAGAATTTGGAAAGCTGTAAACCCAAATGTTTCATGTAAACCTTCATGTCAACAGCATGTTAATGTGTTGGAGATGTTACAGATGCTTCCTAGTCTCCTCAACTGTTTGTTCCCTACTGAAAGGGGTCAGGGGTGCTGCAAGAACAGCAGTCCCAAGAGTTCACATCCAGGCTGAAATTCCTGAAACAAGGGACAATGAATGTTTGTTTAAAATTCCCTTCCATCTAATCTCCACAGATGCTAGTGAGATAACAACATTTTTTGCAAGGTTACTCAGCAACGGAAAAATATTTGGGTCAAGTTGAGCTGTTTACATTTGTCTTGGTTTATCCATCTTGTAGGGAATGAAACAAGATTCTTGTTAAGTTTTCTCCTTCATTTTATTTTTATCTCGGTGCTTTGTATAAAAAGTCTTCCATGTGAATCATGGATATTATGATTCCAGTCATGATGAAGGCCTTGTGACATCTCTTTGCTGTGGTGGTACATGAGGGATGAGTAAGCTGGGTTCAGTGCAGTAAGACCCAGCCTGGTGTCTGTCTCCTGCACTTCCTTGGCCTGCTCATTTTGAATGGAGTGGCCCCAGTTTGTGAACTGGTGATGGTAATAGGAGTAAATTTAAACTCTTATCTTCTAATGAGATGCCCATTGGCCCAGGGTTTCACTCATGATTCTCCAGTTTGTGTGTGTGAAAATGCTCTCAAGGGAACAGACCTGTTCTTTACACTCATATTATGTTTTCATGAACTCTTCACTTTCTGATTCTAAGTGAAGGTGCAAATAACAAAATGTTTTCAAAAGGCAGTTTCTGCTTTTTGTGTGATCACAAAGTCCTGATAAAGAGACTTACTTAAAGATTGGTTGTACTGGCCCTGGTCTTGTGGAAAGGTTAGTGTTGTCTGTGGGGATTCATCCATCCCAAAAAAGCACTAACTGATTGAAGATTGTCCCATAGCTTTAGAGGAATGTCTCATGCCCATCCCAATATATAGGCCTTTCTAATTTGTGATCTATGTCCTGGGGCTCTGTTGGTCTTGTTGAATTAAAATGGTGGGGGCTGGAAAGCTAGAAATGATCAGCCATCGCTAAAGGAGACCATTTTGTGTGTTACCCCTCTGTGCTCACAAGCCAGGGGAAGCTGTCTCCCTCTGGGCCTTCTTGGAAGTGCTACCACTTGAAAAGGATAGAGAAAAAGCCCTGAAGGAATGGACTGGAGACAGATGATGCTGCACCAGCTCCAAGGAAGCGCCAGACCTGGCTGAATAATCTGAAAGCCTTATCTGTCATCCAAGTCAAGGATGTTATCCTAGTACCCAGGGGCCTGCCCCATGCACAGAGCTCCTGGTGTTGCCACAGGGCTCTGGGCCAGGTGTGGATGGCTACTTCCAGGAATACCTGGGGCTGCCATGGGAGACAAGTGTGTCACAGCCACACTTTTGAATGAAAAGTAGGTCAGCAGTGGGGAGCAGGTCTCCGTGGGCATTAGTGTGCTTGCATGTGTCTGGCAAACTTGGGGAATGGAAAAAAAAAACAACAAACCACCAAGCTGTTTTTTATCTTATCCTTCCCAATGTGTGCTGTGGAGGGAAGAAGGGGTCTTCAGGGACAGCAGGACAGATCCTTCTCCGGAGCAAATCTTTGTAGCTCTGTTGATTTAGTTGGCACTTCACTGATTAATACCAGTTGAGAATCTGGGCTGGAGTGTTCTGTATGCCTGTAAATGATTGAATACCATGTGAATACAATGATGTAAGGGAAGATGGGAATAAAGCAGAGACTCTGAAAAATTTTAGGGTTTTTGCAATGAGGCTTTTATGTGGAAACACATTGACATCTTGGCTGCGAGGTGCTATGGTTGCATGTGAGGTATTTTCGTTGTAATTGTAAGGACTAGAGCTGGAGAGCTGTTGAAGCTGTGAAAAATGGCAAGCACATGTCAGATGGGGAGAGGGAGACTGCTGCCAGCTGTTTCCCCCCTCCCCGCTGCCTGACTAGGTTTGATAAATATGCATTATTTTTTAATACTAAAAATGAGTCCTAGTTCTGGCAAGGTGCTAAGTTGACAAACCTGGAGATTAAAGCCCTCGTTATCCAAGGTGAAGCGGCGACAGCACACGCTTCCCCCATGTGCTGTGGGACCCAGTTAATGCTTCACTGCTTTGATGAAGGCCAAGAGATGTGACTCGTGGCGATGGCATTTTGTGGTGTGGACTGCAGGCTCCTTTCACATGCTGGCTGCCAAATCCCTGCCCCTAAAAGATGGCTTTTGATGGCAGGGGTTGGTCGGAGCTGATGTTGACCTGTCCCTTCCTACTGGTCTGGGAGCAGATCAAGGGTTCCCAAATTCACGCCTCTCCCATTTACCCCTGCGTAACATGTCTGTGACAGCTCCAGCCTCTGCTTGCAGGGAGATGTGAGGTTAGGAAATAATTTGATGTATTTAAACCCATCTGTGTGTGTGACTTAGGGACAAGAAAGGAGCCAAGCCAGTAGCCCATGAGCTGGTGGCTGCCCTCAGCTGCAAGGCAGGCACTCCAGGGAGCCTGGATGGAGGGCTGCTGATACGCAGATGTGAGCTTCAAAGCCTGGAGGCTTCCCAGCAGCTCCTATGGGAGGAGATGAAGCTGTGAGGTCTGGAAGTGGGCCTGCAGATCATGTATGAGGTTCCTAGAGCTCTATGTTATGCATGAGCTGGTCGCCCGGCGGCAAAGGGCTGTGTCTGTGTTGTATCTCCTCACAAACAAGGAAGAGTAAAATGCAAATACTTAGAGGGAGTTATTATTCTTTCTAAAGATTAATGCCTGAGTTCCAGAAAGATTCAGGTTTGGTTAGAGCCTGTGGGTTGTTCTTTTTGCCCATCACAGAGTAGAAATTAATGTCCCTAATTTCTCGTCCACCTCCTGAGATCCTGAGCCAGGACTGAGGCGGAGGCAGCTGTGCAGCAGCAGGAGCCGCCGCTGCTCTTTGCGCTCACGAAGGCAGGAGCTGGCATTGCCTGCTTGCAGGAGCAGCTGCCATTTTGTGTCTCACTCCAGTTAGGCTGCGCGGTGAATTGCTGTACTTAGCCTCTTGGGGAGGTTTTATATTCTTCTTTTCTTTGTTGCTGTCTTTAACTTGAAATAGAAGTCAGTCAGAAACAAATGACCATTTTGTGCTGGGTGTGGGGCAATGTAATAGCGGCTGCAGGTGCCCTCCATTTCTTGGACCATGGGAACAGCTTAACAGCATAAGCCATTTTTATCCAGGGCTTGGACTCTTCTCGCTGTAGTATTTGTCGGTTAGCTATTCACTACGTTGCAAATCCCATTCTGCTGCAGGATAGTTTTGTGTGCTGCCAGACCTCTGCTCTGCTGGTGTCTGGGTCGGGGGCAGTCTGCACAGCCTGCACGGACGCTGGGGTTGGGCCCCACTCACTGCCCTCGGCCCTCGCCCAGGAGGGGCTCAGGTGGGAATGGAGTAGCAGGGAGTCTTGAAAGTCGAGATTAAGATGTGTTGGGTGACAGATGCAACCTGAAATCACACGGATGGATGCCCTTAGGACAGTGCCACAGTGGGAGATGGCGGGATGGTGCTCTACAGGCAGACTGCAGAGCCCTTCAAAGTCCCAGGTGTGGTACACAGTACTGCTGGGGGGTGGGGTGGTTTGCCTATGTTTTGAGGTGAGATGACGCTCTGCCACTTGTAACAACAGAGCAGATATGGAGAATGCCATGTAAAACAGCAGTCCTGTCCCACCCAGGCAAGTGGCAGGAATGTGCAATTTAGGGGGCTGCAATCCCCTCCCAGCTCAGCAGAGGTGGTCTGACCTGGAACTTGTCTGAACACTCGCTGCAGGAAGCAAACTAGAACCTGCGGGGAAATGTCAAACACCAATTGTTAGAGAACATAATGCTGGAAAAAAAATTCAACCCTCACTCCACAAACTCATTCCAAAACATATATTAAAGGTTACCCAGACATCCTTAATACCTTCAGCAATGTGACCTTGAGAACCACCTAGAGAGCAAGAAACTTGCAGGCAATCTCAGCTGCTGGCCACAAACAGTGCCCACAGAATAACGTGCTTTGTTCCTCACCTTGATTCCACTTGGCTGTGGCTGCTGTCACCTGAGACTCACCTGGCATCAGGTTTGGCTCAGAGACTTATTGCCCCTTGGGGGGGGGGGGCGTTCTGGTGAGGCATCTATGCAGCACTGAAATATTTATTTCATAAGCATCCACCAGGGAAACTAAATTTCAAAACAAGCCAGCCCTGTGGGGGTACTCCTGAAAGGACATCTGAAGTAAATGTTGAGCTCCCTGAAAAGCTTTTTTTAAATTTTTTTTTATTGCACTGGGACCTAGGGTGCAAAGCTGCCCATTGCAGGAGTGGCTGCTTTCCTCTGGAAGAAGGCAACAGCTAGTCCCTGGGCCAGAGGGTTGCAATCTAATTTAAATATATGAAAGTGGAATTGGGTAACTAAATCATCCCCGTGACATTCCTCGAAATAGCAAACACCTGACTTCTTTCTAGGGACTGGAGCAAAACAGTGGGATTTCTATGCCTGAAACATTAGTGTTAGGACATTGCCTTGGTGGGGAGGGAAAACAGTAGAAAAATGCTAAAAAAGCAAGACAATCACAACTTTCAAACCCTCCTTTGTCACTTGTGTTTCATTTGCCTCAAGCTTCCCAGAGGTCTGTCCTGCTCGATGAGTTCCCCTGGGGCACGTCAGGCTCATCAAGCTGTCACTGGCCAAAGCCAAGGCTGGGAACAGGGATGTAGGAGCCAAGAGTCTGGTGTGTGGACCAACACAACCTCCTGCTTGTGGCCTGTCTTTGGGGATTTGTTAATAAGAAGCTTTTAGGAGTCCCTGGGACCAACCCCAGATCATAGTCCCCACAGGAGAGGGACAACGTGGTGCCTCCACCCAGTTTGGTTTTACATTAAAGCATCAAGTTAAAACAGGAGTCAGACTGCAGGGGATGCTTTGGACTGACTGATGAAAGTGCTGTGGATGGCCAGGAGGGTCAGGGGTCTGTCTTCTCATGATCCTGCCCATCTCTGAGGCTGCAGCAGCCTATTAGCCATGGCTTGCTTACTGCTGAGAGGTGGTGAAAAGGGTTGGGAGCTGCAGTAGGAAAGCAAAGTTGTTACTGAATTAGGCCCGAAATGCTCAAGTGGTGACTTCTTCATGCCTGAGTGTTTCAGGGGCACTTGTAAGAACACTATTAAAAAAAAAAAAAAGGCAAGTGAGATTTCTAGTCTATTATTCATTCAGGAAAAATCATTTCAGAGTAAAATAAAATGTTTTCCTTCTCCACCTCATTCTTAATATACTCTCTCCTCTCTTTCTCTCCCCTGCCTTCCCTCCACCCTGCAGGGCTCCAGGGAACAGTATGTATGAAATTATTTTGTAAAATCCAATAAAAATTTTAATCAGGTCAACATCATTACAGGAGAGGAAAATGACGGAGCTTTCCTGATGCATTTAAAAAAAAAAAGTAAAGAAAAAAGTAATGTAAACATGCAGTTGTAGAAAGAGGTACACAGAGCTGCTTGCCTGGACACCATGCAGTGCCTCCTCCTCATCCCATCTCCATGGAGCACAGTCTCACTTTCAGCTGCATACGTGCCAAATCTGTGGCTGTTCGCTGACACAACCAGAAGCATGCACATGTGCCTCATCCCCTTGCACATGCACCAACTATACTCCAAAGTAGGGAGATGCAGGCAAAAGTCTTTGGCTAGCACCCTTTAGGAGAACACCCACCTCTGCCTGTAGATCTTTACAGAGCCTTAGGCCCATGTGTCCAGATATTGTCTTTAAACAGTGGTTAGTAAAGCAGAGAGACTAGCTAGTTATGTGGCAGCTCCTCTCTTTAATCCTTGTCTCTCCAATTACCACAGAGGGGAATAAAAAGCCCTGGCAACGCATGGTCATGCTCTGAGGATTTGCATAGTATATTAAGGCTTGCTAAGATCTCATTCCTATCCTGACATTTACAGAAACTGCAGCTGGTGAGGCTCCTCTCCATCTTCCCTCTTTCAGATTAAATGTGAACTTCTAAATCTGCCAGGAGGAGCAAAGGGAGGGCTGGGGAATGTAACTGTCTCACGCTGACCTCGGTTCATTACCGCCATCAGAAACATGGAGCTAGGCCAAACGATAGGAGTGATGGATGTCCGTGCAGGTCAAAACCCCTATGGGAGAGGAGCAGACATACCAAGCCCTAAAAGTAATATACTGTTGACTCCAAGGGATTTGCAAAAGCCTCCAGGAATGAGGCAATCTATGCTTGGAATAATGTATTGTTGCCATCGGGTTCCTTGGGAGAGTGCAGGAGGGGCTGGTTACCTATCACACTCTTCCCCACCAAGGTCAAGGTGGTGACTGTGGCTGACAATGCCAGCTCTGGAGATGAGCACCATGCTCTGAGGATCCCACCCATGCAGTGGGAAACGTAACTCCTGAGAGCAACACAGCTACTGGTAGAGATGCCCATCTCTGCACCATTAGGACTTCTGTGGAGTTTGCTGCCTCCCGTGGGGAAGCAGGGACCAATGGAGCAACCATGGGTCCTCCTTGTGCCTTTCTGACTCTGCTGGGACATAGAATTGTCCTGGTGGACTGGGGATGTTTTTGTTACAGTTCAGAGAAACTGGAGTGGGCGCTTTACCTCTTGGGGATGAGGGTGCCTTGTGTTTTCAAGCTGGAGACAGTTGAGGTTGAGTGGTGGTTGAGCTTACTGAGAGGGTGGCATCAGTAGGAGCAGAGCAGGGATTGCCAGGGCTGAGAGCTGCCCTACTGATGGCTGAATCCTACCCTAGGGCAGGAGGTGTCTGTGGGGACTGCATGCCCAGCCAGGGTCAATCACTGAGGTTTTTTCTAGTGACAGCACTGGCTCACATCAGGGTCGGAGTGTGTTGCAATTCATCACCTCAACTGTCCCCTTGGTGGTCGTGCCCCTCTGTATGGTGGTGTCCCGTGCAGCTTGTGGGAACGTGTGGCTGGGCCCGTGAGCTGGAGCCTCCTCTTTCTGCTGGCAGATGGGCTAAAATAGGAGTTGAAACATTCAGCGCTTCTGGAAAGAAAAATAAACACCCAGGCAAGTGCCAACTGCAGCAACCATTTTGGCAGAGTACCGTTGTGCAGGGGGGTGGGGGTAACAGCCTCATGGTCAAGGGGAACATCCATAAGTGGAAACAGCCCCAGCCCGGGCTATCTGCACTGGCACCCCCTCGCAGCCCGCCCAGCAGTGTCCAGGCTCGCGCCTTCACCTCTCCCAGCCGCAAGCAGACGTGGGCTGCGCGGTCGGAGGCAGGCAGAAGGCACCCTGCCCACAGCACATGGGCTGGCACCTCTCCTCCTCCCTGTGATATTTCTTTGCCACCCTCTGAGTATACGTGCACACACATCCCACAGCTCTGACGTCATTCTCCTTCGGTTGATGTGAAGGACTCAAAAATGTCCATTTTAGGTTTTTTGTATTTTGGGAGCCAGACTGAAAAATCTTTTCATGGTCAGTGAGAAGCAGCTTATGGGAAACAGATGAACAATACTCCCAGGAATTCCTCTTATTGCTGCCTGTGTTTAAAATCTAAAGTTGGGGGGGGGGGGGATAAAGTTTTGTAAGCTGAATTCCAGTTGAATGCTATGAGACAGTCTCTGCAGCTCTCCCTGTATGGATACAGAGCTCAGATGGTAGAAGTGGGCATGGAAAGCTTGGCCGGGTACAGATCTGATTTGGACAGTGGCCCTGCTCCCCTGCTGGGAAGTTGCTGATCATCTTGAAGGGTCTGGTCTTTCCTGGAGCCCAGAAAAAAATGGCAAGTGTACCCAGAGGCTGACCTGCTGTGTGGGAGTCTCTGCATGGTGCACCCCAGCCAGACCTGGTGGCTCTTTGCAGAGGAGACTATATTCCTCTGGTCTCTCCCACCGTGGAGAAGCGATTTGCTTCCAGGCAGCCTGATGGTGATGGCAGACTTGGTGACCACCCTCAGCCACTGCTGGTGTCTGCAGCAGGGTTGGTCTGCCTGGCTGTCACCTTTCCCAGCATCGTAGATGTGGCTGTGTAGGTCCTACAGGATCGATGCGTGGACCTGCCTGGTCCTGGCTGCTGGATCTTTTCTCTAAGCCTTGTGCTGCTGCCTCCAGGGCTGTGCCTGGTTGTGTCTGTAGGCAGAAGCCATGCCTGAAGCTGGGAAGGGAGAGCTGCAGCTCTCTGTAATAGATGGCAAGAGGGACTGATGGCCCAAGTGGTAAATAAATCTTGTGGGCTGGGTGATATAATAAAGCACTTGACCTTTGCCCTGGTGGTTTATTTTGTAATCACTGCCCAGCAATTGATTTATGGGATAATCAATCTCTCCTTCTCTCCCTTCCTCTGGCCTTGGCGTTGCCTGCACCATGGTCCTTGCTTCTGAGTGATGACTCCAAGTTACAAACAGCGCCCAGGGACAAGGCTGCCTACCCCTGCCCCCTTCTCTCCCCCATGCCCAGCTCGGGAGCGGACGTGCTATTTACAGCCTCATCTGCCCAATAAATGTTTATTAGGTAGCTCTCATCCCTCTTGCAGGGGCAACCCTCTCCGCCTTGCCAATCTGCAGTGCTCCTGGCCTGACAATTGGCTTCCCAGCACCTCAGTTTATAACTCCTGCAACAAATTGTCCTGAATGAAAGGCTTTCATGCCTTGTGATGGATTTCCCTCACATAAATTGAGGCTGTGAGCATCCTTGCTCTTCCCAGGGATGCTCTGCACTGGGAAGCTGCAGCTGGAGCAGTGAAGCTTGTGCAGGGGCAGAATTCATGCCCAGGAGATGCACGTCTGCTGCGTGTTCATAGTCTGGCTGCGAGTCCCCAGGGCTTCAGACAAAGAGCAAAGCAAAGAGCTGCTCAGTAATGTGCGAGTAACTTCCTCCCTGGCTATGATGCAGTTTTTCATCTTTGTGGCTGTTATTCTCCTTTCTCTTGCACTGGCTTGTGTCTTCTCTACTCAGCACTATGCTGCCTGACAGCTGGATGCAGCTGCGATGTGGGTGGGGGGGCAGGCAGAGGGGAAGGACTGTGGCATGCCTTGGGATGGGGCTCGCAAGGATGGGGGCTACATTACCCTTTGCTGCCCAGTAAATCTGCTCTTGCTGGGCCCTGGGTTCCCCTTTGCTCCCTGCCTGAGAGGCTGATGGGACCCTTGCTGCTCTGATAGCTGCTGTGTGGCCAAGGCTGCCCAAGCAGTCAATAGAGACCTTGGAGGGATCTCATAAATATGGTGCTGTAAGGAATGAAAAGAGAACAAGTGAGGGAGCTCAGCGTGTCGTGGGTCTCTGGTGGGGGGAGCAGGTTCACCCAGTCAGAGGTAGCTCGAGGAAGGCATTTAAGTGCCAATTCCAGCCAGGCGGTATTTGTGATGAGCCAGTGAGATACGAGCAAAGGAGGAAATGTCTGAATCTCACCAGGCTTTGCTGGGGGAGAGGCAGTAGGGCCAAGGCCCTAAGTTGCTGAAAAGCTCTGGAAAATACTTCCAAATTTTAATAGCCTTTAAATTTGGACCCGGATTTCTTTCAGAGGCCCACTCTAGCGATGCAAGCTTACCAAGATCTGTGTGTCTTCCACCCATCCTGAGGATATGATATCATGTACCATGCTATGGGCAGCCATGGTGAAATGGTGGCACCAGGAGAGCTGCCTGCGTTGATGGAGATGCATGGGACGGACTAAGGGGAGATATCGTGGTTATAAAGTGCTCTGAGCAGGAGGCTGCTGGGAAAACAGAGCCCCAGCCCCATGGCGTGTAGGGCACAGCTCTCTGTAAGGGACGCTGTAATCCCGAGGTGATGCTGTGTGGGATGTGTGGCTGGGCTGGCTGCTATCATTCCTAGTGATGGCACATTTTCTTGGAGGTTTTTTTTAAACATTTCCCTCTTCCTTATGGGAAGTCTTTTCTTATATCTATTCTAAACTTGCCCTTCTTTTATTTAAGGCCATTTCTTCTTGTAATATATCATCCCTGGTCAGCCTTAAAGGTTGGCAAACCCTGAGGGAAGAAAGGAAAGAGTTATAAAGTCTGAGGGACTAAAGGTTTGATTTGGATGCAACCACATTTATTCAGCAGCAAATTACATCTTCAATCAAACCAATGCAAACCAGGCTCCCGCTTCAATCTATTTGTTTGGACTTAGTGAGTGCAAGGGGATTCATTATTTCTTGTTCTTCCTTCCACCCCACAAAGTTTATATGCGCATGTACGGACTTGCGCACACTCGTCTGTAAAAACCCTCTTCCTGCCAAGGTGTCGTGCTGTTGGGAACAGGTACATGATGATCTCTGGGTGCGGGTAGAGCCTGTATCCCTTGGGAAAGCAGTAGGAAAACAGCAGTTGTCGCCTAGGATGGTACCGTGTGAGGGAAGGGAAGGGTACCTCGGGGCTGCAATTAGAGCTCTCTGAATAGTTCATTTTTTTAATGTGGTGTCTGAAGTAGAACAGTTAAAAAATGTCTCTGGGAGATTGACAGTGATCCCTTTCCCCTCACACACGCCCCGAGGAAGAAACAAACCATGAAAATCCATTTCATTTGTTTGGGGTCATTTCATTTTGCTTCTTGTTTGTGCATGCCGGCTCACTTCCTAAGTGCTCTGTTTCAGGAATGTCCAGGGGAAAAAAATCAGGTCTGAAATTTTCATTTTCACTTTTTTTTCTGAAGTTCGTCTCTGAATTTGACCTGTACATCTCTGGGTTGATAAGAAAACCTGCATTTTAGGGGGGGGAGAGAGGAAAGGTAAATCCATTGCTTTTATGAACAATTTCCCTTGCCTTCGTCCCAGTCTGCTCTGAACATCTGTGTGTCTGTCCCTGCCTGAGCCTGCTACAAAGTTCCTGTAAGTCCTTCTCCTGCACCTCGTGCCCTACAAGAGGATCAGGGACTTGTCCAAGCCCCAAGTCGTGCCATGGGCAGAGCCACCCATCCGATGCTGCAGCTGTGCTGACTTGGAGCACGCCAGCTCTCAGCTCAAACATGAAAGCAGCAACCTGATTTCCCCTGGGCAGACAGAGGAGGCATCTTTCCTTGTAATCGTCCTTTGTTTCTGGAACAGCCATGACAGTGTTTGCAGAGGAGAACCTGCTTGTGGGTTTTTGTGTTTGATCTGCTCCGATGCAACGCAGCGAGGCAGCGGGGAGGTGAGTGGGTGCACGCCGTGTCCTGCAGCACTCCCGAGCTGCCTGTGTGCTTGTGCCCCTCGGGCCCTGATCCTGCACAGTCTCACGTGTGGGCTTAATTCCTTGCACTGTCAAATTCAATAAAACTTGACCAGTAAAGCTCAGGAGATGTTTGCAAGGTCTGGACTTATGGTGGTAAGCTCTTCGAGGCTGGAAGTGTCTTTGTTGTATGTGTGTGTGTGTTGCGCGGGGTTTTTGTTCATGCTTGCAGCCTCCTGTTACCCCTGCCTACCAAGTCCAATCTGGATTCACTGCACAGAGCATTTTGAGCTGAAAACAGCTCAAAGCACCTCCTGAAAATGGTAGGAGAAATTTCCATGCTGAGGATAATGAGC
>NW_008825303.1:3595747-3612716 GCF_000699105.1 Pygoscelis adeliae
GAATTTCAGCGCCACAAAAACCTTGGAGGATTTAGTATGTGGGTCTGGGTTTGTTGTTTTTTTTTTCACTCCGGAACTGGGCCAAAAAACTTTGCCTTTTTTTATGGATCTAAAATTGTGCATGATATTATTTCAGAAACACTGCAACTACCATGTGACCGGTGCTCGCCCAGCAAACAGGGGTTGGCTGGGAAGGGGACAGGCAGGCTTCCCCTGGGACATGCTTACATTTCGGGACCGGTTCCTTGGGGTTGGTGTTGTCTGGCAATGACGTGTGTCTCAATGTGTTCAAGCGGTGCCAGGGAGGAAAGCAGGGAGGCTCATAACCAGTACAACACGCGTGAGGCTGAGATGTTTGTCCTCTTCTTGAGCTGAACCTGCTGGTACAGGCAGAGTGGTGGGTTGGCCAAACCTGACTTTCATGGGTGAGCACAGCCCTCTAGCTGTTGGACCCTGGCTCCTCCATCGTCCCCAGGTTATCTCCTGGCAGAAGCAGAGCTGAATATTCACGGACCTTTCCCCTGACTGCCAGCAAAGCCTGACACCAGGTCCTGCACACAACCAGCTCTGAAACATTATTTTCTGAAGGCCAGACCTCTTTTTATAGGGCAGCTGCTGTCGTTACCAGGATTTCTGAGCTGGCTGGTTTAGGGCTTTGCCTCCTGATGTCTCTCACCCGGTTGGCCTGTAGGAGGCTTGGCTGAGCTTGCAGGGGGGGATGCAGTGACTTTTTCCTTGCACTGTGATTCCCTACCTCTTTCCCCTTTGATCTTTCCTTCCCAGACAGGTCTGCTTTTTTTCCCTTCTACCTTAGACCCTATCAGCTCTCCCCCACCCCTTTTTCCCTCCAATTCCCATAGCTTTTTGAACGTGCTGTCGATGACTGCTGGCCAGCTCTGCTCCTCTGGTTCCAGCACAGGGCTGGCCTTGTGCCCTGCTTTCCCTGATGCTGATAAGCTCTCCCTGGCAACAGCTCCGCACCGGCAGAACGTTTCCCTCCTCCCGATCCCTCATCCCACAGACCTCTTGAAGACCTGTCCTCCCTTGGCAACCCAAATTGTCTTTCCTGGTTTTCTGTCTACCTCTTTGTTTGTCTTGTCTGTCTGAAGATCTTCTGCATCGTGCCAGCAGACGGTTGGGTTCAGGAACGGCTCCCCAGAGCCCGTCCTCAGTTGCCATCACCTCCTGCGCTGCCTGGACTGAATCTCAGCATCCGTGTGCAAGCTCCGCGTGGGTAACTGAAGGTTACCCCAATCCAAGGGCCAGCCTGCGGGTGAGATGGCTGTGCTCAGCCTGCCTCGTTCCCTCGCGTGGGGTTGCTAAGGTACAGCTAAAACTCTCATCCGGAGTGTCATCATCTCACGGATCAATTCCTGCAACATCCTTTTCTCTAGCCTTGACAAATGCAATCTTCCCCACTCCTGCCTGTTCAGAGCTCTACTGCAAGGATCATTTTCCTCGCCTGTCATTTTGCTCGTGTCACCCATGCTTTACTTGCTTTTGCTGGTTCCTGCTGGCAAACAGCAGTTACCTGTCTCTGCTCTCCGGGCCTTTCACAGCTTTCTTTCCTGTTAACCTCATAGTCCCTCTCCACACGTGGTTTCTCACCGTCAGTCAGCCTCTGGTGACAGCCTCTGCCAGCACACAGCTCTCTGCTTTCTGCCCCAGTGCCTCTTACTTGAAGAGGAGCTCCTAGATGCACCCTGCAAGAAATGTCTCCTTGCCTGTTACCCCTCCTTTGCCAGCCTCTGTCCCAAATTGGTGACGATGGCTCAGGTGCAAGTGTGGGAACCACCTGTCTGTCAGGCAGTGACCCTGTTTTCTCCTTCTGGTTCTTCTCATCTTCTGCTTAGGTGGAAGACCTTTGGGGTAGGACCTTTTTTAGCAGTGGTTGCCTAAAGAAGTACAAGCTTGTGAGATCCTCCTGGCTCTGTGCATGTGTGATACGTGTCTGCTCTGCTGCCATGCTTTATGGAAGCAGTGGTGAATTTGAGCTGAATTTGGCAGGCTGGGAGGGGATGTTAGGTTCCTCCAGGTTTAGTGAAAAGAGGTGTCTGGATACCGGAGAGGGACCTTCTTTGGCACCCAGAGGTGGAGGCTTGCTTTGCACTGGGTTTGTACAGCTCAGTGCTGATGGGGGGCAGGTTGAGCCCCTGTTTCTTCCTGGTTGATACCCACTCCATCATGCCTGGAGTGAAGGGTGAAGGCAGCCAGCCCAGGGGAGCTTCCCTGGCCCTGAACCTTGCTGGTGGCTGAGAGCAGCATTTGCTATTGCAGATCGAGTCTGGCCCCGGACATTACCTGCCTGGGCTAATCCGGAGCATGGGCAGGGTCGTGGTGATCCTGAGCAGCACGTGGAGCCCCACTCTGTACTGCAGGTGCAGGAGGGAGATAAAAATGCATCAATACCTTCATCTGCCCTTATGGATTTTTCCACCGTATTTTATAAGCGTTCATTTTTATTTATGTGAGGTTAAAGTCAGTCCAATTTGGAAATCAACTTGTCTAAGGAGCTCCCCTCAGATCTTATTAGCTTCATGCAGTATTTCTATTCATTTTTGCTAATACCATTCACCAGGCTGGCTGCGGTGGCGGCTGCGGGAGATGGTAACCCTCTCCTTGCCAGGCCACTGTGGCTGTGGGGACGGCTGTGGGAGCAGCAGGATCCGGCCATGCAATGAAGGGCTGGGGCTCCCGGCTTTCCAGCTTCCAACAGCATGGGGGAGCAGTTTCTGAAATCTGCTCCTGCATAGTCCCCCCTTGCTGCACCCAGCATCACCAGCAGCCCACCTATTGCTGTCGGCACGGAGGGTGTCTTTACCTGCCAGCACTGGAAATTGGACAGAGAACAGTTAAGAAGTGCTGGGGCTATCCTTGTAATTAGAGAAATTCCTGGAAGAAAAAAAAAAATAAATCCATTGAGGGCTTTTAAAGGAGAGAGAGGATGCCTGACTCAGGAAGTCCTTCAGCCGCAGATTGCCGGCGGCTGGAGGAGCGTCCTGGGGAGGTATCAGTGCATGCTTAGCCGGCTTTTACACCTGTCCCCTGGCATTCGTTGCTGGCCCTTGCCAGAGAGGATATTGGCAGGACGGACCTTTGTGCTGGAGCTGGCAGGCTCCGCTTGCCTTCCCGAGGCGTTATTTCGGTAACCCCAAAAGAGCTGGCTGCAGCCAGGATGGCAGCATTAAGGTGGGGGTCAGATGTCAGCCCCAAGCAGGGGAGCGGTGGTGGCCGCCAGCGTGGGATGCATACCTCCCCATGCTGGTAGCACAGCACGCATCTCCTGAAGCACCCTGGCAGCAGCGTCATGGCTGCCCCGTCTCTCCGCCCTGCCTTTGATTATTTATTGAAGCGGTTTGATACTGGGTGACTGTAATTAAAAGAAGAAAAATACACACAATAAAATGATTTCTAAAATGGCGACACGCTGGATGCAGTGAAGCAAGGAATGTATTAAATATTTATTGCCACTGGTCTGCTGGGGGGGGGGAAATTAAAATTATTTAGCCTGAGAAAAACATTTTAATTATTTAATTTGAGGGGAAACCTCCCCCACAGCCCTCCTTAGTACTAAGCCCCAGACAAATGGCAGCATAATGTAAGGTTTGATTAAAATCTGAATGGGACGAAGGCCTGGATTGGAACAAGGGATGGGGGAGCCACGTGGTTGCCATCCGAGCCTGAGGTCCCTCTGCTCTGCCACAGTAGCTCTGTGTGTGTGATCCTGCATCTTGCAGGGGTAATTCTTCCTCTCAAGGGGTGGTTCGTGCTTGGCAGCAGTTAGCCAGGGATTTGTTCCGCACGTGGGAGCCTGGGCTCAGGACGGGAGCTGCTGGGTGCATCAATCACTGTGTAGGAAATTGCAGCAAATTACCGTGACCTGCCATCCGCAGCTTGAACTCTCTGGACCCGTGGGTTGCTCTGAAGAGCTTTGCTGGGGCAGGAGCATGTGGTGTGTCTGTCCCAGCAGCCCAGCTCCACCATGCAGGCTCTGCTAGGCTCACCCCACACCAGGCATCTATCTTGTGCAAGGCACAGGGTTCATGCTGTGCAAACAAGCCATGAGGCTGTTCGAACACCCGTGTCTCATGGCATTTATATACTGCAGATGTGAGGCTTTTCCTGAGAGCCTCTGTGCTCCTCTGCAGGAAAGGCGTTGGGGCCGGTGTCCTGTTGACATGTCCACTTGAGACTGGAGCTAAGGATCTTCCAGCCGCATATCAAAGATTGAGAAGTACGAAGCGTGGGGTCTGGCAGCGGCTGATTGTTTTCTGTGAGAGGAGGGGCCGTGATTTTTCCCTTGTGTCTCCAGATTGACAGTCTCTCGTTATTAGCCCCCTGGAAACAGGCACTTTGACTGAAAGAGCCATCCCAGCCTTCACTGTAACAATCAAAGCGGCTCAAGAATAAACATGGCTTGACAAGAATAAACACAAATTGCAGTGCTTGCTGTGAACAGCGATATCCAAGGGAGCAAACATCAAATGAAGGATTATCCCTGTTTGCAAGGAAGCTCTTCTAGCAAGAGATTGAATAAGGACCATCTGTAGCTCAGAGCAAAGGGGCTACCAGGAGAACCTGCTCGTGCCATCAGGAGCTCTCCTGTTTGAAGCTCACATGGTCTCCTTTAAGCACTGTCTGGTCTTACTTCATATGCTCCGTTGACTGCTGGAGCCCTGAGCTCTTTGCCGGTATATCCAGTTTGCAGGCAGCGTGGGCAAGCCCAGAAAGCCCAAGGAGGGGACTTGTGTGGAAGGAGGGTTAGAGAGAGGATGAGGAGAGCTTCCCTGAGGTGGGCAGGTGCGGCAGGTATTGGAGCTGGCTGGGGTGGCTGCTAGCAAAAACATTGAGCTCCTGCGGGAGCTGGAGGAAGATCACATCAACCAAATCCTGCGGGAAGCTCTGCTTTCTGCTCCTGACGCTAATGCTGCCAGTCTTAGGGCAGAAGCCCTAAAGGCGGCTCTTAACCAGCAGCCGTCCCCCCGCCACCAGCAGCAAGCGAACACGAGCAAGCCTTCCTCCCCAGACCCTCGCTGAGAGACAGCCCACACAACATAAATCAAATTTGGAGGCACAGAGGTTCCATAAACAAGCTTATTTTCTGAAGCCAGGTCCCATTATGTTATCTGTCACTTTATTGGTGTTTCTGAGCCATTTATTTTTATGTATATACATAGGAGCTGGTGAGCCAGCATTGGCCTGAGAGTATAAAGCTGACAAGACACCGTAGCGGCATGTGAAACCTGTCAGCAGAGCAGCCGCCTGTGAAATGAACATGAGAGCCGACGATTTTATTTACGGGGAATATCAGGTAGCACGTGCCGGAGCTGTGGGTGCCACCAGGCCTGCACCTGGCCCCCGGCAGTGCTGCCCTGCTGCCGCCAGTCCTGAGCCCTCTTGAGAGGGACCGGTACCAGACCTATCACAGGCAGGGGATAAGGTCTTGAGGCAGCTGGAAATGAGATTTTCTTCTTAAGGAATATCTTAAGCTGCTGAAATACTTTGGTCACCCAGTATCCATATAAAAGGGCAAATTTTCTTGGGGTGGAAGGGAATTAATAGAGTTTTGCAACACTTTGCTTTCCAGTCTTGATCTTCTTGGTAATTATTCTCTTAATGTTTTGTTTGTTTGTATTTAAGATAAACTCATTTAGTGTAAGGATTTGTTCTGAAATGGGAAAACTGGAGTTTCCTTATCTAAAAAAAAGTAGGGCTTTTAAATGTTTTTGAACTTTTTTCCAGTTATTTTATCCCTGGAGCAACATTTTGCCAAACCCAATAGTCTTTACAAAAGCATAAATGAATAATTGTTTCTGTCATGTTCCAGGAGAAAAGTATTTAGATCAGCATTTTTTCCTCTCAGTTGGAGCAAACATTTTGGATGTGAGATGGTTTTATGGGTCATTGAAAACCCTAAAGAATCATCTAGATTGTTATCAGGACAACGGTGCAAAACACAGACCCTACTCTTACCTTGTTGTGACCTTGCTGTAAATCCTCTGGTGTAGCGCAGAGAGGATGTTGCTGTCGTGTTCCGGTCCTTCAGCAGGCGAAAAGTGCTCGGTACGCTTTTGGTTGCTTTGGAAAGGCAGTTGGAGGTTGTGAGCGGCTGTGTTGCATGTGGAGGTTGGTGTTCCCTGGCTACTCTTGCCGAATTTTCAGCCCGGATGAATACATTCGCGCTTGCTGTGCCAGCCCTCTCCATTTCAGAGGCACCCTGGCCAAAGCTGGCACGCGGCGGCTTGGTAGACACCAGCATGGCTGCGTGCCACCCCACCATGGGCTGTGTTTCAGCAGCGGGAGGAGTATGTTATGGCTTGTGCCTGGCAGAGGAAAGGGTCAGCGGAAAGTACCGTGCTGCGTGCCAGTCCCACTGCCGCAGGGAGAGCAGCGGCCCTGTGGGGCTATTCCTGCATGAGCATGTCTCTGATGCATAAAACCTTGCTAGGTTCTGTTTGGCAGGAATAATACTTAAAATTTTAATCTAGACTCCCACCCTGTCTTCATGGTTCATGAGCAGTAGCAATGTGTTATCTTCCTAGAGCCATTCAGGAAAATGCCTCTGGAGCAGCTGCATGTCTCATGGGTGTCCCACGGAGAGCTGAAGGCCATGGGTTGGATGGTGGCATTTTTCCTCCTCAAAGCGGCAAGCCCTGACCTGTTGGTAGGAAGTTTCCCGGTACTGCGCTGCTGCCTGCTTAAAAGCGAGTGGTATTACTTTAATCCTCAGCTTTCTCTCTGGTTTGTGTGAGGAGCACGTTTCCTTCCCTGGTTTGACTTGCAGTCTCTTCCCCCACCCAGCACATCGCGTGCCAGCCGGCTGCAGGAAGGGCCTCTTCTCCCTTCTCCTCCGTGAGCAAGAGCAGGCAGCTCTGCCTGATGCATCTGTTGCCTTCCAGCCTGGATCATTCCTCTGCAGGTTTGTCTCTCACCTGCCTGGGCACTGCTAAATCTTCCCTGGAAGGAACAGCTATTTGTCAAGTGAAATAGGAAGGTTTGAGTCTCACGTTCCCCAAGGCCACTTAGCAGGGCTCTGGCTGCTCTCTGGACACTTGGTTTTCTGCGCCAGCGTGGTACGAGCGAGAATGAAGGCCACGAAGCTTTTCTGGAAAGACAGCTGCCTTCACCCTGGCCAATGTCGGCACTGCTGCTGTGATCCCTTGTGGCAAGCACTGCATGCATCTTCTCCTCCCCAGCCTGGAAAAGTGTAACGTGCCCTGGGTTTACCCTCCGTGGAGCAACGTCTGTGGTCCGCGCGCTGTCGCCTCGTTCCTTTGTGCTTCTCTGCACTGAGCCACTTATTGACTGGGAGTGTAATTGTGCTGCATCATGTCTAATTGGTTTGCTCTGTCGCTCTCCATTTGCTTTCTCTGTCTGCACCCTCCCCACTCCCCTCCGTAAACGTGCCGAGCTGTGAGCGTGAGCAGGGCGCAAGGCCACAGTCCTGATTGCTGAAGGAAAAAAAGGCACCCAACTTCCTCCTTTCTTTTCCTAAATTTAAATGACAAGAAACAGAGGAAAACAATTTTGCAAACCCTTGGCAGAGGGCCAGCTCTGATAAAGAGCCGTAATTAATCTCCCCAGCTTTATTAGAATATCATTACAATTAACTCAGCAATCTTCTGTTGATCAAAGCCATTGTTTCCCGCAGAGCAGAGGAAGCCAGTGTAAGCCTGGATTGTGCAGTGTTTAATAGCACCTAGATAGAGCTGGATCATTCCTGCCAGCCCAACAGCAGCCGCTCCGTCCTCCTGGCTGGCAGCACAAGGACCGGCAGAGGTGTGGGCAGGGGAGCTGTGCTGGCACAGACCTCTGTCCTCATCCTGGCTCTTGAGCCACTTGCAGCTTTGATTTTTTTCAGCTACTCTTCTTTGTTGAGCTGTTATATCCCAGATCCCTTGTGGGCACCTAAGTGTCCCTTATTCCCGATGTAGATGCTTTTGGGTCCAGCCTTTTAAGCACTGGGTTTATTCCTTTGTGTGTGTTCACACAGCTCTTTGCATGCCTGCTTCCCAGCCTCAGCTGGAGATATGGTGACTGCTGCAATAATACAGCTAACAGCAGCAGAGCGGGTAAAGAAACCAGGGGAAACATTTGTGGAAGCCACATTTGAAAGGAGAGTTGTCAGAATGAAGCTTCATAAGCTCTGCAGTTAAATAGCCCGAGATGTGTGCTATAGAAAAGCAGAGAAAATGAGCACTGTTAAACTACCCCTTTCTTCCTTTTCAAACGGTTCTTTTAATATCTGGTATTTATCTGTAATTTAAGCCCATGATTAGTTTTATCAAAAAGATAGTTCTGAGGCAGAGATCTTAAAAATGATTAGGTGTGTGTTTGAAAGACAAGAACAACTCCACTTGCACTACAGGATAAAGATGTATCTGTGTGCTGCCTTGAGCGTCCATCTGTGAGGGCCTTGTGCCAGAAGGAACCTCCTGCCTCTACACAAATCCCAACCCACCCCAGTCTTTCAGCGCACTTCTCATTCTCTTTTGAAGGTGCGAGAGCCGGACCCCCTTGTCACTGGGCAAGATTGTTTGTCTGAGGTGATTTTGTGTCTCTTCTTCCTCATCACACTTCTGCTTTTGGAAAATACTCTCAACTTTGGTGCTGTCACTGGGGTCCTGACAACACAGCCTTACTGACAGCTCCGGGTGCGTGGACCTGGAGACACCTGAGGCGTGGAGGCATTTTGCAGTTTTGCTTCAAGAGCATCCCATCAGAGAGGCTTGCTATGGAGGGGGATGGAGGGCCTGCAGCCTGTTCCCCATCTACTCCTGCCTCTTTCTGCATGGTGGCAGCCCTCTGCCAGGCTGGAGCAATGCCCAAGGACTCTTCTGCTCTCTGGTTGTTGGTACAGAACCAAGGAGGTTTGCTCCAGGGCAAACAGCCTGGCCCTGCCTCTGTTTTCAGCCTGATGTAAGATAGCACAGGTGGAGGTTTTATCCCTAAAATGGCTCTGCCACAAAGGATTTACATGCTGTGAGCAGACACAGTGAGCGTGAAGCCATGCTATCTGGTTGCACAAAGAGAAGCACAGGAATTTAAAAAGCTTTGGGTCTCTTCTCCCGTGGTTTCTGGAGCAGGTTGCAATGGGCAGGCGAGCTGCAGTGGAAAAGGCAATGCTAAGCTGCCTCGCCAGTCTGCCTGGGAAGGGTTGTTAGGTGAAGGCATCTGAAGCCCTTGCTCTTGCTTTTTGTCCTGAATTCTCATCTGTTTGAATTGTCAACACTTGTGAGCCCTGGGAAAAAGAAAAGAGAAAGAAAAGGCAGGTCCAGGGTTGGGTCTAACTGACCTTGGCATTGTCCCTTTAAGCAGCCACCCAGGAGAAGGGAGCAGCTGCTCCAGTCCATTTGCTGGTGCAGATAGAGCGATAGCAGGCAGCCAGGCAGCCCTGCCTAGCTTCACCTGCTCTCTGCAAATCCTTAACCCTTCAGAGGTGGAAAAAAAGGGGCAGGACTGCATTTGCAGCATAGATCTCCTATGCACAGTGCAGGGTGTATGGAGCAAATGCACCTTGCTGGCGGCACCAAGCACCAAGCAGGATCTGGGGGTGGCACCCACTGCTGGAACTACTGCTGCAGGTCAGGGGCATGAGTAAATTAAGAAAATGCAATCAGACGACTTCAAGGAAGAAAGGTTTGTTAAGGTCTAACAAGGACATGGTGCAGATACACTGCGTGGCTCAGAAGCTCTCTAACCTCGGGTTGCCTGAGGCTGGGAGGGATTGCACAGAAGGCCGGTAATTAGGGTTATTCTGTACTCATCTGGGCCTTCCCTCTGCCATAGGCACCTGCCTGCAGCCATGCCTGGGGACACGCTCCTGAGGGACACGGCCCTGGAGCTGACTCAGCATGGCCCTTCTCAGGGTGCAGACCTTCCCTGGTCCCTGAACCTTCATACAAGGGAAAGCTGAAGTTTTTCATCTTTCCCAAGCTTGTGTCCTTGGGTATGGCAAGTGAACCTCCAGTGGGTGGTGGACACCTGATCTCTCACCTCTCCAGACCACTGAGGAGGAGCTGTGGCTGGATGAGGGTTAGGTTTGCTTTCCCCAGCACGGCTTGGCCAGGGCACAGCCTCCAGCACAGGCGCAGAGACATAAGCCCTGCAGCCTGCATCAGGGACCTCAAGTTTGGTGTAGGCTGCCACTTAGGACCCCCGACCTGAGGCAATAGAAAACCCTAAGAAGAAAAAAAACAAACCCGTAAGGGCCGTAAAGCCTCTGACGGCAGGGGTTGTGGCTTCATGTAAAGTGCCTTAGTCTCCATGAGGTCCTTTGCTGGTCGATCCCTAAGATGAGAACTTGTTCTTTCCCACAGTGGCCGCCAGCGCTACTCAGCATGGGTGAGGGTGGGAGGGGTGGGCTGAGCAGGCTCGGAGGGAGCAGGAGCTGGGGGGCTCTTCTGAAGGGCTTAAAGCAAAGCTTCCCTCCCCACACCCTGTCCCACCTTCCCTGGGAGGCAGCAAGCACTGCTCCTCCCCAAACGGCTGGGGACATTAGGCTTCCGACACAGCTGCCTCAGGTCTCCGAGTGAGACACAGGGGCTGAGTGTCAGGTTGTTATTAAATATCATTAGTAAGTGACAAAACTGTGTGGAGAACTTCAGGCACAGATAATGGCTGGAGGAGGGATCGTTTGCAGTGCCGGGGAGACGAGTGAGTGGTGAAGGTCAGAGACGTCTCATTCTGGGCTGCCTCTGACTCCATCTCCTGCTCATCACCTCGAGGAGGCAGGAGGGATGGGTGTTTCCTCAGGGGGAGACACGGGTTTGCAGGGAAACCCTGCGTGTCACCAGGGGAACTTCAACATGCCCAAGCATGGTGTCCCCAGGATGGCCTGTGCATGAGGAAAGGGGACCTTTGCAGTCCCCAGATCCTCCTTCGCCTCTTGTATCACTCTGTTCTTTAGGGACTCCAGTATGGGGCAGGGCAGACTCCCGCCCGTCATGGTGGATGTTTTAGAGTCTCTTTTACCCAGTGGAGGCAACTGGAAAAGAAATTTTGCAAATGTTTTTCTTGCTAACTATTTTCCATGCTTGGTGTGCTAGCTTTCCCCCAGAGGGAGCTGGAGGTGGTGGACCACTGAGGCGGCAGCGCCCAAACCAGCAGCCCCAGCATCTCCAGGAAAGCTGCCTGCTTGCTTCGGTGCCTGGCTAGCCATGGAGCTCTGGGGAGGAGCTGGCTTTAGTGGCAGGGACACAAGTTGAAAAGCCAGAAAGCACCTAAGGGGTGAGATGGAGGCAGAGGCACCTCTGGTGAACATGCCTGGAGTGGCAGCTAAGGGACAGTGAGTCGTGTAATCATCTGCTTGAAGCAATCGCAGGCCGTCAGCGGAGCGGAGAGACACTTCCTCGCGTTTATTTAAGGCGAGATGCCCTAGTTTCGTGCTTTCAGTGGAGTCCCTAATTATTCCTCAATCTTTGTAGTGAGCTAATTAGTTTCGCAGCACTCAAGGCTGGGGAACACTGATAGGCTTGGGAAGCACAAGCTGGAGGGACGAGGAGGAGGAGGGGAGATGGGAGATGGCTGACTGGCAGACGGGAATGGCTGGGAGCAGGGCAGGGTTTGGAGAGCTGATGGATGATGGTCTGGGAAGGATGATGGAGGAGGGAAGAGCCATAATCTTGTGTCAGGCAAGGTGCTGGAGTGTAACGATACGGGGAACAGTAATGAAGCGTCAGGCGGTAATTGAGGGGGGTGGCGAGGTGGGAAGGGAGCGAGAGGGATGGTCTGTGGGAGAGCAGCCACAGAGCCCAGCACAAGGCCGGGTGCTCGCCGCAGGGCTCAGGAGGAGGGATCCTGCACGGAGGGGTGCACAGCCGCACACAGGGCAGCAAGCTCTTACATGGGCACTTCCTTGAGCAGCTGTCTGTCCTGGGGTGCTGCTGACTCAGGCTTGCAGGACCGGCAGTGTTTCCAGACTGTCCCATCTCTTTTCTAGCTTAGTGGTGACACCGAGGAGGTCTGCTGGGAGAGGCCAGCCCAGTCCCCACCACATGGAGCGGCTGGTCCCCAAGCTGGAGGCTCCCCTTCCCACCTGATCAGAGCCAGATCTTTTGGAGAGAGCCACCACAGATAAGGTAACCCACGCTGATAACTGGGTCCACGATGCTCCCGTGTACGCAGTAGGCTCTGGCTGGTCGGTCCATGCGGATGCCTCGCTGCTCTGACACAGGGTTGTGCTCCAGAGCCCATGCTCCCTACATCTGCACTGCGAGCCTGAGGAGCGCAAAGGTCTCATTCCTGTTCTTGCTGTCGTTGGGAAGTTCCCAGTGGCCACCGAGTGCACACACTGAGTGTGTGACAACTCTGAAGTGCCCAGGTGGCCGTGGATTTATTAGGGTATTATCCTACTAGTGCTGCAAATGGTGTCATCTGTCTTCTAAACTTTGCACTTTATTTCAGGGAGAGAATTTTTAGTATATCCAGGCAATATGCTGTAGTTTTAGCATATGATAAAGCCCTGCTGGGAAGTGTAGTTCTATTGATTTTGTTACTAAAGTGCCACTAGAATAAATTTGCTCATTTGAATGAAATGTCTTATTACCTGGATCGTAACAGGCACATGATGAAATCTCCGGAGGGGCTGGAGCTACCCGCTGCCTGGTGATGGGGAGCTGAGACGGAGCAGCTGACAGGGACCCACAACTGCCATCCTGCTCACCCCAGGCTGAGTCCCCCCAAGACCCTCAGCACCCGCCTGAGTCTGCTGGGAAACTCTGCTTGGAAACCTCAGGAGGGGAACAAACTGCAGTGGCAGGGGGCACTGTGTTTTAGTGGAGGATCGTATTGTTCCTCTGATCCTTTGCTCAGGTAAGTATGTTGTTTTAAAGGGAATTGAGGAAAAATCTCTTTCACAGGGCAATATTTCTTTAGTACCATCAGTAATGGGGGTGGATTGGGAAATGAACCGTTCCCCATTACACTGGGACCTAACTGCTGCACAGCCCATGCTTTCCAGTCAAAATTTGATTGCCTTGAATCCTGCAGATTATGGAAAATAAGAAAAGGGCCTAGTAAAATTTATGGGTTTTAATCATAAACCAATAGAATCACAGTAAATCTATCATAAGCATGCAGATATGGACCCAGAGAAAAGAGAGGAAAGCAATAGGCCCGTTTTTTCCTAGAGGAACTGCATGTACCCATGGTGGGGCCAGGGAGACGGGGTGCAGGGCTGCTCCTCTGGCCATCTCCTCTGGGGTGTTGAGCCCCCACACCTCAAAGCCTTCCTCCTCTGCTGTGTCCTGCAAAAACCTGGTAACAGGGATGGCACTGCAAAGTCCATGCCCTGTCTCATGGCAAACCGGCCAGGCAGGGCTGGAGAGCATGTGGGGAGTGAGGAAGGAGGAGGTGGGAAAAGCGGAACAAGGCAGGAGAGTGGAGGAAGAGAGGGAAGGAAAGGGAGAAAGGAGAAAAGGAGGTGAAGCCCGAAGGTCTTTCCCTCCTCCCCTCCTGCCACTGTGCTGCTTGCCATGGAGGCAGCAGGATGGGACCCTGCCAGGGGAGGAGGGAGGCAGAGATGTGGGGGAGAAAAGTGTGTGCAGAGAGGGGACTGTGGGAAGCACAGATGTGGCGGGGAGAGAAGAGCACCTGACAGAGAGAAATGGCAGGAGAGCAAGAGAGAAGCACAGAAGGCAGAAAGTATTTAAAAAAATAAAAAAAAGGAGAGAGCGTGCGATAAGGAAGAAAAAAGGGAGAGAGTAAAAAATTGACTCTGAAGCAGAGATAAGGGAGGGAGGGCAGTTAGCGAGAGAAGGAGTAAAATTAAGTGCGATAAGGCCTGATAGAAATGGGGGAAGGCAGCAAGCCCAGGCAGCGCAGCCAGGGTCTGCGGGCAGAGAGCCGGGGGGGTGGGCTGCAGGGGGAAGGAAGGGCCAGCCCGACCCCTGCTTGTCACCCCTGCATAGGCACAGGTGTCGATCTCAAACTTGGCTTTTTGCGCTGCTCTACGTGCCTCTGACGTTCCGGGGAGAGGAGCTGAGTGGGCGCGGGGATTGAGGAGGGTGGCTGGGGAGTCAGCGGGTATAAATGTCTCTCCCGCAGGATGCTCGTAACTCTGCTCCTGCCTCGGCAGCGGAAGGGGAAAGCCGGGTGCCTGCCAGCCACAGCCCACAGTGGTGGTGGGAAATGTGGAGCCTGGTGAGGAGGCAAGTGCCTGGGGTGGGTGATGTGCCCAGGTTGGAAGTGCTGAATAACCCCTCGTCCTCCTCCCTGCCTCGTCCCAACACAGGGTGCCTGTCATGGAGATCCCCGTGGGGCTCCCATCAGTCTTGGAAGTAGGGGAGGTAAGGTGCGTTTCGCAGGCAGCCTCCCCTCCTTGCCCTAAACACATCTCTTCCTGGGTGGTTTTTTTTTGCTACCTCTTTTAAGTTGTTTTATTAAGTGCTTTTTATTTATCCTTATTAAAAAAAAAAAAAGTGAGAAGAGCTGTCTGGCTCTGACACATAGCCCGTGGTTACCTGAAGAGCAATGCTGGAACCCAGCCCCTGCTCTCTCATCCCTGATTAAACTGCAGAAGAAACACACTGTAAATTTCAGCAAAGGAGAGAAAAAGAGTTGATTCTTTGGGGTTTTTTTCCCTATCTTTACCAGCCATGAAAATTGCTGAGCCGAGATGCTGGCCACTCTGAGATGCTTTTCTTCTGCTCCATCCATCTGCTTTAATCACATGGTGACTGAAAAAAAAAAAAAAAATCCAGTTCACAAAGGATCAAAGATTAAAAAATCAGTGTGGATAATAAACAAACTGTGTGGCAGGCAGCAGGGCCACAAGAGCATCGGACAAACTCACTAATGAGGGACTTGGAGCCGCAGCTCGGGTGCGGGGCAGGCAGCACGGCTTTACCCCCAGGAGGGTTTCGAGCAGCAGAGGTGGTGGGTCTGGGGACACATGTGGGTCTGGGTGGCAGGTCCTGGGCTGGGAAAAATCCTGCGCTCGCACAGCCCGAGACCTTTTGCAGAAAAGAAGTAAATTTCTCTCTTCTTTTCTTTTTTTAAAGTTTCTTTCTAACAGTGAAAGACTTGATTTTTCCCTTTGATTGCTGGGACACTGTAGTATGCTGCAAATACCTTGTTGGACCTGGTTATTAGTATTTTTTTTTTATCTGCATGTGTTGAATTAGCTCTTTTAATTACAGCATTAAAAAAGGATAACTGGAGTCAATTAAGAAGCTCTTTCAGTTTGCCAGTGTTAATAGCTGTCCAGCAACACGGAGGCCCCCCTCCACCTCTCTGCCGTCTGTTGAACCGCTGATTTGAGTTCTTGTCAGTCCTGGCAACGAGGCTCAAACGGAGATTTCTGCACCTAACGTGCCGCTGTACGTGGCCTTCTCAGCTGCGCTCGGCTGGGCATCTTACTCCGGAGGGCTGCGGCCTCGGTGCATCCCTGCCTCTCCCAGGGGAGTGCTGCTCCAAGCCGGTGCTCAGCGTTCCCGGAGCCGAGCGCACCTGCCTTCAGCTTCAGGCCTGGGTTTGTGTGTTGCTGTTTGTGGTTTCATATTTAGCTCATTGAAATGTTGATTAAACACCGGTGGGAGGGGAAGCTTGCAAAGAAGCATTTTGCTTTGGCTCTTTTAAAAAGCAAAAGGCTTTTAAAAAAATGTTTTGGTTTCAAAGTTATAAAGGAAAGATGGGTTAGAGATGAGAAACTAAGAAATCAAAGCTCCTGAAACCCGCTGCAGAGAAAGAAACACAAAATGTTTTGTTTGAAGATGAATAGAAAGCTGAAACCAGCAAAAAATCCCCCCTCCCCACAAGCACAGATGTTTCAGGTTGGTTCTTCTAGATTGGCACGTTGCTGGAAGAAAAGCAAATCCATTCTTTTCCCTGTCGGCGCTCCAAGTTCCTGTCGCTTATTTTTTATCATCTTGTAGTGCCTTTGATCCCTGAAGGTTCCTTAAGTGCTTTACAAATCAAGCATGCAAATCTCGGCTTATCCACCTTGGAGATGCTGCTGAGGCTGGGCGGGCCAGGAAGCCGCTTGCCGGTGCGGTGCCACCAGTCCTGGTGGCAGACGGGAAGGATGGGAAGCACCCGCTGCATCAGTAACGCTTATAAAAACCTTTAGTGCCCATATTACCATTGTTTGCAGGGATGTTTTGTGCTTCCAGCACGGCCACAGGCCATCAGGCTGTGCTGGGGTCCCCAAGCCACGGTACCAGCTGTGTTTCTGCCATGGAAAGGCCCCGTGGGGAGGGCTGGCCGTGACCTTCGCCCTGCTCTGCACCTTCTAGGGGTTGGGAAGTTGGCACAAACCAACTGGGGAAGCGCTGAGCTGGTCTGATGATGCTCCTCCTATTTTCAAAGCTTGACTTCGGACATCTCTTTTCCCATAGCTCTCGGTCTCTTAATCTCGTTCTGTGGTTGCCCTCCTGACTTGCTCCTTTTAATTCACTTGCTGTATGACACTTTTATGCTGATGCTTTCTGTAGGCTGTGCCACATCTCGCTGCTGTAGGTAGCTCTGGTCTCAGGGCAGAGTGGCGCTGTCACACCTCTCTTGCAAGGGATGCACGGGTCAGCACAACCCTGCCCCGGGGGCCAATTTAACCCCCATTCCTCCCCTTTTCCTCGTTGAGACAATACAAACCTCCCAGACCTCCTGATCCCAAGTACTAGAGCCGAGCAAAGGGAGGTCGCTGCCTGGTGATGGGCATGCTGGAGCTAGCGCAGCCAGCACGTTACACCCTGCGCCACCTCCCTGCTGCAGCCCTGTGCCTGTTCTCCTGCGGCTCAGGCTGTGTGTGTGTTTATAATAAAATATGTAATTTTATTTGTTTTCAGACAAGGTCTCCTGCAAGCCTGGAAGCTAAATTCCCTTGGACGTGCCTGAAGGTGCTTTTCCCCGAGTCTGGCTGCCAAAGGTCAGGTCCAGAAATCACCGTGAGAATCATTACAGGCAGGTGGGGAGCAGCGCTGGAGCTTCTGGGGCTGCTGGGGGCCGGGGGGGGCCCGGGAGGGCGGGGCCG
>NW_008825303.1:3612831-3618655 GCF_000699105.1 Pygoscelis adeliae
GGGGCTGCTGGGTGCCGGGGGTGCCCGGGCAGGCAGGGCACTGCCTGCTCGTGCTGCCAGCAAGGGCGCTAACGGAATTGCAGCATCCCTGCCCACAGGGACAGGTGTCCACAGCACAAGAGCCAGCTTGTCCCCCATCGGAGAGGAGACAGCGCTGTGCTGCTGGCAACGGCAGGGAGAAAGTCCTCTCCCCAGGGAAGGGGCAGTGGGATCCCCAGGTATCCCCAGTCCCGCTGCCAGCACTGCCCAGGCAAAGCCTGGCCCCGCTGGCTCTCAGCCTGGGGGCCGCGGGCAGGGCGAGCTGCGGGCTGCCCTGCAACAGGGCTTCGCGTCCCTCTCACCCCGCAGAGAGCAAGCAGACACAGCCCCGCCATGTACTGCTTACACACATCAGCCCTGCTGCCCTGCTCCCCCGGGCTTTGAGGGCGGGCAGGGGAACCGGCTATAAAACCACAGCTGGTCCTTGGGGGGGAAAAAGTCAAACTCCTCTAGGTGCTGTGCGGGGCCCAAGACACCAGGGGAAGTGCCTCTGGGGGGAGCGCGAACCTTTGGCGTCAGCGGGAGACTCGCCCTGGCCTGGGGCTGTTCCTAGTGAGGCGGCTGGAAAATGCCTCCGAGGCCAGGAAGCGAGCACTTGCCAGAGGTACAGAACTGGACAGATCAAGAAGTCAAGATTTTGCATTCCAACTATCTATAGGAAATAGGGTTTTTTTATTATTTCAAGTTTTCATAAAAATCCATAGTTATTGAAATCAAAGTTACAGAAGAAAGTTCGTAACTTTTTATTGATTTTATTTCTTTTTTTCTTTCTTTTTTCCCCCCTCTGTTGTTTTTCCCTCTCAGAGTTATATCTGACACCAGAGTCCATCGGACAAAGTCCTTACAAACACAGGAGTCCTGAAGACATCGGCTGAATGTTTTCCTGGTATAAAGAAGAAGAGGAGGAGAAAGAGGTGGTGACAGTGCGGGTGCAGTGGGTTTGGACAGGGGTGGAGGGCGTGGTGGAAGGAGAGAGGTCGGTATGTTTGTAGCAATGTTTATTTTTTAATTATTTTTTATTTGTTCATTTGTTCTTTTTTAAAAAAAAAAACAACACCGTTATTATTTGCAAATTGTTGCCTGGTTAGATCATTTTCATGTTGAACTTGCGCGGCGCGTCGGCAGAGCTGATGCCTGCGTCGGACTTGCGTGGCACGTACTCAATTTCAATGTTGTGCTTGGTGTTGCCTTTCCCCCGGCTCCACAGGAAGAGGAGCACCAGACAGAAGAGGACGACACCCAGGAAGGAAATGAAGCCCATGGTGGTGGCGATGATGAGAGTCTTGATGTCAAAGGGGAAAGGCACGGTGGCGCGCGTGCTGTTGGCATCGCTCTCGTTGGGCTGGTTGGAGATGAACGCGAAGGTCTTGTTGGGCTGGTGGGGCCAGTCTGGGGAGTAGCTGCGCACGTGCAGGTGGGCCAGCATGGTGTCGTTGCCACCCGCGTTGCTGGCAATGCATAGGTAGGTGCCATTGTCCTGGATCTGGGCATAGCGCACCTCCAGCGTGCCGTCAGGGAAGACAGTGAGCCGCCCGTTGGTTTTGGTAGAGATGAGGTGCTTCCGGGGAGAGAGCCACATGATGGTGGGGGGCGGGTCCCCATCTGCCCCGCAGACGAAATGGACCGTGTGGCCTTCGTCCACGAAGATCTGCTGAGGTTTGCGGTCCCGTATCCGTGCTCGGCGGCAGGTGAAGTAGTTGGGCAGGAGGACGTCGGGGAAGTCTTTGAACTCCTTGCCCTGGACGAACTCGGGGGTGGAGCAGGTGGGCTGCTGCTTGTTGAAGTTCAACCTCCATCGCCGCCGGAAAACCCAGAGCAGCCGACAGTCGCAGGCTAAGGGGTTGTTGTCGAGGATGAGCGTCTCCAGGTTGCCCACTGAGTGGAAGGCCGACTCCTCCAGGGTGGTCAGCAAATTCCCCGACACGTTCAGGATGCGCAGGTAATTGAGGCCGCGGAAGGCGAAGGGCTCGACCGTGGTGAGCTGCCCTCCCACCAGCTGGATCTCCTGCAGCCTGAGCAGGTCATGGAGCATGGAGCCCTCGATGGTGACAATGGGGTTGTAGGACAGGTTCAGGAACCGGAGGTAAACCAAGTGCCTCACTGACACATACGGGATGGACGTCAGGTTGCAGTGGGTGATGGACAAGGAGGTCAGGTTCAACCCATAGAGGCAGTTGGACGTCATAGTATCCAGGTAGGGCCAGTGTGAGATCTCGAGGACCTTGAGCCGGTACAGCCTCTTGAATGAGTAATCCCGGATGGTGTTGATGTTCAGATGGCGCAGCCGCAGCACGATCAAGCCATGAAGGTGAGACAGGGCCTCCGTGGGGATGGAGGTCAGGTTGCATTTCTCCAGGGTCAGCTGCTCCAGGCTGTTGAGCCCGCTGAAGGCCCGGTGGGAGATGTAGACAAGGTCGTTGTCCCCCACCTCCAAAGACTTCAGGTTGTACAAGTCCTGGAACATGTAGTCTAGGAGGATCACAATTTTGTTCTCACTAATGTCTAGCTTGGTAAGGTTGCTGAGTCCAGTAAACACCCCCAAGGGGATCAGCTTAAGTCTGTTACTCCTGAGCCCCAGCGTCCTCAGGTTGAAGAGGTTGTTGAAAGCCCCAGGTTCAATGGCACTGATAATGTTCTCGTTTAGCTCCAGCTCCTCCAGGTGAGGGTAGTTGGCAAATTCATCCTGGTTGAGCGTCTTGATGCGGTTCTTGCCCAAGTCCAGCAGCCTGGTCTCGGTCGGGATCCCCTCCGGCACGACCATGAATCGCTTCCGGTGGCACAGGACGGCGCGCTCCTGGGCAGAGCACTCGCAGCGCGGCGGGCAGCCCGTGGCAGAGCCGGACAGGATGGATCCCAGCATCAGGAGGAGAATCGGCTGCCAGCAGGCCAGGATTGGGCTGCGCATACTCGCCTCCCCAGCTACCATCCTATCTCTCACCTGTAGGTAACACGGAGGAGAGAAAAAGCAAGGTGGATGTGAGCAAACGATGGGCACGACCACAGCAAAAGCTTTACCGTCCTGGTAGAGCTGACGTTAAGGCGAAAGGCGCTGCCGAGGCATAGCAGTAGTTCTCATTTTCCAGCTGAAATCCAGCCCTTTGGCTGGGGCCCTCCCCACCCCCCAACTTTCCACTTGATGCTTGAACGTGCACAGACTTTGAGTGGAAAGCCTTGAGGAATTTGTGTCAGACAGACCTCGCTTCCTCGGCTTCTTAAAAAAAAAAACCTAAACACATCTATCTACATCCTATTTTAAGCTTTCGAAATTATTCCGTTCCCTGTAGATGGAGCCTGAATATAAAGGCTGCTTTGCAAATGCAGAGGAGCTGAGCGCGGGATTGAGCATCTGGGGGAACCCTGCTTGGGGTCAGCTGGGAGCGGGGTGTCTGCGTGCGGAGCAATGGCGACAGCTCCGCGGGAACCAGCCCCCTTCCTCCGTGCTCCCCCAGGCTCTGCAGCAGCCCGGTCTCGGTCTGCCCCGAGGGTTAGTCCCTTGCCTCCCGCCATGCCTGCCCGCAAGGTGCAGACCCGCACCGCTCCCCTCTGAGAAACAGCAACCGGTCAGTGTATCTATCTACAGAGTGAGCTATAGCCTGACGTGAGGTCCAGGGGCGCTGTGGGTACGGGGGTCTGCCCAGTCTCAGCTGGGCAAGGCCCGGCGTCCTGCTGCCTTCCCTGGGGAGGGCTGGGGGACCCACTCGGGGGTTACGGTCTGGCTTGTGCCCCGGCCCGGAACCGCCCCGGCCCATCGGCAGGTGGAAGTGAACGCTCCCTGTCGCGCTGCCTCTGTTGCATTTATTTCCTTGTTGTTCAAGCTGTTACGAGGGATCAAATCATACTAATATTGCATATTAGATGTACAGCTACTCCGGACCGTGTTTATATCTATTGTTATGTGTACACTCTGCATTACTTCCACTAATGCTATTTATGGCTATCACTGAATATACTCAACACATTACTTCCATTGGCTCCGTTTGTATCCGTCATTATATATCCTGTGCATTACTTTCCCTGCTCTGGCACTATTTATGGGTCTGGTACGCATTCTGCGCATTACTTCCATTGCGTCTGTTCATATTCATGATTTCATACAGATATATGAGCCAAGCATAACTTTTGTTCCCAAAAAATTATTCAACGTTTCTTTGCAAGATGAAAGATGATGGACTGGCCATAAACGTGTCCACCAGCACCATCTCGGAAACCACCAGGCCTTGGCACACCAGGCGGTCTGGCTGTGAGGTCCTGGAGTCCCCACAGAAATCCTCCTGCAGTTTTGTCCCGGCTCACTGTCCTTCTCCATCCCCTTTCCCTGCTATCTCTGCAGTGGGGCTCGTCGCTGGGCACCACCCAAAGCACGTCACCCCCACATTGAAGGGGTACGGTGCCGGGAGCTGATCCCGCACAGCTCTCCTGGCAGCGGTGCCGAGCTCCCTCCCGCTGGCCAGCAAGTCCCACTCCAGTGGAAACATTTCCAGTGGGTTTGCTTGGGCCTGGGCCAGGCTGCAAAGAGCCGCGTGCCAGGTATTTACGATTCATCATCTCCCATGTCATCACCTTCCTTGTGCTGACAGTGCTGGGCAGCCTTACAAATACAAGCAGGGCTGCTGCTACCGTTGCGATGCCTCTGGGGTGGGGCTGGGGCCGTGTCCTGCCGGAGGGACGTGCCGGTGCCCCAGGGCCAGGACGGCACCGCCCGTTGGCAGCTCTCAGGCAAAGGGCTGCACGTGGATTTGCTCCCCAGGCTTGTACTGCAGCCCCGGCCGGGGCTGAGCTGCCAGGGGTTCCCCGTGCCGCTGTCGCTACCTCTTCCCGTGGGCAGCACGCGACTGGCGAATGCCCCCTCCTCCTTCCTGCGAGGTGCCAGCGGCACTGCTGCTCCCACGGCCCGCTTGCCAACGCACGCCGGCTCTCGCAGCCTCCCTCGGCTGGCGTTTCTCAGAAACCAATTCCTGCTCCTCACAGCCGTGCTGAGAAAGCCATCAAAGAAAGCAAAACACTGCATGCAAAACAAAATACAGTCTAAGGGGCTTAATTATACCAGGGCTGAAAAGACTTCAGCTCATTAGAGTGCCAGGCAGCCGGCCTTATTTGGCTGTGTTCTGTGCTGAAATTTCAGCTCTGCCCGTGCGTGCAGCCATGCGCTGGTTCCTGCTGGGCGCGGGGTGGGGGTGAGAGCTGAATCCCGCTGCAGGGCCCCATGCATGGCTCCTGCATGGGGAGCGGACCTCCCCCAGGCCAAATTCTGCCTCTCCACCAGCGGGAAGGGGACTGCACCTGCAACACGTTTGGCTCCATGCTGTTGGCCCCGCACCGGCCGAGGGGCAGCAGCCAGAGCTGCTGGGAGCGATGCGGCGTTGATGGCTAAAATATAAGCAAAGAGGTGATAGATGAATGAAGCAAAGTCTGCATGGTGTTAAAGATGAGACAAGCCCACTTGCGCAAAATTAAAGTCTAGACACACCTCACACGTTATTAGTTCTCAGCTAAATTTAAATCCGTGATAAATACACGCCCTGACAAAAACATCTGTAATCTTAATAGCCAGAGTCACAGAAAAGCTTTGGGAGAAAGACAATAAGCTGAAAAATTCTGGGCTAAGATGAGCTTTAAATCACTTCTGGTTCCCATTTACCTCTGGCTGTTTCAGAAAGGAATATTTGTGCCTCAAGGTGAGGTGGATATTAAGAGGTGCCCTTCTAAAAATGACTTGAATAGTGATTTTTGTGCGAGCTGAGGTCAGCAACCCGCGCATGGCTTTACAGTGACTGTCGCACCCCCC
>NW_008825303.1:3618755-3631461 GCF_000699105.1 Pygoscelis adeliae
GCCCCACGTTGCGGTGGTACCCTGCGCTGGGGCCGCGGGTGCCGGCCAGGCGAGGGGCTGTGGCCGCCTCGGGTGAGCTCAGGTGACTCTGGGGATGAGGCTTGGTGTCACCGGGGGAGAGGCGGCAGTGGCTGCTCTCAGCAATTGCCGCCTGCAGGAAACTGGGAAGTGACTGAAACTAAGCTCCACCAAGGGCTTTCCGAAAATTGAAGCCCTCCCAGATTTACTCTGAGGAGGACCGTGAAACGTGCCCAAGCACCCCTCCAGGGTGCCCGGCCATGGCCCCAGCACGAGCTGCCAGGCAGGATCAGGCCGCGTGGCTGTGATGCCCAGGCCAGGCCAGCCCAGGGAGAGTTGCAGCCCTCTGGCGTGAACGTGGCTGTCATTTCTCACATTAAAAAAAGAATCGATAAGAAAGGAGCAGCTGCCGGACTCGCTGCCTTCAGGCAATGAGCAAACCACTGCAAACCAAAGCAAAAATCATGCCCAGAGCCATGGCATCCATCACCTGCCAGGGTCCTCACCACCCTGACGCCTGGGGACGAGGGCTCCAAAGTACACCCCCTTCCCCCAGGGAAGCTGCTAGACTTGGCCCAAGAGGCGCAGATGGGCGCACTGGAGCCGCGCTGCCTCGCTGCTAAATGCAGCAGGACCTGCTGAGTGTCTCCGGCTGGGATCAGCACTGGGAGGAAAGACGTTATTCTGGGCCTGTGCCTGGAAATCCAGCCCGGGGCCAGGCTGGAGCGCCAGCATGCGTGGGGTTTGATCCCTCGAGACAGGCATGGGCTGCCTCAGCATGGGAGGAACGGCCCCGGGGAAACCAAACCCGGGCGATGACCCAGGAGGGAGCCCAGGCTCTGCACCTGGGTTTGCTCCTTAGTCTGCTGCTGCCCTCCTGCTCCAAGGGGTGGGCAGCACGCCTGGCCGTGCCCTCCACTGTCACCTCTGTCCCTGGGCTGTCCCCTGCTCACCGCCCCACAGGGGTGCCCAGCGGTCGGGGCTGGGCCGGTGCTCCTTGGCACGGAGCAATCTGCCATGCTGACAGTGAGCAAGCGCAAAAATCCCCAAGTCAGCTATAACCCCCACCTGGCAGCCATAAATTACAGTGTGGGAGACATTCACCCTTGAAGCAGATGCTTTCGAGAGCATCGAACGACAACAGGCAACTTAGGATGAAGTGAGCCATATCCCCAGGGGGGCCCGCAGTGCTCTGGGGGCTCAGCAGGGCCAGGGAGCGCACCCCCACCCCGTCCGTCCCTGCAGGAGCCGACCTTGCTGTGGTGGGGTGGCAGCACAGCTGGTGTTCCCAGCGCCACACAGGAGTGAGCCTGACCCCAGCAGCACTGGGCACCCACGCTGGGCTGCGGTGTGGGTACGGGTGCGGGTCAGCCACGGGCTCACCCCCATCTCTGGCCTGCTGGCTTTGCATGAAGCCGCCGAGACACAGCTCTCGGAGTCAGTGCTCTCGTCTCCTCTACGCTGCTCCAGCTAAATCAAATTTTATTGAACTTGACTACATTTTAGAGATAAAGACTCCAGGTTTACAAATAAATATTTAACAACCTTTCCTGCTGCTAAAAGAGTTGCTTATCCAGACCCCAGGCTCTGCACTAAGTGTTCCTGTAGCTATCTGCAAAGCAGCAAAACAAAGGGAGACGCTTTAATTTGCCAAACACGTTCGTGCCCATTTCCTCCTCTCTCCATCATTCCCCCTGCGTCCAGCACGCATTGGTGGGCCCTTTTGATTTCTCTCTCCTTCCTCCCCCCCACCTGCTCCCTCCTCCTCCTCTCTTCCCACCTAGTCCCTGGAGCACAGCCATCGGTAGTAGCTGCTCTCCTCCCTGGTGCCCAGGGGTGGTCAGGGGGTGGGTGGGAGCAGAGGCCAGCTCACAGAGCGGAGGAGGGGGCGGTTTCCCTTGCTGCTTGGCACGGGTGAAAAAGAAACCAAAGAGGGAGATCCCAAAGTAAGCCCTGAGCACTGCCAGGGCTGGCTGGTGGGCAGCGGGCGGGGCGGCTGGAGGCACAGCAGGCTGGCCTGGGTGATGGAAAGCTGCCGCCGCATTTCCTCTGGGCCTTCACTAACGGATGGGCTGTTAACGAAGGGCATGAAAACGGGCCGCCACAGTGCAGAGGGCTGCCCTGCGTCCTGTCCTGGCCCCAAATTCTTCAGAAGCAGCACAGGAGGGTGTGAGAAGTGGGGGAGAAACGGGCAGAAGCTGAGAAGGACGCCTCCAGCAGTACGGTGGGGACACACCAGCAAGTCGTGCGAGGCAATGAACTACGGCAGGTTAGCCAGAGAGGAGACCACCCCCAGCCCCACAAGCTGCCCGGGGTCACCGGCTCCCGCTCACCCACGTGAAGGCATGACTCTCCAGCCGGGAGCTTTCGCTCAGCCTTCTGAAGTACCTGCTTTCAGCTGCTCTGAGGCGGGAGCCTGGAATAGGTGTGCCGCAACCTGATCTGCTCTGGCAGTTGCTCTGAGGCTGTAAAAGAGCACGAAGAAGTATTTAAGATGCAAATCCCCTTCCGACACTGACAAGGCCTGGCTGGCACCAGATACCCCCAGCAGCCGGCCTGTGGGACTGCCCTGAAAAGGCGTTTCCTCGTGGCGACGGGCTCTTCCACCCAAAACGTGGTGCCCCCAGTGCCACAGGGGATTAAGTCAGGGAAGCACCAAGCCAAAGGGCAAGAGCAGCAGAAAAAAAAGCAGGGGGATGCACAGGGGAGAAGAGCTCTAAAGTGGGCTGAGGGGCCGGGATGCTGGAAGGGGGAGGCTTTGGTCCAGCCATCCGCTGGTTTAGCTCCGGGATGTGGATTTCTTTTACCCCATGCAGGGACAGATATTTATGGTGGAGGGACAACCGGCAATGGCCCAGAGCCAACCTGGAGAGTGGTTTTCAGGCTCGGCAAGCAGGTTATTGGAGCAGGGCGACGGGAAGGAGATCCCGGTAGTCTCTGCAGGACACTGAAGCTCAGAGCAGTTTTTGCTCAGGCTGTTTCTTGCTGCAATCACATCTGTGCAAGAGCTGCCCACCCTCCTCAGACCTTTGATCCCTCATTTTTTAACATCTTTTCTCTCTCTTTGGCTGCACATGCTTCAGTGCCCCATCAGCAAAGAAAACATCCTGACAAGTGATCAATAAGTAATTGCAAAGGCAGCTGTGGATGCCAGGGGGGGTGTAAAGCCCTGAGCTAGCAAGAGATAAATGAGGAGTGTAAGGGCGCAGCGCACCGTGGAGCTCGGGCTCGGAGCCAGCCACGCTCCCCTACTCATCGACCGAGGTGGCTGGGACACGGGCTGGCCCACCGCTGCCGCAGCCGCTGCCGGTTGGTGGTTCAACGCTTCCCATGTCAGGCGAGCCACGAGGAGGATGGGATTTTTTTTTCTGCTTGCAAGACAAAGAGCAGAAGAGCTGTGTTTGCTGGGGGAAATATCTCTCAAGGGTCGGCCTTGGGACCCCAGCACCAGAGATGTTTCAGGCTGGATCAGCAGGAGAGCAGGAGGATGGTGTGCGCTGGGAGGCTGGGAAGGACATGTACCAGCTAGTTGAATGGGGCGTCTCCTTTTTCTTTCTTTATTTCAGCAAATCTCCTCGGGATTCCTGTCTCTGTGGACATGGGCTGGGTCACCAGGATGTTTTAGGGGCTCACCCGAAGGCACCCAGCTCAGCAGGCACTTGAGTGATGAGCAAGCGCTGAGAAGAGGAGGCTTCAGTATAGCATGAAGGTCTCTGTAGATGTTTTTTCTTCCCTGTCTGTAGCTGTGAAAGGAGGATGGAAAAACCCCAGCCTCTTCTTAGGGCTATGGAAACATTTGCACCGGAGAGGTGAAAGAAAGGTCTGTCCAATGAGCGTCTTCTGGGACAGCCGCCAGGGTCACGATGACATTGCGAAGGCATCCCCTGCACTCTGCCTCGACATGCCTGCGGCCAGCAAGGCGTCGTGGGACACGGCCATCCCTGAGGCGGCGCCTGCAAAGGCCCTTTGGGGAGAGCAGGGCATCGGCAGCTGCCAGGGCCTGGGCCACCTCCCCACCCCTGCTCACGCAGGGAGAAAAAGGCCTTCTCCTCCCAGCACAGCCCAGCCATGGCTGGCAGCCGCCCTTTCTTGTTGCACTGGAGGGAGGATTGTTTTTTCCTGGGAACGGGCTCGAGTGGTACCTGAACACCTTCTGCGCTCCCCTGAGCTCCCCAGGAGCGCTCCGAGCAGCCCCAGCACCGGCCAAGGTCCTACCCTTTGCGGTAGATTTTGGGCTGGAGGATGGGGGACAGCCCAGGCGGCTCGGCCGTCCTGCCCACTGGCTCCACACGGCCCCAGTGCCGCTGGGGCGGCTCTGCGTGGCTCAGCACGCTCTCACAGCGCTGCTAAATCAGCCGGAGCGCAGCTGTACGGTGCCTGTGCTAAACCCTGCGTTTGTGTCAGGGGCAGGGAGCCCCCTGATCTAGCACAAAAGCGGCTGGTACAAAGTCACCCCGCTGCCAGAGCGTCTTTCCTCCCGATCAGGAGCAGATGGCGTTTCTATACGGGCTCGCCTCGATGCTTGGTCCGGGAACTGGTGGCTTCCCACCCCCTCCAGACCCAGGCACCAGCCCCTGAGGACGGTCCCTGTGCCGCGGCCAGCACCAGTGTCCCAGCAGCGAGGCGGGCAGGCCCTGCCGGGCTGAGCCGCTGCTCCTGGCAATCCCAATGTACAAACCACACCTGGGGGCACCACAAGGGGCCTGGCAGGGGCAGCTGTCTGGCACCAAGACAAGCTGCTCCCTCCCCACCGCTCCCTGCCGGGGGACATCCCGTCCCCTCCAGCCACCAGCCTCTGCCAAAAGGTGTCCCATGGTTCTGCAGCACCCTGGAGCCCTGCTCAGCGCTAGGAGCTGGGCTGGGGCACCCGTCAGCTCCAGCAGCAGAAAACCAGGGCCACAAGCAGAGTTGGGGGAGCACCCCGGTGCCTTCTGCCCTCCTTTACCCAGGGCCGGCTCAGCAAGAGGGTGAATGCCAGACCAGCCCAACACCCTGGCCCCATGAGCAACCTCACTCCACAGGGCCATAAGGGGACATCGCTGAAGCTTTGCAATGTGACCCCCCTCTAACAGCCACAAGTCCGAGCCGCTGTGTCCCTACTGTGTCCCTGCCACTGCTTGAAGGCAGAACCCCCAGATCGAAGTCCCAAATGCTGTGCAGCCGCAGCAAGCGGGGACCAGTGAGCGCATCCCGAGAGCCTGCAGTGCTACAGAGCAACGCTGCTGCCAGGGACTGGTCATGTTCCTTACGTTTAATTTAAGCTTAGACTGTACTTATGGATCCACTTCTGTTCCCACGCCACATCCCTTAAATAACCCTACAACCACTGCAGGATACCTAGAAAAGTACAAGGGCTGCTCCAGAGCGCTGTCTCTTCTCCCAGAAACGTTTGGGATAATAGCGAGAGGACTTCAGAGGACATAAACCCGGCAGCTTCACTGACGCCAGGGAAACCTGCTGATTTACCTCCCTTTAGGACTGGCCCTGATATTTTTATACTGCTGCCTAAAATAAGTGGCCTCGGAAGCCTTTTGGGAGAGGCTGACCGCAGCCCAGCCCAGTGAAGATGGCCCTGTGATAACCCATCGGTGGGACAGGCTGCACGGGGCAATGAGGGTGCGTGTGCCGTGCTGCCAGGACCAACGGCCCTGCGAGAGCCGGGGAGCATGGGCAGAGGTGGCGCTGTCCCGCCTCGGACGCAGGGGCAGAGCCCGGTGGCAGGCTGAGGCAGGGGCACGGCTCTATTTCAGGGTGCTGCGAGAGACGAAAGCACCGGCCCTTTCCATCCACCTCCTTTCCCGACTCCTTCCCACAAGCCAGATCTCTCTCTCTCCCCCTCCTAGTTATTATTAAGTTTCGTTCACGTAATAACAAATTTAGTGCCGCAGGAATTTCCAAAAAGAGAGAAGTGGAGAAAAAGGGGAGCCAAAGAAAGCATGAGTGATGGCAAATGCGGAGAGAAGATGCCTCTTCCCAGCCTGGCTTTCTCTGTGCTGGTTTTACATGTATAATTCTTTTTTCTTTCCCCTTTTCTCGCTTGTTTGATTTTTGCATTATTTATGGCTTGTCTTCGGGGCCTGTATTTGCTGTTATTGTTTCATTCAACAATAAAATAGATTAGATAAAAACAAACTGTGCTGAGCCACGGCTGAGCCCGCCTGTCCTGCAGTCAGCCGTACCCACGAAGCCGGGCAGAGCGGGCGCTGCGGGTGTGAGCGGCCGGGCAGTGCCAGCCAGCCGGGGACGAGGGGTCACCACCTCGCCAGCCCTTCCCAGCCCAAATCCCTGCGGGCGGGGAGGTGCTGCGGGATGTGGCCTGGCCAGGATTTGGTCTCTGGGTGCTGCCAGCCCTGCGGGGTCACGTGTCCTCTGCAGGTATGGGGGCCTGCACACAGAGCTCCTGGAGTCCTGGCACTGCACCCAAACCTCAAACATCCCCCAGGCAAGAAGGAAAAGGTGGGAAATGCTGGTTGAGAGGAGAAAACGAAGCACTGGAAACTCTGGGATTTTTTAGGGCAATTTCATGAAATTTGATGCACTGATTTCAGTAGCGAGGGTGCCCCAAGCTGAGCTGGCGCTGGCTGCGGGTGCTGTGCCCCAGCAAATCTTAGCCCCGGGTGCTTTGGGAACGCGTCCCAGGAGGCGCAGCACTGTTCCACAGCGTGGTGCCGGGGAAGGGCTGCCCCGCGGCTGCGAAGCAGCTGGAGCAGGGGCGAAAAGCACAATCGGTTTAATGCCTACGATAAGGGCTGCCAGCATGCCGGCAGCCTCAGCCGCGCCGCAGGGACCCGCGCTGTTCCCTGGCCTTTTCTGTCTTCCAGCGGGCGAGCGCGCTGAGCCCGTGGGCACAGAGAAAAAGGAGGGACCCACTGTGGGGATGGAGCGGTTCCCCCGCTGCCCTCGACGGAGGGCTGCTTTGGGGTGCTTTTGTTGTGTTTTGCTTGAGCTGAAAGAGATGCTTTCCGCCCCTTCCTCCTTCTCCCCAGTGATGTTGATAATAATACAGAGACTGCACTCTGCGCTGTATGTGAGAACAAAAGTAATCACGGGGAAATACAGTGCATAGAAATTAAATCGGAAATGCAAGGCCAGGGTTTCCATTTCGGTTCAGCTTCTATCAGTTTCCCATTGAAAAGGATAAACAGGCTGAGCACAAATCAGTTTAATGGCAGCACCTAATGGCAGTGCAATTCCATGTTTCCCAGAGCAAATCGTAGCTCAAGCCCAAAGCGGCAGCACGATACACAGCACGCCAGCTCCGTGGGATGGCCACGGCATGGCACAGCCCCAGCTGAGCGTTGGGGGGGCCACCAGGGCCCCCGCAGGACTTGCCGCCCTCAGCAGCAGTGCTGAAATAACCTGGTTCGCCACGGCGCAAGATGGTGCCCGGGCTTCGGGATGCCAGTGGGCCCTTGCCTGCCCGATGCCCAGCAGAAAAGAGGTGTCCCATAGGGTGTCCCTGAGGTCACACATCCCTGAGGTCCCGGCGGCAGACTCGGACCCACTGGGAGCTTGCAGAGCTGTGCCAGGCTGCTCCCCCAGCATGGGCCGGGCAAGGAGGTTTTCACGCTGCTCACTACTGTGGCCCTAATTCCTTTCCTTCATCTGGCTCCTGCAGTGCATGTTCGTTTAAAGCATGGCTACAGCTGCCATTTATTTTTTCTGCCTAATCCTCGTTGCTGTGCCTTGCTCCGTGGTACAATGCACAAGCCACTTGCCAGTGGAGCTGGGGCAGAAGCAAGCCGCCAGGCCAGTGCTCACCCGTAATGTCCTCCCTGGCTCCCCAGGCTCACATTTTGGGTCAGACCATATCAATTTGGCTCTCTGTGACTGTCCCCAACCCAAAGGCGTGGTGGGGAAAGGCTGGGTTCAGGTATGGGAGGGAGAGGTTTGTCCACGTGCCTGCATGGAGGGAAGAGTCTCCGAGAGTGCTCAGGCTTTGCTCGCCACCCCCAGGTTGCCTCTGAGGTCTAAATCAGTTGTTTCCCATTTCACACTTGACATCTCAAATCCAAACAAAGAGCTGAAAGAATAGATCACGTCAAAATATTTCTGCTTCTCCCTCCTACGAGAATTCCCCATCAGAGACCAATCCAATTAAGGTGCTGGTTATGAAATTAACCGTAATTACAAGAGTGATATTTAATGTTTTGCATTCTGATGAAGAAACGGAATGGAAATGACAAAAAAAAAAAAAAAAATGGTGGGTCCTACTGAGATAACTAAGAACAATGTGGGGTGGCGGGGGGGAAAGGGCTGCCAGGGGAGTGAGCGCTTTGCAGGGCGGCAGAGGCTGGGGGGGGCAGCCCGGGGACCCCACAGCAGCAAGGGCAGGGGCTGGGTGCTCATGGGCACATCCCTCAGGGAGGAGTGGCCAGCCTGTCCCCCAAAGCAGGGGATCAGCCCAGCCTGATGGCTGCCAGCAGGTATTTTGCCATTTGAGCGTCACTCGGACGGTGTTGGGCCACAGGAACCATGTCCTGGGAGGCACAGCCCAGTCCTGTGCCTCCTCACCCTGTCCCCATCCCCTCCGGGGACCCTCCGGCTCACCCACAGGACCGTGACCACAGCTCAGGACACCGACCCCAAGCCCTGAGACAAGGGACGCGAGAGCTTCAGTGGGCAAAGCCTTTGGCCTCTGACCAGGACACCTGGGTCCTCCTCTGGAGCCCAGGAGAGTCATGTCCATGTGTGGACACATGTCCGCTGCAGGATGCCGTGGGCACCGAAAGGCTGACTGGCTTATAGAGACACATGAAAAAAATTATGGAAGAAAACATGCAGGACAGTTCAACAGAAGCCATTTCTGTGCTTAACCAGGAGAATGAGTGAAACCAAGCCAAGCTCCCTGGCCCCCGTGACAGGGATGCTGACCTGCCGCCTAGCCTGGTCCCGTGCTCAGTTAGGAGATGCTGTTTGGATGGGGTACGGGGCCATGGAGGGCAAGGGATGGTGGTTGAGGTGTCGGCGAGGCCTGAGGGAGGACTGAGACGCTGGTGGGGCTCATGGCAGGGCTCCCCCCAACATGGCCATGCTGTTGCCAACGCATTGACATGCTCTGTGCATCATCTTGGCAGGGCAAGGCATGGCCCGGATGGGGTCTGTTAGTCACTCCTAACTGCTGCGCCCGCAAGGGGGGAATCACCTGGGGCTTAAACTTTAGCTCGCGCGTTGTGGGGTCTCTGCTCAAGATGGGCCCCCCCCCACGCTGTCCCCCCCCTCCCGAGCCAGCCGGCATGACCTGTTGCTCTCAGGGATGGAGGGAACCTCATGCTCCCTGCCCAGGCTAAAGAGGAGATGAGGCCCTCTGTGGCATTTATCAGCATTTATTCAGTTGCCTGGGTCAAGCTGACAATTAACGCTGCCCGCTCAGACATGGCCACCTTTGTGCGACCTGTCTTTCTCCCGGCTTGCGTGCCAAGGGGGGGGCAGAGGCCACGCCGCGCTGCTGACAGCGCTCCTGGGGCTGGGGAAGCTATTGGGGGGGTGGTGGGGTGGTGTGTGTGTGTGTTACTTCTGGTGTTTCTCCCCTTCCCCAAGGCAGTCCTATCCTTGGACGCTCCTCTCCCTCTCTGTATCACACATGCCCTGACACTGTCCCAAAGGCTGCAGATTCAAGCAGCCACCAAAACTGGCTGTTAGTAAGACATGTCCCCAGCCACGGTCACAGGGAGCTGGGACACACGGCAAAGGCATGGAAACCTCTCTCCATGCAGCCATTCCCCTCCGCAAGCTCCAATTTTACTCCCCCAGATGGAGGGGGGTGGGGCTGAAATTGACTTGGAAGAAAATTGAGGCCGTGGCCTTCAGTTGCTTTCTCCCTTTATTTTTCTTGGGTTGTTTGATTTGAGTTAAGCATTTGTAGCCCTCTTCTCTCTCATCCCAGCCTTCGCCGCTACCTGATGAGCTCTTCTGGCTCTTTTCCCACCAAAAGCCATTTCTGCTCATGCTCGGATAAACCCTCCTCCCTTCACTTCTTGGGGTTTAGCAGAGAAGGGAGGAGAGCTGCTGACTTGGTGCACTGGATATGTTCAAGAGCCGGGCAAACACCCTCCCTTGCTGAGCTGTGCCGCAACTTGCACCGCCAGCCGTGCCCTCCTCTCGCCAGCTCTGAGCCACTGCCACGGTGGCTCAGAGCATAAAGGGTGAGGATGGGGACACTGAGCTCACGTTAGCCTGTACCGTGGAAGGAGAGTCAATACGAGCCGACGGCACTGCTGACTTCCACCCCAGCGCCAGCACTGCCCAAGCAAACTCCCCAAGGGCCCCAAGGGGCCCCAAGCCGAGGGGGAACCCAAGGGCTGGCAGGGCTCGGCTGAGGTGACATGGAAAAGTGTCTCTCCAGCAGTTTCCACATCTGAAGCTTCTCAAAAGAGTTGGTGGAATCGCATTTTCCACCAGGACGTTCATGGAGATGTGCCTGTTGCAAAACGTCCTCCCCTGCCTCGAGGGGACAGGTCCAACCCCCAGCCCCAACACAGGCTGCTGTCACAGAGCTGTCACAGCAGCCCCCACCCAACAGCCGTCCAACACACCCGGGCCCGTCACTGCCCAGTGCAAGCACCTGACGGGGTGTATTAATCCTCATCGAATCACGATAGGTTCAGTTGTGCTTTATAATTCAGCAACTGTAATTACACTATAATTACACTATAATTGTGGTGTTATTATAAAGCGATTTATCAACCCCTGAAATTAAACCTCAAGTTACAGGATTTTATACTTGTTACATACATCAGGCAGTATAAACTTCAGCATCATTACAGTGACTGTATTAAGTAGGAAGCTAAAGGAATAATAAGTCATTCAGTCATGCTGTTAACCTTCCAGTGATATGAAACAGTGGTAATTAGAGGTATCACAGAGTAATTACGTTATAGGTATAGAGTAGCTGCAGCACGGTACAGTATTACAGAGGTATAACCATTCGTTTTGTAATTAATCCCTCCAAAAAAGGCTTGGAAAACCTGACTCTTTGCCAGGTGCTGTAAACTCAGCTCCACCATCTCCTCCAGTCGCTTCCTGGCCGTCCCGTGAGAGCCTCAGTGAAAGCTGGGGCTGCCCGAGTTCCCGGTGCAGGCAGGTACCCCTGCCCGCGGCCCTGCCAGCTCCAAGCTGCTGGCCGGGGGCTCACAGCTGAGAGAAAAGCCCCCTCCTGCTACCTGGTAACCTGCAAAGTCCCCACCAGGGACACTGCTGCCTCCAGGGAGTGTCTGTCCCCATCCCAGAGCGGCAGCGCTGGGGCAGGGGGGAGCAGAAGGGCCTGGCTATGGGGAAAACTGCCCCCGCGTGTCCGCAGGAAGACGTGGGGGCTTTGGCCCAGGGCCACATTTCTCTCTCAGCCTTGCTCACCAGCCTTGCTAGGCTAAGAGCTTCAGAGACCACCTCTCCTGCATGGTATTAAGCTACTGAGCCAACGTGCTCCCGGAAGGAGCCAGGAGCAGCAGGCAAGAAGGCACGGCCAACCCAGACATCTCCTCCCACCAAGCCCCAGCCCACGCTGCTGGGAAGGGAGGAGAGCCGAGCAGGGCTTCGAGCACCAGGAGAGCGAGGCTGCCCCTCGGCTCCGTGGCACCTGGGACAGGCATGGGGTGTTACTGGCCATTTGCATTTGCAAGAGGTCCAGGAGAGGGACAAGGCGTGCACTTGAAACTGGGGGAGCGGACGCGGAGGAAGCGGGTCGAACAAAGGTTCGGGCTGTGGTGCCGGCGTGGGGCTGGGATAGCTGCCTTTGGGGTGGGGATGGGTCGGGCAGTGCAGGCAGCCCTCGTAAGGTCCTTGCAGCCCCCATGCCAGCGGGCTGGCTGGAGGGACGGCCGTCTCCGGCAGGCGTGAAGGTCAGGTCAGGGCTGCTGCAAGTGGCAGAGCGGGGAGGAGAGGGTTAAGGCTGGCGCGAGGGCTGGGATGGGGATGTGGAAGGGATATCATTTCAGAGCAGGGCTCCGGTAGGTGGTGCAGAGGAAGGGGAGATGGAGGGAGAAGGGAGAAGGAGCAGATCTGTGGAGCGGGGCTGCTCCCGGGGATGCCTGAACTGCTCTGCCCCATGCTCGCCCCGTGGGCCCAGAGAACAGCGTGGGCTGAGGGCGAGCGCAGGGCTGTCACCTGCAGGCCAGCAGGTAGAGTTGCTTGCTGGAAAGGGCGTTTGCTGGGGAAGGACCGTGGATGGCGACTGCTCGGGTGGAAGCTGGGCTAGTGACAGGCAGAGAGAGGCAGCAGAGCCTCGGCTTCGCCAACCAGCACGCACCTGCAGCGAGGGGGACCTGATCCCACCGGTGCCCACACTCACCCGCTGTCCCTCCCTCCTAGTGCAAATCACTTTCACGGCACCAACACTCCCATTTCCTCTCGGAGGCGGCACCTCCAGCACCTGGAGCGAACCGTGCCTCTGCCCTTCGCTCGGAGCTATTTATACATCCAAGGCGCAAGGTGAAAAATCCGATAACCTACACACGATATCAGAGAGGAACAAGCAACAGCACTGCCCGGGAGGGTTCCCAAAGCCCTTCTGGCCAGCAGGCTCTTGGGCATCCTCACAATCGCGGCTGCCCTGCGAAGCCCCTTCAACATTAACCTTCTTTTTTCTGCCAGACACAAACCGAGGGCTGAGCCCATGCTGGCAGCCTGACCCTCCCCAGCATCTCTAATTCTCTGTGCGTGGGGCTGAGCCCAGGCAGGGGTACCCTTCAGT
>NW_008825303.1:3633479-3653707 GCF_000699105.1 Pygoscelis adeliae
CGGTCCTCCGCCGCTAGCGCAGGCTCGTTGCTCGCCGAGGACGGACTAGAGGAGCGCTGCCGGTCGCCCTTGGTTCAGTGCCCAACCCTGCTTCAGCCTGCTGAGGGAAGATGCCAGGCTACCCTGGAGATTTCGGAGTGGTCCGTCCTACAGCAGCTACCTCTGCAAAGCGTTTTGCTCCTCTTTTTTCACTGCCCCCCTCAAGCACATGAGAGGAAAAGGGCTGCAAGGGGTGGGGGGGACGCCTCTGAGGACTGATCCGGGACCTGGTGATCCCAAAGGCCTCCTCGGAGGCTCGGCGCACCATGAGCTGGTGGCATCTCATTCAGGACTACGTGCACGACTTCCCAAGCGCTGCCCACTGCTTCACCCCCTTCCATAATGGACACTGATTTATCGAGCAGCATTAGTAGATTTTCCCAGCACTGGCTCTTCCAGCAGAGGCTGATTCTCCGGCAGTAATGGACACAAACTTTGCTTCTAATGTGCACTTTCCCCTCCTGCTTCCTCTCGGCGGGGCTCTCCTGGGGTGCTTCCCGCTCTGTCCTGCTTCTACCCAGTTGTCCCCACAGCGTGGCTGGCTGCAGGCCAAGGCGGACACAAGGCAGCTGTACCAGGGCCCTCCACGTCGGCAAGGGCTGGGGCCAGAGGCTTTGCAGGAGTCCCTTCTCTGGGTCCCATAAGCCTTCCCTTGGATGGCTCTTTCAACCGGTGGGAGCTTTTGAGGAAGATGATGGCTTGGCCTTCCTCCACCAGCCATTTAATCAAGCCCAGGGGTGGAGATTCCCATGCAGAACATCCCTCTGGGCAGGCCTCCCTTCCTCCCTCCTGCGAAAGTGGAGCTGCGTGCTCGCCTCAGGCCTCTCCCATGGGATGGCGTCCCCCCAGCCCGCGGGGAGGCCGGAGGGCGGCGTCCCAGAGCTGGGCCAAACGCCCATGCCTGCCTGCCATGAAGCATGGGAGCCCAGCGGCTGTCCTGAGCTCACGTCCCTGCAGCGGGCTACGAGCAAACCCAGGGCGGCGCGAGCCCTCCTCCGCACTCAGACAGAGGCTGCTGCCTCCCTGGAGCCCGCAGCAGAGCTTGTTATCCTCCTGCTCGGCACAGACGAGCTTCTGAGCGGAGCAGGAATAAACAAAGGGTAGGCACCGTGAGCTCGCCAGCTGAGGGCTGAATCACTCCAGCTCCCTGCTCCCGCTTGGCGCTCCTGCCCACTCCTAGGCTGCCGCCTCTCCTCCTGCGGGCGCAGATCCCGGCTCGGCTGGGAGGGTGGGTGCCTGTCAGGCCTGCAGCCCTGCGTGGGCTTGGGCAAAGGATCCTCGTGGCAAGACAGACGGAGGGGTGCGAGTGTGTGTGTGCGTGCACGCATGCTCTGCTCCTGACATCAAGGAAATTCAGCCTGGCCCCTCTCAGTGGTCCTCAGACCTTTACTCAGCGCAGATCGATGCCTCTTATTATTATGGCTATTTCAGTGATGCCATCGATGTTAATAGCACTTCACAAACACAGACAAAGCTGGCAATCTGAATGTGGCCAGAAAAAACAAACAGAGGACAAAAGACAGGCTAAGAGCTCTGAAAGCTGTATTTAATGCTTCCCCCTCCCATGGTTAAAGCCCCACTAAAGTGCAGGGCACCATGTATTCAATAATAACACTCCAGAATAATTCCTGGCGTTGTCTGGTGTGAGAGGGGGAAATTTCACCTCTGCCTTTCACAAATATGCCATGCAAGCGGCGCTGGTGGCTGTGTGAGAGCGATGCTATACGCTGCCTGGAAGCAGGGGGCCTTCCAAGACCATCTTTCCCACCTCGGCTCCATCAGCCATCCCCACCCCGGCGACGCGGTGAGCGGCAGAGGACGGGGGACTTGGCGTGAAGCAGCAGAGATGAGTTTTTGGGCTAAGATGGCATCTGTGCACACCTCTCCTATAGAAAAGTCCTGTGCAAAACCTGCCTTTTCTGTAACCTCTCCGTGTGATTTCTGACTTGGGTGGGTAGAGAGAGCGGTGCAGCAGGAGAGGCGGGGGCAGCATGGGTGCGCCAGGCGCGGCGGCAGGGCAGAGCCCTGGTTTGCTCTGCCAGCTACAGTGGTGCGTTTTGGCCAGCAGCGAGGCGAGGCAATGGGGAGGATGGAGAGCGCAGTGAAAAGAAAGCATCACTTAATAACCACTCTCCTAGCTGGGCACAGGAGCACAAAGGTCCTTATCCATGGCACCAGAGTTTATGAGGAGCTGTTACGCCTAATCTCCCCAAGATCTGCTATACCCCTCGAGGAGCAGCACTGCCATTTGGGCTTTTCCCTTCCTCCAAAAACTCTCGCCCCACCTCATGCGCGACACTTCCTTACCCCAACAGCCCCAAGGACGCCTTGGGCAAAGGCAGGTCCCAGCAGCAATAAACCCCCTTGATCTCTGCAGAAGGAACTGCACTGGCCCCTGCACAGAAGCCCCAAAAAGGCTCCCACATTTCTGCATTTATTGACCCGTCATCGTAAGCTCTGTGCTGTTGTGCCCTTCTTGCCCCAAAATGTTGCCGTCGTGCAGCCCTGCTGCAGCAGTGAGCTCCCGGGACTGGAGTGACCGATCGGGACAGCTGCCCAGGAGCAAGGCCAAGGCGCTTTCCCCCAGGGACCAGTGAGCAGCACGGCTCACCCCACACAGCACCAGAGGCCCAGATCTACCTGGGACTGTCAGGTTGTCCCCAGCTCTTCATGGGCCACCGCTGGCCAGCATCTCGCCACCACAGACAAACAGCTACCACGAGGGCTTAGACCATCCCGCACACAGATGGTAACACAGCCCACCCTTAACACATGCTTGACGTGGAGGTCCCGCTTCAAGAGGAGGAGCGATGCAGCTCAGAGGGGGTAAGTTTGTAACGTTACCTGGGAGAAGGGCATCAATGGGACATTAGGAAAAAGAACAGAATAACTGGGTGCTACCGTTCCTGGCAAGGGGCTGCTTTTGCAGAGGGACATTGAGAGTTAAGGTAAGGGTGAGTGTACTGTTAAGGTCCCTGAGGTGTTGTAGCACGGGTGACAGAGCGCTGGGGACAGTCAGAAGTACGCACCCAAACCTCACTTGGAACTACTGCCCTCTCCTGTCCCCACTAACAGCCTGTATCTATTTGCAGCTGCCAGCTTTGCAGTAGACATGCTTTTTTTCCCTCTCCCATCACCTTTACTGGCCTCTACCACGCTGTGGAGACCAACTCCAGCTGTTGTGGGAGGCCACAAAGACCCACTCAGCTGAGTCAACCTCCTTCTTGCAGCACGGAGCGACTCAACATGAGGGGCATCCCAGCCCTCCGGGTGTAACAATCCCATCCCGAGCTCCGTGTAGCCCCAGGCTGCAGAGGACACCGCAGAGAGCAGCTCCACTCGCAAGCCCCCATCGAACATTTTCCTCTTTAAAACCTGCAGGGAGCAGCAAGAACATTTGGGTGTCCATCTGTGGGGGCTCATCCCTCAGACAGATGCTCCAGCTCTTTGCCACTGCCATCCTCAGATGATAACGGGCTGTGGCAGATGGTTACCTTCTGTTGGCAGGAGGCAGAAGTTTATCCCTGCTCTGAGCTCCCTCCCAGAGAGGTGGCACCTGCACACCACACAAGGGACCGAGCCTCCCGCCCAGGCAGTGGGGAGCGGGCCGGCCCCTCGATGGGGCTAGCTGGGACATGCTCTGATGTTGCCCAGCAGCAGCTCTCTTGGTTTCGGTGCATGTGTCCAGGAATTCCACAAAAGGTTCAGAAAGGGCTGAGCTGGCAGGAGGGAGATGGATTTTAATTACTCCCATTATTATTATAGTTCCTTTTCTTTCAGATTTTCACACTTCTGTGGTAACAAGCTGAGCTGAGAAAATACATGCAAATGCCAGGCTGAGATAAGATGTACCACACCTTGAAGTACTGCCAGCACCAGCTCTGGGAATGCCAGATCGGCTGTCTGCCCCTCCAGCCTCCTCCCTTTGTCAGCAAGGACAGAGGGAGGGTCTGCGCCTGCTCTGCCCCGGCGCACCCGGAGAGGAGGGTGCCTCGCATTTCCCCTGGGCTTGGCTGGCAACTGGCTTCTCCATCCTGCCCAGTACTAACCAGTCCCTGGAGAAGGCAGCCATAACCTCCTGGCTGCTTGGGATGGGGATGGAACGGTGACCCAGATGTCTCGTGTTTGCCTTGCACAACACATGTGCACAGACCACCTCTGCCCACCTCGGGGCCGCAGCTCTGCAGGCAGCAGGACCTGCTCCCGAGGACAGCTGAGAGCACCCAGCCCCTGTGGATGCAGTCCGGGGAGAAACGTGCTCTCAGATCGCGTGTGCTTTCTTCCTCGGAGGTGGTGACATTTCAGGGTGTGTGTGGGGGAGTGGGACGAAGGGGCAACGCAGGATATTCCTGCTCCCCCGTCCCCACAACCATCTGGATGTGTACTGATGCCTCCTCACAGCAGGCTGAGTCAGTCCAGTGGCTTCTCATTATCAGCTGGAGGGAGTCCAAATTCTGCATTGTACGGCTGCTCCCGAGTGAAACTGAGGATCGTTATCAAGTATTACCATAATGGTTTCTCTCTGTACTGTCTTGTACTGCTCCTTGCCCTGGTCAGCTGATTGATTTGGAGCAGAAGGAGGCAATGTACCAAAAATCCTTCGATCACCAGCCGCCCACTTGGGACAGCTGTGGCAGGAGCCATGCAACGTCACTGTTGACATGGGCTCGGGCTGTGCAGTCCTTTGAGAGCAATCCCACCACTGTCTCCACACGCAGCCTCGCTCACTGGGAGGCTGCAGCCCCTCCGGCAGCAGACATGCGGCCGAGCCCATCTCCAGGCACCTCTGCTCAGCTGAAGCGAGGTGGGAGGTAGGAGATGCCATGCTCGTGCCTTGCCCATCTCAAATCATGACACGACCTCCATGATGCTCCAGAGAACAGGTAGAAAGAGGGAAAAAAGCCTTCCTGTAGCCCCCCTCAAGCGGGTGCTGCTGAAGGGGAGATGAGCTGCTGGTGCCAGCGCTGCTGCACAGGGGCTGCCCCAGCTCAGCTCACCCAAGTCTCTGCCAGGGCACTACCACCACCCTGTCCTGTTTGAGCTCAGGGTGGGGAAATTAGGCCTTGCTATGAAATGCTCTGCTGCGGAGAGAGGCCACATGTCCTAATGTCAGCCTGACTCAAGTGCCTGATAGCTTGACTGCTCTGTCAAGCAGCCCAAACATGCCACGTGAAGGACTGCAGGAAAAGGCTCCATTAAATTCTTAAGCTCATTGACACATATACAGAAGGTATTAATAATATCAAGCATCTCAGTGTCTATTGTAGCCCACATCCAGGAGATGAAAGATAATTTCTGGGACAAGGAAGTTATGACAGTGACAGCTTTTTAACAGCTTGGCATAAGAATAGGAGCCCCACAGTGGGACAAAGAGCAATGATTAAAGATCTTTTCTCAAAGGAGAGAGGGCCTGGAGACCGCAGTGAGTGTGGAGGACATGAGGGTTGTGTCAAATGCCCATGCAGAAAAAGAAAAGGCTGTATGGGACAAGGAGGATGGGAAGGTGGTGTGGGAGACGTCCCGCTGGGGCTGACTCACAAATGCTTGGCAACTAACGGAAAGGGGTCAGGGTGCCTGGAGGGGATGAAACGAGCTCCTCACCTTAATGTTTAAAAGAGGTTTGGCCCCTACCTGGTGTGCCAAGCAGAGAGATGGGCATGCCTCAGCTGGGGCTGCAGCCAGCCTGGCAAGCAGCACAGGGAAAGGCGATGCTGGGGAGCAGGGGAGGGAGCCGAGCTGCACTGGAGGCTGGGCAGAGATGGGGGAGCAAACAGGTCGGCCGGGGAAGGGGAGTCTGGCACAGGGCAGGGCGAGGAGGGAGCTCTGCTCCCTGGAGGCCAGAGCTGGAGAAGCAGAGGCAGCGGACCCGGCACCCGGACACCCTCGGAAGTGTACTATTACTAATATCCTTAGTGTTTCTTTGCACACATACGTGCTCCCCTAATGTACGCTGCACATGTAAACAGCCGCCCAGTGACATTTGCACGCCCAATTACACCTGCGTATCATTGATTTACATGCACAGCTGGAGAGCAATTAAAACACTGGAGACCGCTTTGCACTTTCCCACGGCCACCTCCGTGAACCCAAGCTGAGGAGGAAAAGCACCTCACACCGGGGCCAAAGCCTGGCCTGGTTCCCTACGACTCGCGCCTTTTGATTTCCCTCCCCTGCAGCGGTGTGCGGGGAGAGCCCCGGCCTCGGCGCGTGCCGAGCAGGGCGTGCTCAGGCCGGTGCCCTCTCCTGCAACGCCTTCATCTTGCAGCGACCCTAAACCCAGCTGTAACGTTTGCTGTTTGCTCAGCTCCTGTCATAAGTGACTGGCGCCTTTCCAAAAAGGATTAAAAGCAGGGAGTGAGAAACATAAAAGCTCGTGTAATTATGTGCAAAAAGCCCCTTAATAATTTATAGAGGGAGAGGGTAAATATCTTCGTGTGTTATTCAAGTGTAGCTCATTGTCCCGTTTGGCTAATACCCAGAGTGCATGCATCACAGGCTTTATCTGGGAGGCTGTTTTGCCTTTAATACCTTTCATAAATTATTGAATTTATAAAGAGGAAAGCAGGTGTCATGTGGTTCCTATAAACAGCTCGTTAGTTAAAACTAACGAAGGTGGGGAGCAACAGTTTCCTCTTGCCTCATCTTACCTCCCCTCTCGCTGTCTCTGCTGTCATCTGCGAAGCAGCGCAGACCCTGAGCTGGGGCAGAGCAGTGGCATTTGCCTAAAAACCCAAAGTCCCAGGGAAAATCAGAAGCACTGCCTGTGGCACCCCTAACCTCTGGCTTTCTGACACCTGCTTGTGCCCTCAGTGGAGGCTGGGGAGGGGGTGAGGATGGAGGGGTGGAGAGGATCCCCGGCTTCATCCCCAGCTCCATCTCCAGCTTGCCTGCTGTAGTGTCACCATCTTCATGTCACCTGCGGTCTTCTGCTTGGGCGCAGCAATAGGACGTTAGCTCCTGAGCATGTTCTGGGCACTCTGCTCCCAGAGAGAGGGCAAACATGAAAGGCAGACCCCGAGGGCAGGACAGGGCAGGAGGCAGAGAGCTCCGTGGCAGGAGGGAGGAGAGCTGAGCACAGATGTGTCCTTGCCTGGGGGTCCTCTCACCACAATAGCCATGTCTGTCCCATTCCCAGCAGACCAGGGCCAGGGCACAAAGCCTGAGGGCTGCTCCTGAGCGCAGGGGATTGGGTTTCAGGCTGGCTGGGGGAAGCACAGCATCTCCCTGATTTTTTGCTGAGCGAGGCAGGGTGTTAGAAGGCCGCCTCTAAAAACAGCAGACGTGTGACTGAGTCAGGCAGCACGTGTCTGCGCGAGGGAGTCAGCCAGAGCACCCGCGCACAGGAAAACCAGCGCGCAAGCACGCCCACGCAGCCTTCGCCGGCCAGCCGGGCCCCCCCCGTGCAGGATGTGCCCCCCACCCCTGCGTTGCGGGACGGGGCATAGCGAACGCACGCCGCCAAGGCAGAGCAAGCCTGCGCTTGGGGAGCAGCTGGTTCGGAGGCTCTGTTTTCACACCCATGAGAGAGTCACTGAAGAGATGAACCCCCACACGCACCCTTTCCAAATATAATACATATGCATTAAAAAACAGATACGGAAAGGGGAGCCATCAAAAGTATTTTAAACAGAGTTTAGAGCAGCTAGCGCCAAATCAGGGTGAATATGCTGCAACGCAAAGGACCCACACAGAAAACGTTGCTGCAGTGAAGCCGGCGGCGCCAGCATCCCGACGGCCACGGCACGGCACAGAGATGGTGACGCATGGAGCAACCTGAGCCGCTTCGGTCCGCGACTGCCAGCAGCGAGGTGCATTTGAGCCACATGATGAATGGTGGACCCTGAAGAAGACCTGTCAGGGCCTGGCGGGCATGGGAAAAGGGAACTGAAACTATTGATAATCAATTAACTCCTTCAATTACAGAAGCCTAATGAGGTAGCGCAAAGTCAGCTCTAATGAACATCAGTTTAATAGAGGCGGTTCCTCAAGGCGCCGGTTTTTGACTCAATCTTTAAAAGGTAGGAAACACTGCAAAAGTATCAAGCAATTAGTGTCACTTAATGAACACTTGCCCCCTGCTCTCTGCAGAGCTGACAGTTCGTGGAGAGCAGGTGGCTGTTATGGCACGGGGCGTCCCTGACCCCCGGGAGAGGTCCTGCCCTGTGCCCGGTTGGTCCTCAGCGCGGTGGCCCACCAGCACCGGGACGGCCTGGGAGGCAGCTCTGCCGCTGCGGCTTTGCTGGCAGCACAGAGCTCGTTTATCTCGGCAGAGCACGCCGTTTCTGGGGATGCTGCCGGATGCATTAGTTGCCGTAAGATGAAGCGAATGTCACAGGGCCCAGCTCTCCCCTAGAGGCAGCTATTTTTTCCTTTTTTTTGGTGATGACAGCGTTAGTGACAAAACAAATGTCACTGCCCGCTGGCCCCGACGCCTCCCTGGAAACCTGCCGGGTCCCGTGGAGTGCAGGGGGAGGAAGAGGGCGCTGGTGGAGGGGGGATGCTGCTTCTCCCAGCAAAGCACCGTCCCTAACGCCGCTGCACAGGCCCCTTCCGTGCCCATCACAGGGGCAAGTGGTGGCACAGGGGAGCTGTGCCAGGAGCCCTGCTCAGACAGTGCGGGGGACCCCTGTGCCACGGCTGCAAGCAGGGCCCAGGGAAGCGTAGCAGAGGACAGCATGGCTGTCCCTGTTCAGCGGGACGCTGCAGATCTGGAGCTGGGGTGGGGATCTCCCACAAAGCCGGGATCCCGGTGGTGCCATCCCCTTGGAAGGCACAGTGCTGCACCGACTGTGTTGGGGAGGGATTTACATACTAAGGAGCCTCCAGCGGAGTAAAGACAACCTAACATCTATTTTGGGTCTCAAAGCCAAAGGCTGTATTTCAAATCCGCTAATCAGGTAAGAATACAGCAAACTCGTGCAGAGAGGAGCCGGGGAAGGAGGGGGAGCCTTGGGCTCCTGGCAGCGCTCCCGGCTCCACAGCCATGTCCCCAGGGGGGCTGGAGGGGGCTCGTGGCCATGGCCCCCGGTGCCCTATCAGCCCCCATCAGAATTGGGCTTCCAGGGGAAGGGACCCCCAGCTCTTGTGGGGGATGAGCCCCGAACTCCTGCTGCATGGGGTCTGTATGGAGGGGCCCTTCCAGCATCTAACCCCCACACACGCAGGGGCTGCCGGGGGCCTGCCTTTCCCCAGGGCCATCCAGAGCTGAACCAGAGCACAGATGCCACAAAGAAAGCAGAGAGAGGGAGGGGAGATGCCCCCCACATCTTGTTATGATCATTAAGACAAACCCCCCTGACATCTGCAATACCTAGCCATTTTTAAAAAGCAATGTCTCCACCTGAAAAAGCACTTTAAACACAGAGTCATTTCCTATGAAATTGCACGGTCCCGCAAAGCTCCTCTGCAGCCCGAGCTGCTGGCGGGGCATTGGCAGCTCGGCCCCGCTCCCCGCAGATGGAGCAGACGGAGACGCACAGGATTGCTCCCCGAGCCCAGGTGTGCGGTGCAGGGGCTGCCTCTGCCTCCGGCTGCCCTGGCAGATGGAGGTGGATGTATGCTGCCTGTGCTGCCTGCTGGGACCACGCACTGGCTTGGCCACAGCCTCCCTGCCCTGCTGATGGGCTTGGGAGCAGGCTGAGAGCAGGGCGGACGGCTGGAAGAGCCCAGATGCCAGGAGAGGCACAGGCCAGGTAATACACCCACGTGTACATGTGCGTCTCTGTAAAAGCTCTTGGGTCTGAGTGCTGTTCCCAGGGGTGTAATGCGTGGGGTACCCCTAGGGCAGATGGCCCCTTGGCCCAGCTTGGGAAGAACAAGGGGCGGAGGTGAGGAGCCCAGAAGCCATTCCTGCCCTCCCTGCCATCCCTGCACAGAGCTGGGCCAGAGCTTGCTTGGGAAGAGGGACCTAGGAATCTCCCAGGATCACTGGTGCTGGCCAGGATAAGCCAGCAGGGAAGTGCAAGGCGGTGGATTGGAGGAAGAAGGAAAGACATGGGTACGGTGCGTACCATATGTATAAGTACGGAAGATAACAGCCCCAAATGCCTGGTACTAGACCCATACAAAAATCTGAATCTGGGAATCTCCAGTTCCCCTGAGCAACTTATCTGAGAGCAGTGTAACCAGCAACTGCCCCCAGCTCTTCCCAGTCCAACAGCACTGACTGCAGATGCCAACCTTGGGGGGTATCGGACCCTGTGCTCAAATGGATCTGCAAAGATCTCCAGGGGATGGTCCCCTGGCCTGGCTGCTGGCCGGCCACTGGGTGGGCAGGGATGCGCTTGTCCCGTCCAATCCTCCCAGTGCCTGTTTTCCCTGCAGCGTGGAGGGAACACGGGGTGCTGGTCCTGGCTGGCCTTCCCTGGACCATCTGGACCATCTTGTCACAGTTCATAAGGGCCAGAAAAGGTGCTGGGAGTGGGTCTCGGGAGTGCGAAATGCCCGGGGAGGTGGGGTGCAGGCTGTTGTATGGAGGATACTCGAAGAGCTGGTTTCATTAACAGCTATGCAGCTCCAGGCGCTGGAGATTATTTTCATCTCTTTTCTTGTTTGGCTGACTTACTCAAAGACTATTAGGGGATTGACTAAAATTCTTATGATGCTGGAGCAGCATCTTCACAGGTGGTTTAGGGAGGTGGAAGGGGCAGCTTTCATGTTACCCTGGAGCAGGTCTGCAGCTGGGCAGGCTTGCCAGGGGAACAAGAAGAGGTGCAGAGTCCTGGCAACAGCAGCTCTCTTCTCCAAAACTGGCAGTGTTGTAGAGAAACAGTGCTGTCTGGAGGGCAGCAACATCAGAGGCTGGCAAGCCACGCGGTCCCTCCTGCCTTCTTCCCTCTCACATGTTACGCTTTGCAGCGTCTGGGCTCCGTTTCACGGGGAGGGCTTGGGGACGCAGGGAACTGAACCCAGGGATGTGGGAAGTCTCTTCGCACCTTCTGTTCCTACCTCCTCCTTCCCACAGGCAACTCCCACCGGGGGTGTCGCTCTGATAAGCTCTGCTTCCTTGTCCCAGAAGGTCCCATGGCCATGCCCTGGTCTCTCCGCAGCCCTCACAGCCCTCAGATAAGCAGCCTCACAGCGTCCCTTATTTTCGTGGGCTGTGCTGGCACGTGTGGCAGAGTCTTCCCCCTTCCCGCCCCCCTCCCCATCAACTGGCAAAGCCCCAGCGGTTTCCCCCAGAGAGCATGTGGTGAGACACAGCATGAAACAACTGCAGATAATTAAAGGATTGAATGGAGTATCGGAGAAGAGCAAGGAGCTTGCAACATCCATAAATAGCTTGCCTTGCCGAGCTGCTTAACTCCTTCCTTGTTCTTGCCAAAGTGCAGACCCCAAAGGGATGGTGCCTGCGCATGAATAGGGGTGGAAAGTTCAGGAGCGTATTTTTAAACCATTCAAGCTGTACCCAGGCTGAATTATACATTGTTGTCTGTGTGTGTCACTTGAAACATCTTATGAATGCAAGAAAAAAAAGCACCATTTTGCCTCTCTAAACTCCCACCCCTCTGCTCTTACCCAAATAACATCAGGCTAGATCTGACAGGCAAAAGGAAAGCACCACGACGTAAGGTTGGTTAAAAGCAGCATGAAATGCTCTTCTCCTCTGGAAGGAAGAGCCCCCGTTTGCGGGGCCAGAGGGCAGCGGGGCCAGCAGCAGGCACAGGGGCGAGCAGGCACACGTCTGCACAAGGACAGCGGTGTATCAGGGGAGAGCCTGCTAGAAAAATACTGGGGTCCCCAAGGAGCCCCCAGGAAGGGCAGTACGGCTATGTGCCTAATGGGGACGGTGTCCTTCATCTCGCACGGCAGCAGATCTTCCCCAGACCATGGGAACACTGGATGTAGTGTTAGTGGCCCAGGACAGCAGAGGAGTGGGGTCAACTAGTCTTGACTATTGCCCCAAAAGTACAAGGGGCATCAACCCATTTCTCACCCCTGTTACCCCACTCTGGGTCAGAATAGGATGGTATCACCTCAGTGCCACGGTGCTGCCCGTCCTGAGTCTCTGGCGCTTCTCTGGGGGCTGACACTTGGTGACGGTGACAGTCCACCAGTCCCCAGGGCTGGCAGCCAGCCTTGAGCTGTGGCCAGAGACAGAGATACTGAAAAGCCTGACAAACGGCTGGAGCCATGGCGAGATGCAGCAGGACAGAGGGAAAACAAACCAGAGACTCACTGGGAAATCATTCCTCTCCTAAATGGTGCTGATGTAATTAAGCAGCACGGGCTTTATGAATGATACCATCTCTGCCTCGAAACACATCATTACCTCTCTCTGTTAGAGCAGTATTTTTAAATATATATTTCCTCTTTAAATGCCTGAGGAGAAGGCTCCGTGGCTGGGACGCTGGGATACGTTGCTAATCACCTCTTATTTCACCCAGTGGCAGGGAAGTGTTTCGTGCCGAGCTCTGGCTCTCTTGCACGCACACCTCTGCTCTGAGTCACCACTGCATACTTCTCCCCTTCCTCTCCTCTCTGCCATCCTCCCTGCCGCCACCGATACCGGAGGGGATGACAGAACCAAACCTGCATCCTCCAGCCCCAGAGGGTTTGAGCCCCCCCGTGCCCAACCTGCCTGGGACGCCAGTGCTGGGGGTCACCCCAAACCCTGCTGACCAAGCTGTGTGAGCCCCTCACCATACTGTTTTCCTTGTTTTACAGAAACCGTGGCTCAGGGAGATGAGATATTTCACCAACTGCCGACCCGAGCTGGTTTCCCCCCTCTGGCACCCTCCCCATCCCAGCGGGGTCTGGGTGATGCTCTCATTTTGGTACAATTTAGGCGTTTCTGTTCCCAGATGACGCACCCAGCCCATGCCAGGTCTGCCATGAGCACGCACCACAACGGACTAGAGAGGCCCAGGCAAGAATGAAGGACTTCTGTGCTAGAAATTGAAAATTGATGGAGTGTGTCATAGGAAAATGACAACAACCTACTGTACCTCGAAAGACAATTATTTTTCCCTCATTGGAAGTGATTGAATTTCTCCATCAGTGACACTACTAATGTTGTCAACACCAACAGCTCTCTTAAGGAAAGGGTCTTTCTCAGCTGTGCACCTGAAATTTTCTTAGACCTGCCCTTTCCTCCCCTCCCTGCTTTGCTTCTTGCTCTTTTGCAGGACGTGCTCAGTTCACGGCCAGCTGAGAGATCAACTTATCAGATGCGTGCACGCTCCCTCCCCATCCCTGCAGCTCCCGCAGTTGCGTGCCTCCGTCAGGTCTGCTCCTCCAGACTATTTCTGAATATGCTACGGCTGGAAATTACAAAGTTGAATCATGTTGCTTAACTGCAATTGGCCATGCTACTGCTATCTGCATTCCAGCGACGGGGCCGTGCTTGGCTGTCTGATGTACGTACCCAGACTGGCGAAGGGAAGAAGCTGGGAGACACAATGCCCTTTCTAGAGATGGGGAAAAGGATCAGGCTGCACCTCTGACTGCTGTGGGCTTTGAGCGTTGTACAGCCACTGGCCCCCCAGAGACCCCGCTGTCCCTGCAGACCCTGGAGTACCATGCTCAGGCAACTCCAGCCTCCCCCACTGCCACCTTAAACGTCATGGACGCTTGTGCTGGTGCTGGATGCTGGCCTGGGGACACCCTGCAGCCACATGGGTCTCACACCAGGGCAAAAGGGACAATGCTGCTGCCTGAAAGCCCCTTCTCCAAGTGATTTTGGCCCAGGATCTGGAGTAGTGCAAGCCCCAAGGGCTGTGGGGTGGCGTCTTGTGTGTGCCCGGGGCACAGACATGCTTTCCAGGGGCTCTGGCTCCCTCACATCCCCAAGGTGCTTCTCCCCACGCCCAAATCCAGCCTGAGTTAATGCCTGCTGGCAGAAGGCCAGCCTGGTTTATTAAGACACACAAACTAATGAATGAGCCACAGAGAAGCACTGGGAGCCCGGTACATCCCATAGCACCAACCTGCACTGGGCTAACTGAGCCCTGCAAGGCTCCTCACGAGCCTTGTTCTCCCCAGCAAAAGCATAAGCCCTGAGGACCCTGGGGAGTGCAGGAGGGTGCCACCACCCCACATGCCTTTTGGGGGGACAGTGGCCACAGCCAGGCCTGTGCCGGTGCTGTGCAGGGCAAAAATCCTGGCTGGAAGGACAGGGAGGGCGATGCCACGTCGGGGCGAGCGGTGAGGCTGGCACGGGCAGGCGCGTCACCCTGCTCTGCTCCGCGGGTGCCACGCAGGCCGGGGTTGAGAAATGTGCACGCTCCGGTGGCTTTCAGAGCCGCATATGTTGTGTGGGTTGAGAGCACATATGTTAGATATACACACATCTACGTGTGTGTGCGTATATATATACACAGACATATATGAGAGAGACTATTATAGATACAGATTTACATATATAATAAACACCAGAAATTACTGCAGGATTTTTAAGACGGCAGAATCAGCCCCAGATATCAGAAAATGGCTATCTTTATTTCTACCCTCTCAGCTTGTGCCTTTGGTTAGGCCTGTGAATGCCACGTGCCAGAGCCCCAGCTGGGGAGGGTGCTGGAAGAGTGCTAGGCAGGCAGGACGGGTGCTGGGAGGGTGCTGGAGAGGCAGGGCTGCCCGTCTCCCACACACACACTCTGCACAGTGCCCTGGGAAGGAGCAAAGCGTCCTCCCTGGCGTGCAAGCCGAGAGCCACACACAGGGCGCGCAGGTACCTAAATCCTACAGACCAAGAGGGAGCCAGAGGGGATCCATCTGCCCCAGTGCAGCCCGCATCCATGAACAAGCCAGATGAACTGCCGTATCACTAATGGAGAGAAAAGGCCTCTCAGGGGCAGGATTAATCTCTTTCTAAGGTGGCTGCCTGAGAAAGGTCAGATGAATTGTGCGTGGACGTGCCTTTTTTCTCCCTGCTGACTATAAATGTCATCCAGCCAGCGGGCTCGGAGGCAGGTACCTCCAGAGAGGCCACGTGCAGTCAGGTGAAGCGAATCCAAGTACATAGTTGCTGCTCTGGATCAACCCTGGTGCTACACACATCCGCAGGTGGCACAGGGAGGCAAACGCCCCCCCGGCTCAGGGTTTGAAAACCCGAGATATTTGTTCCAGCCACACGGCTCAGCTGTTAAAAAGTTACGACCACTTCAGCTTGGCAAGTGAAACTTTTCATTCGTAGTATCCGATAGCCCCAAGCAGCGTCACCCAGCTGTAAAGCACTTTGGAGTTGACTCAATGTCACATTTAAGTGCTGGATGCATCAGAATTCAGGATGCTTCAGAGAAGTTATGTAAACCATTACATCAAACCCACAGCAGTACTGTGGAACCACACAAGCAATGTCCAGCTTAAGGATGTAAGTCATTCTCCTCACAAGCCTAATTTTGTTTCTCCCTAGTGCTTCTTAAAAAAAAACTTTAAAAAATCTGTCCGCCAAAGAATCCTCTATTCTGGAAAATAATTATTCAAGAGGGTCTCCAATTAGTCAGCTAAGGCATTGGGGAGATGAGAAGGTTTGAAAAATGGAAAGTTTCTCACTATTGGAAAAGTCTTCTATTCGTATTTTAAATTCAGTGTGGTCTATTAACTCCAAATTTATTTTATTCACCTGAACTAGTGCCTTTGAGGACTTGGGGGCTCCCCAGGGAGTTTCTCAACTCTGCAGCACTTGTCTTCAAGGACATGAAAGCATCTGCAGGGGCCTGCAATTTTTCAGAGTTTGGAATAGACCCAGCCAGGTCGAAAGACATTAGGAAATCTTTAGGAGCAGCAAATGCATTTTGTAAAGCCCAGTGCCGATCTGTTTGGGTTAAATAATGGTAAGAAGCCTGCAGGGGCAACAACACTTTGGGAATTGCAGGCCTGAAGCAGCCAGTTAAAGGACCTCCATAAGTCAGCAGCCATCACACTGGAAATCTTTGGTGCTGTTTTGATAAAGCAGCCAAGACATGCTAATTATAAAAACATCACCGATGGAAGTCCTGCACCGTCCTACCCGGAGCATCTCCCACATGGCAATGCTGCCTCCTCCTGAGAAAAGCCACAGAAACCACAGAGAGATAGCTAAAGCTGTCTTGTAGCTCTCCTAATCCCACAGGATTTATACACCCCATCTCCGTGTCGGCAGCCCGCGTTCACCTCTGGGTGAACCACTGGGATGTTGCTCCTTTGTGCACCTACACCAGGGTGAAATGGGGAGCGGATCCCGTTGCAGACCGACCCCTAGCACACCATCCCAGTCCAGCAGCTCCCATACTGCGGTCCAGGAAGGCAGGCAGCACCGCCTGCACGCAGGCACGGGTCTTGGCGGACGCACGGGGATGCTGTGTGTGCAGGCAGTCACAGCAGCGCCGGCGGTGTCTCCCGCACGGGACGCACGGGCTGTGCCTCCCCGGCCCCACGCATGCACACCCACGCTCAGCCCCTCGCGCGGAAGAGAAGAAAAGCATTGCTGAATAACTCGGTTAATTCCTGGACAAAATGGGCAGTGTGAGTGGCGCCGGGTGTGTAATAAGAGGTTTAGACCTATAGTTGTGCTGCTGTCACCCCCTCTGGTGGGTTATAAATGTAGTACATGCCATTGGCATTTGAACACCTATTTTCATTTTGCTGCGTATTCAGCGGTGCGTAATCACGCTGGTGTCGAACAAGGGGGCAGTGACTCACAGGCAGGCTCCAGCAGCGTGTGGTCACTGTCCAGGGTGAGCTGCATGACAGTCCTGGAGAGCTGTGCCTTTCTAATACCGCAGTACTACTCCGTAAATCCTAAAAGCACTGCTATTGAATAAACCCTGCGCGAGCCCAGGACCCTGGACGTGGGCTTGGCCCAGCCACGCCCACGAGAAGCTCTTTGGAGGGTGCTGGGGGTCCCAGTCTTGTTGGGACCGGAGCTGGCCCGTAATGAGAAGGTGTCGTTATAGGTAGCTCACCCAAACTCTGTGAAGAGACTGCGGGGGGGACGTCTCGTCCCCCGGCATGGCTTCCCGAAGGTGGCAGGGGACCTGTGCCCGTGGGACAGTGTGGAGGAGAACCTGGGCTGGGGCCAATCTCGACCTGCTCTGTGCATAAAAGGAGCCCAGTCTCCTGGGCTACCAGCTGGCACCTTTCACTGATGTTAACATTCATTTAAGAAAAATTACAAAAAAACCCAACATGGGCTAATTAGCTAATGACATTATTTTGGCCTGATGTGCCATATAATTAAACAACTAATAAACGGCAAGAGTCCTGTGCTGATGAGGCTCCTGAGTCAATACCATGCTATTACCACAGTGTAATTGAGTTTACTGAGAACCTCAGCACAGACGTCCCAGAGCCCATGCGAGGAATGGTATTGAAATAGCCGCCAGAGACCCACCTGCTGGATAAAGGAGAAAGACAAATCTTTTAATCTACAGTACAGCCTGAAGTCACACACAGAGAAGACAAGTTTGTGCTTCACACTGTGGTAAATGCATTTGCTAGAGAGGAGGGTACACGTGACCCGGGGAGGGGGGGGCTACATGTGCAAGAGCTTCCCTGGCAGCAAAAGGGGCTTCCTGGGCTCCAGAGAGGGTGGGAATGGGATGAAATGTGGCTTGTCCTCACTTCTGTAGAAACACTTCCGAAAGTCTATTTCTTGGTATCCAAAACGTTTACATTTCTCCACCAAAAAGGTGCATTTTTGATGCATTTCTGGTGACAGAACAAAAAGGTGCATCAGGGCTACTGAGAGGTCTCGGGGTGGCTCAAGGTTTCCTCCTGCAGCCCTGGCCTTTGGAGACCAAGTGCCCCAACCTAATACTGTGCCAGTGGGTTGAGAACGGGCCAGGAGCTGGATTTGGGGCTGCAAAACTCCTTTCTGATTTTTTTAGTGCTTGTAGGAAAGGAGGAGAGAAGAGGAGTGGGTTGGCAACCAAGCTCTCACTTGAGTCATGAAGCACCTACAGATATCTCATTATTATTTGCTGTCCCTGGGGTGAGGACCCTCAGTGGTGATTTTGTTATATGGACGCGTTATAAGTCAAATGCAATGAACACACAACCTTTGCACACACACACACGTGCACACACACACACACAGAGTCCAGGCTTCTCTCCTGCACCGCCCAGGCTCACCCGCAGCGCGCAGCCCTCGCGCACTCCTGTGCTCTCCCTTCCCCGCAGCCCTGCTCCCAAGCCCATGTCCCTGCATGCACCCGTGCTCCGGCTCGTCCTCTTCTTTCTCCTCACCTCTCTTCTCTGGCAATGCCAAGCAAGAGCTTCTTATGCTCCTGACCGCTCTCAGGCTGAGCCTGAAAGCTTTGCAGTGGCATGGCAGCATCTGTCATCCCAAGGCAGAGGCACAAGCCTCTCGCACCGTGCCGCTGTCAGGTCCCTGCACAGCAGCAGAGGGCAAAGCCCGAGTCCCGCTGGCAGGCAGTGGGCTCGCCGGCCCCATGGTGGGAGCCTCCTGGTGACAGTACAGCAGGAGGACAGGGCACTGCGAGGGATGGACATCGTGGCTGTATAGCCAGGAGCCAAGGCAGGACTCTGGGGACCTGTGCTCTTCACACGGGGCGGGACAGTGGCTGCAGCTCAGTAGGTCCAGCTCATATCCAGCACCTGCATTCCACACTGGAAACAGGTCAAATGTGGCCCAGGTAGAAATGCAGCGAGAGCCTGGCCAGGAAGCCCCGTCCCAGGCGTTGCAGCCGCAGTCGGTGCAGCCTCAGAGCTCCTGCAGAGTTTCTGCAGAGTTTCTGGGAGTGTGAGTGGTGCAGACAGGCTGATGGGCTGAGCAGCACTGCTCTGAGCGGGCCTCCCCAGGCCCCAGCACCGTGGGCCCTGGCACGCTGACCCTGCTTCCACCCGCATCCCACCATGGACCTGCAGTCCACTCCTGCGGCTCGTCTCCATCCCACAGAGCTCCTCAGGAAAAGGAGACTGGAGACCGAGCAATGAGAGAGCCCGGAGGGAACACTCTCAGCCTATATTCCCAGCTTCTGCTCAGCACAAACCACATCATCCCCCAGGAGCTCCGGCATCAAACCCACAAGGGTTCTTCACTTAACCCACCGTTGGTATTTAAGACAGACACACAGCTCTGACTTCAAGAGTGCAGTTTTGAAGCAGGCTAAGCTTTGGTGCTGGTGCGCGAGGAGCCCCCCAGCTCCTCAGGACAGCGGGAGAGGGATGACTGCCAGGGGACAGTGAGCAACAGGGCTACATCAAAAGAGGGGCAAAACCCATGCTTGCAAGAGGGCAGAGAGCGGGCGCCCACCAGCGCCGTGGCTGCAGGCGGACACCAGAGCGGTGCCAGGAGCAGAGGCTGGCAGAGCTGCCACTGACTCCAGGGAAGAGGGGGGCGTGCAAAGGCTCAGCAATGGCGGAGTTGCTGCTGACAGTGAGAGGCAGCTCCTGTCGTTAGCATGAGCCAGGCTCTGCCAACCCAAATACTGAGATTGCTGAAAACAAGATGTGCGGTCGTGCGTCTTTGCTGTCAATCAGCGGCGTGCAGGAAGCACGCTGTGGCTGCTCCATCTCTGTCTGCGAAGGAGGAGGGCTCATGGTTTCACTGAAATGACTCCATGGTGGTTGTGGACAGCCCCACCAGGGTCTGGCTGGGAAGGAGGACGGCTGTGCCCAGGCAGTGGGAACAGGCTCCATCCTCCTTGCCGTTTGGGGAAATCCTCCTGCTTCCCTTGTGGCAGCTCACCCTCTGTCCTCCCATGCCCAGCACTCAGAGCGGGACTGAGGAGAAACATCTAACATCTGCTGCTGCTGTGCGAGTCTTGGAGAGGTGCTTGTGTGGAGAGTAATTCCCGCACTCGAGGATTACTCACAGAGCACTCGAGAGCTGTGCCGAGAGCAGGCAGGGCGTACCGGCACAGACCTGAGCTCTTTGCCGCGTGGCCACTGCCTGTGACTTGAGCCTAGTAGGCTGCGGCCCGTGGGACAGCCTTGTCCCGGTGCCAGCGGAGCAAAGCAGCACAGCAGCAGCTGTCAGTGGCCACAGCTGCTTCCCCGCATGCTGCAGCAACGCATGACGCACAGAGACCTTCCCCAATGCTGGGGCGGACACGGCGTTGTGACCCCAGGGACTCACCCATGCCAAACACCCAGGGGTCAGCTCACAGCGGGAGGAGACACGCAGACCCTAACCTGTTGAGATGTCTCCTCCTGGGGAAAACAAGCTGAGAAGAGCGGGTGGTTTGCACACCCGACATGGGTTGGAGGCCACCGTGGGAGTTGTACGTGCCACAGGACAGCGTCCA
>NW_008825303.1:3653737-3655448 GCF_000699105.1 Pygoscelis adeliae
CCCCCGCTCCAGCATGCAGACCCCTGAGGCCCCCCCCCCCACCCCCCGAAATAAGGCTCAGCTATGGCTGAGCTCTGGTTTCTTCCCTCTGAGCCAAGCTACGCTGCTTTGTTGTGAATGCAAAGTTTAAGCAGCCCCTGTGTCTTCCTTTTAGCTCTCATTTCTATGCTGACATTTTGAAGGAAATTTGCTCTCCTCCTTGAAGTACGGAAATCCGTGTCCGAAGAGCACTCGGGCCCAAAAAGCCGAGAAAATAAACATATTTGGACGTGTGATTTCACAGTCGCTACGTTGATAGCTTTCAGAGGCCGGGTCCTGTCCATCAATTACCCGCAATGTGCATTCAGACGTGATATGGAAGAACAAAAGCCGACTCATTAGAGGGGAAGAGAGGTGAGTGAACATCAAGACTAGTTAAACAGAGCAGCTCACATTTCAAGGAGTAAAGGGAGATTTTCTCTCCTGCTCTCTCCCCCCACCCCGATGCAAGACTACCACGTCTGGGAGATACACCATAGCCAGTGCAAGCCCGCCATTTCCCTGGCCAAAGGGCAGGGCACAGCCACCCGAACCAGGCGTGCAGGCTGACAGGGCGGTCAGCACGACCCAGAAACTGCCGGCGGAGCCGACTTTTGGGCAAGAGAAGTGGCACGGAGCAGAATTTGCAGAAGACACTTTGAAGTGGAGACATTTAGAGTGGGTTTTTTAAAGATATTCAGGCCCCTCCCTTCCCTCTGGCCTGCAGGTACTTGGGAACGCTTTGCACATAAAGAATTATTTGTCTAATATATCATGTTAGAATGTGAGATGACATATCCAGGACAGACTTTTGTATAAAGCAGAGTTTTAAAAGCAGAATTTTAGCAGTCCCAGGAGGGACTGGGGCGTGTAAAGCACGCGCTGGAAGTAGCAATGATTTCTGTTTAGCCTAGGCAAGGATTTTTGTCTGAATTCTCTGTCCCTAGAAAAGACAATTCTCATTGGCACCTCCGGCACCTCTCAGCCCAGTGCAGTCCCAGCTGGAAGCTGCCGAGAGCCACGGCAGGCGACGGGGTGGTCCTGGGGGGCTGCAGCAGGCTGGGGGGAACGGGGAGTTATTTCCAACACTGTGCAGATGGGAGCTGCGGAGAGGGAGTGATGAAAGTTGGCTCTCGTCCTCCAAACCACTTGCCTCTCCTTTGGCTTCCGAAAGACTTAAGCACTAACTTGACAGTGAGATTAAACAATAATAATAATAGCCTCAACCTCATAGCTTTTCCCTGGGAATGTGATGGCTGATGCAGGGCAGACCCCCCTGTGCAAAAGGGTCCCACGGGGTGTGGGCAGGGCTGCCCGGCATGGGGGCTCCCTGGGGCAGTGGGTGGGCTCCGACCCTGTCCCCCCTCTGCCTTGCCATGCTGGGGCATCTTCCCATCTATGCTTTGGCAACCAAAACCCGGGGCCAATGCGGTCCTTCAGTGCTTCACTCTCTTTGCCAGGTCTCTCCTCCTGCCCCGCTGCCTCACCTCTCCCTCTTTCTCCTCTTCCACAGGGTTTTTTCAGGGTGTTAGTTCCTCTTTAGTGTGCTAATCCCTCTCCTGAGTACAAACTGCTGCAGTCTTCAGAGGGGCAGGGAAATATTTCTGTTCTGAATACTCCGCAGATCCTCCTCTGCATAGAAATGGACACTATCATTATTGGTATGTCTCTCTCTCTTTTTAACATCTCAGCT
>NW_008825303.1:3655470-3663000 GCF_000699105.1 Pygoscelis adeliae
TTCTCCTATTAACCGTGAACCTTTGCTATAGCAGAAATGAGGGGGAAGAGGTGTAAAACAGCCAGGCTCCTGCTGCGAATCTCTCTTTCATGCAGCCCTACAGGGAGTCTCTGTTGCTTTCAAGGTGGATTTCCATGCTGGGAGAAGGTGTGTGACATGCCCAGAGGCCCCATGAGAGGTTGACAGTACGGACAGAGGCAATGCACGCGTCCTGGATGCTGTGGCAGGACAGGGATGTTCAGCTCCAGGAGCAGGCAGTCTCCGCGGCCCCATCGTGCTCCCAGCTCCTCAGCAGGAGACTTGGATGCTGGGACCTTGCTTATCCCCAGTGAAGGGGGGGTCCTGGCTGAATGGCACCCAGGGTTCAGCCATTTCGATAGCCAGTTCCCCATCAGCGAGTCCTGCTGGAGGTGATGCTAGGTGAGGGGACACAGCACTGCCCTTCCAGATAAACGGGAAGACAATCTCTATATATATATATATTTATCTATCTATAGGTAGTCCTGAGCTGCCCCACACTAGGGCCAAAACGAGCCCGCAGGAGACTTCCCTCATGCCAGCAGCCCCACAGAGGAGGGCAAAGGCTGCCCTGCTTTAACAACCGTGGCACCGACCAGATTAAAACTGATTCACGAGCAAATGGATTAATCAGTTGAGGAGGAATTTAAATGAAGCAATCACACACATCCAGGCTCAAAAGCCCCAAGGTCAGGCAGTGCCGAATGGTTTTGCCTATTCTGAACCTGCCCGGATTACCCCAGCCAGCGCGGGGATGGATTTACTCGGTGAACGGCCGAATCCCCCTGGGCAGGGACCGTTTTGCAGCGATGGCAGCACCTGCAGACAGGTATGCACGCAGCTTCGCAGGTGGCTGGTTTAAAGTATTGAGCTTCTCAGGTAGAGGATCATATTACTCTGGAAATGGAGGATCAACTTATTCCATTATTCCCCAGGGAGGGGATTAAATTACCCTGGAAATAGAGGATTAAATTACTCACCAAGGGAGAGGATTGAATTACTTTGTGAGTTGTGGGATTAAAACACTCTGCAGGTGGCAAGCTCAAAATAGACCTTCACACAGAAGGCAGGATTAAATTATTCTATGGCTGACCAGAAAAAAAAATCAAACCACTGTACTCTGGAGGAAGCCATATTAAATTATTTCTGGAGATTAAATTGCTCCACAGGCTTGTTGGATCCCAGTGCTCTGGAGCAGACCATCTGCTTGGTAAGGTGTGCAGATACCCAAGCATAAACAGCCATATGATGGTTTCCCACTGCTGGTACCCAAGCGCCTCTTGTCACCGCAGTACCCGGCACCTGACAGTTTTGACTATATTTATTCACACATCAAGGCTGTGATGCGGAGCTGGGCTCTGCTCCCCTACACCATCAGGGAAACCCAGGGAGGGATGGGGGAGCCCAGGTCACCTGGGGAGCCCGAGGCAGATTCGGGGAATTGAGCCAAGTCTTAATTCAGTTTCTTTAAGGAGGTTTTATCTTATTTTCATTTTTGCCTTGATGCCTACACCACTAACGAGTCCCTTCTCTTGAACAATGGCATCACTGTGTATATGGGGCAGCAGATCAAAGCCCTCCCTGCTACCAACCAGGATGAGCTCTCCTCCCCAAATTCCTCGCTTCCTCACTATTTTCCCTGAATCACCATCCAGCCCATTGCCTCCTTCCCCTCTCTCACTCAGCCCCGGTATCTCATCCCTGGGCCTAGCCCTCCATCGTGGCGGCTCCCACGGGAGCCGGCCGGCGGTGGCTGCACCGTGCCTTGCTGCCAGCGGTCAGCCCTGACTCGTGCTGCTGCGTCCCCTTCCCTGGTGCCTGTCACTGCCTGTTCCTGGTGACAGTGACAAATTGGCATTTGAAACTTGTATTGGTATTTTTTATGCTGATTTCTTTCTGAGGCTCCACTGCTGAGATTTCAAGAGAGAGAAAGAGAATGAGCATTTTAGGATACTCTTAAAAGCAGAAAAATTATTACATGTCAAACACCAAATGGGGAGTTTAAAAGGCTCCCAGGTGGGCTGGAGAATTAAATGTTTGGAGGCTTTTTTTTCCCCCTGCGAGGTAAGAAACGGCAATGTCACCATAGCAACGGCAGGGCAAATTCTGGGCGGCAGCTCAGTGCATCGGCGGGGAGCCGGGGCCGCCCTACCCCCTGTGGGGTGCAGAGGGGCTGGGGCAGCCCCAGCTCCTGCACATCCCAGCCCCACAGCCAAGGTGTCTCAGGAGCCAGCAGGTTTACAGGTGTGAGAAACGACACGATCAAAAGCTGCCCGAGACTCACAGGATGCGGGCTGCGCTCCTGGTGAAAGACCCTCCCGACCACCTCAACCCCTCCTGGTTTCTCCTTCCCGCCTGCTCTGGCCCCTTGCACAGGGCTGGGAGCTCCCTGCATCCATCCTTCAGGCTGCACTGGTGCTTCCAGGGATGAGGGCATCGAGGGACGGAGAGGCAGCCGGGACCTAACGCTGCTGACTCAAAGACGGCCTCCAAGGTGCCCCAAGTCTCCGGGCAAGAGTGCCAAAAGAGCTCAGCAGCATGGGCTCGGGTCCCTCGTGTGGGTGGGCTGCACGGTTCCTGTGCCACACAGGGGAGGTTATCGGGCCCCCCGGCTGCACAGAGGTTTATCTGCCTCCTGCCTGTCACTATTTACATGTTGACTTTCTGACAGCTGCTGGAAACAGGGAGTATCAGCACAAGCAACGAGGGGTTAATTGAGTATTAGTTAACTCCTGGTGCTCTCATCTGGCCTGCCAGGATTCGAGTAATTAGCACAACCTGAGCTCCCTCATTAGCGGGCTTTGCAGTGAGAGTTACAGGTAGCAGGGGGGTTAAACTGGCTTGATTACTTCTCTTCTCCATTAGTACCAGCGACTCCGAGAAAGGATTTGTGGGAGAGAAAATGGTTTCTCTCCAGATGGAGCGGGATATGCCTTTGCTCTGTGGGAACAGGGCGGGTGGCTGGGCTGATCCCACGGGAAGCGACCGGGAGAGCAGAGCTTTGCTCACGGCACGGGTGAGGAGGACTTGAAGTCAGCACCTGCTCCGGGGCTGAAAGCTGCCATGATCACTAACAGAGCTGCTGGTTAGTTGCAAACGATTATTATGAAGGGAAACATTTTGCATTTACAAAGGGCTGTCATTTTGCAGGGGCTCCAATTCAATTTGTGAACTATACCCAGCAAGCTCATGTGCTGACAACAACAGACTCGATTGCTCTGACGACGGCAGTCGATCAGGCAGAAGAATCGCAGCCGGGGCCCAGCCTGGCATCCAACTGCTCAGGCCTGGGACTTGGTGGACACCAGCTGAGGAGGGTGGCCCAGCACTGAGCCCCAGTGCTCCACAGCTGATGGCCACCATCACTGCCCTTCTTCTCCCCCCAGCTCCTTTTCCCCCATAACACATGGCTCCACAGGCTCCCCAGGAAGGTGGATGCCAAGTCCAACTCCTCTGCCTGCCTCAGAGCCAGATCTCCCATCTGCTGGGAGATTACCCTAAACGCTGGGTCCTGTGGGGCACCCAAGGCCATGCTGGAGACCCCAAACCCACTAGATCAACCACTTGGCCCCAGCAGCTGCACCCCAGGCCCCATGCCAGTCACTCATGCTCTCCTGCCCTGTGGCTGCAGACCATGGCAGGGGTTAGCTGACCCCAGAAGGAACCGCCTATAAATGCAGCCACAAGCAGTGCAGTGCGCAGGGCAGAGCCGGGAGCCAGCAAGGCCAGCTGCAGACCCGAATGCCGTCCGGCAGAGGCAGGGAATGATTAAAGCCCCCCTTGCTGGCGACTGGGCTGGCCGAGCCATGCAGGATGGATGCGGCTGTCGAGAGCCAGCGGGGAAGGCTCCCCTCAGCACGAGATTTATAGCGAGGCTATAGATCAATTACCAGCAGCCTCTGACCTTGAAAGCAGCGGCGCAGAGGGCTGCAGAGCATCTTGCTCCTTTTTTCCAGCAGGAGGTGCCCACGCCAGGAGACTCGGTGATAAACTGCAAGGGGGGGCTGTCAACAGGAGCCCCGTGGTCCCAAGAGGGGATGCACACACACACGCAAGGGGGTTTGCCCACATGCATGTGTATACATAAACACACACACGCTCTTTTTCTCCCTCTGGCACCCCCTGTACTCCTGTTTTCCCCCGCCCTCATGCACCCAAACACACACAGAGGCCCTGAACCCCAGGCGGGGTCAGGAATCCAGCTCTTGAGCCTGTTGCAAAGCGACTGACTGAAGGATGTGACACACAAGAAGATGGGGGAAGGGGCAGAGAGAACCCAGCTTGTCTCTGCCTTCCCTGGACTTGCTTGTAGACTCCAAGGAAACCTGATTTTTGGAAGGGGGTAGAGTTTCTTGAAGTCCAGGGATATCCCCCATGAAAAGGGGACAATTTGATTTTGCAAAGCCTCATCCTAGGGTGAAACAGTGTAATTTTGCTTGAGAAAGCAAGCAAGCACTAGCCTTGGCGCCTGCAGCTGGCAGCTCCTCCTTCCAGAAGCATGGTGGAAGCATACAGAGACAGGAGCATCTTGTTGCATGGATGGTGGGAACGCCCTCCCTCCTCCCAGCACATGGCCTGAAGGAGGGGATGCTGGCACCCTGCTCAGGTGTTCCCCCCCTCAACCACCAGGGCCTCAGCTCAGAGGATTTTTTTTTTATCATGGGCAAACAAAGTGGAAAATGAATTCCTTTAGATAGCAAATGAGTTTAATAGAAATGGTGATGGAGTGACGCTGTGCTGGGAATGTTAATCCAGTACCCGATGTGGCCGGACTCTCAAGCAGGGCAGTGCAGGAGGAGGAAGGTTGCACTTATGAGCAGACATGTCAGGTCTGCACCCAGACGGTGTCCCCCGCCTGCTGGTCACACCTCGGCAGGCCCCAGGGGACACCAAGCAGGATGGGACCCAGCTCTCCTGCCATGACCCTGGCTTTCAGGGCTGGGTGTAGAGCAACCAGGGTAAGGTGTTGGATGACAGGCACCTGTCAAGGGACCAACACTTCACCTTCCTGGTGACGCGATGGAAACGCAAGCAGCCCTGCAGACTGCCAAGCTTGCGCAGCACCTCACATACACCTCTGAACCCTGCACCAGTGCTCCAGCGTGGTGGTGGGGCAAGGGGGGCACAGCTTGCTGCCAGGAGGGATTATCATATTACACAAAGTCATGCAGAAAGAAGTGGGTCAGACAGACAACCGTGTGGGAGATGAGCATCTGTTTCTCCACCAAGACTCAATATGCTAAGACAGGTGATGACAGTGCAGAGTTTGTTGGTCCTTGCCTGTGATCGGTGAATTTTGTACAGTGAAGTCCAGGAGAGAAGCAGACCCGGACACAGTGCGGGGGGGGGGACACGGGCAGGCTGGGAACTGGGCCTGGCAGAGCCTCTGCTTCCAAAGCCTGGGGCTCCTGGGTCACCAGGGACAGGACTCGTGTGCAAAGTGGGGAAATCCGTGGTGTGGAGCACAGCATCTCTGCCAGCACACAGACAGCTCTGGAGACCATCCAGATCCACCCCGGGGCAGCCGAGATTTCAATCTTGGTCTTTGTAAGCAGAGCTACACAAAAACAAGTTGTGAATGTTCCTGCTTCTACTGCTCACTGAGGCTTGCCCTCAGGTCACCCCTCCGAGCATGGCCCCAGGGCTGCAGAGTTGGCCACTGCATTACACTGCCCTTGGATTCCCCTTCTGGAGGAGCAGGTCTGTCCTCCAGCAGCCCGGGGCCGGATCCAGCCTGCACTAGTCCTGGCCTCTCAAAGTGATTTTCCACCATTACAGGGTTTGTCTGCCAGCCCCGGCTGACCGGTAGCTGGGTGTCGGGGCTGGTGGCGGTAGGGCTTGCTCCCGCATGGCAGCTGCTCCCTTTATAACGTTTATGGCCCTGAGCAGCGAACCCAGCCTTTACCCAGAGCTGCCAGCCTCTTCCTGCAACACGGGAGAGCAACTCAAGCCACAGAGCGGGGACTCAAGGGGCTGGGGGCAAGCAGGGCAGATGGCTGGGTATTTGGACAAACAGAGAATGGGACACAAGAGCCACTGGAGCCACTTGCTGAACTTGCAGCGGCCCTCCTCTCTTAGGTGGACATTGCTACCATTGCAAACCTCCACCTTAGCGCAGCTTCAAGCTGGTTTTCCAACCCCTCACCTCCATCCCCAGTCTGGCACCGACAGGTTACCCCAACCCTCTGCTTCTCCCGCAACAGCCCTGCCTTGCATCATCCCCGGTCCCAGCCCAGGAGCGGGGACGTGGAGGGGGACACCAGGGAGCACTCCCCCGTCCCTGCAGCTTCGCTGCTGCCAAGGCGACACATGTCCGAGTTTGATAAAGCTTTTCAAAGGTAGGCTGGCATTTCTCTGCACGCGTTTTTTACTCATCCTTTTCATCTGGATAATTTATTCCCTCTTCCCCAACACAGCTTTAATTGAGTTCACAGCAGGATCCCGGCACCAGAGCAAAGAACCAAACACCATCCGCTTCCTCAGGCAGAGACCCCACAGGGAGCTGCCGGGCAAATGCTGCGCCTGGCCAAATCCTGTCTCCTTGCATCTCATCGTGCATCTCCTGCCCTCCTCGCCAGCCTCCCAGGCAGGGTGGGAGCCACTCGAGCAGCCCAGGCAGCGCAGTTTGGCATGAGCTAGGGCAGGCAGCAGATAGACCCTGGTGAATCCCAGCCCCCGGCAGCTCCTGCCGCGCTGCTCAGGATCAGGCCAAGCACAATTACACTTGCATCGCCTCTCCCCCACAGCCCACCCACATCACCCCATTTCCAAGCAGCCCTCTGTATGCTGCCTGGTGCCAAGGGTCTGGTTTCACCCCACACCGCTCATCCTTTATCAAAAGCCTGCTTGGTCCCGCGCTGCCGACCTCACAAGCCCACCCTCTGCTTCAGCGCTGCCCTCCCCGGGGAGCAGGAGGCTGCACCAGGATGCTCCCATGCACCAGGGCACTGAGGACCAGGAGCTGCTGCTGCTCCCACTGCTGCTTTCCTCTCCAGAGTCACCAGGAAAAGCCCACGCTTCTGCTGCCAGAGCATATTTGATTCTTCTGCTAACCTGACCTTATTTAGTTCATTATAAGCCCCCAGGACACTGCAACAGTAACTTAAAAGGAAAAAGAAAAAAAAAAGCCTAACAAAAGCACAAACCTTTCCTCTGATCAATAGTGCAGGCAACTGGAAAAGGTATAATTCAATTTGTCAGCACAGTTATTAGTTACTATGATGGAGCCCTTCCTCCCAGCCCCACTTCCCTCGCTGGTCGCGACGCAACCGTCCCTGGAGCAGGGGAGCAGCCCGTGATGTGACACAGAGCCAGGGAAGGGCTGAGACCTAGCAGCCACACACGAGCTAACTGCGCTATTGCCTGCAAGCAGTGGCAGGGCTTCACTGTGCCTGGGGAGAGGGTGAAGGAGGGAAAGACAGAGGTTCCAGCGTTAAAAGCAGTGGTGACATCTACCTCGTCCTTCCATCGGCTTTGCAAACTCCCCTCCCTGGGGCACACACAGCATTTAGG
>NW_008825303.1:3663028-3673079 GCF_000699105.1 Pygoscelis adeliae
TCTTCCCAAGGCCAGTCCTGCCTTGCCGTGCACGGTTCACTCGCTGCACCCTTCTGGGATGCTGGTAAAGCCACATCCGTCTTCAGCAAGGACCCACCGGGGGACTGTCCCTGGGCTCGTGTTGCTAAAGCTCCCCTCCTCCTTTGTCATAGGGAGGGCTGGGGCAGGAGCACAGCTGGAACAGGGGAGAGGGCCAGTGTCCCCAAAGAGCTCTGCTGTGGACCAGCTCGTGGCCAGGGAGGGACCAGCAGGAAGGGAAACACACCGGGGCATGCACGGCCTCAGAGAAAATCAATTACCATAGGAAACAAGGGGCCGAGAAGCTTTGGGGACCCTTATCCTACGCCTTCTATTGCTCTCCATCAGCAGCCTAGCCTGAAATTACCTCCCGCTGCTCCCAAGGCGCAGTGAAAGCAGAGGGGGAAGATGCACAGCAATGGGTAGCTATGAATACCAAGTGGTTTCTGCATGTGCTGATCCTCCTTGTCCATCCCTTGGCATGGTGTCTCTTGGACCACCTATTTGTCCGGCCCAGAGATCCTACTGGGGAGCAGAAAGTGCCCGTCGGGCCACACCGCACCACCTGAACCTCCGTGAAAGAGGCATTTACAGCAATACGGCTGCTTAGCTCCCTCCCTGCTCTCCTCCCCCAGCTTCTTCACCGGGGAAACCTCCAGATATGCATCCAGAGATGTCTCTTTCCATTTGTTGATGTCGACAGGCATATCACACACACATTCATTATTTAATCTACCTTTGAATTGGGCTAAATAGTTCTAACGATAATTACAGAGCATTTGTATTTATAGAAAACCGTCATGCACAATCTGCATCCACATGGATAATGCCGCTGTGATCTATAAATACGGTAGGGGATGGTGTGGGAAGGCAGACGATGCTCCTAGTCGCCTTGAAACACAAAATGCATGGATGGCCTAGCCATGCAGGGAGCTATTACAGCTCTTCTCCTTTCGATCGTGCCGCAAACGGAGAGCTGACGTGCAGTCAAGCAGCCATGCAACATCAGCAAGGACAAGGGCAGGACCAGACCTACCAGCAGGGCATGGAGAGGCTGGACGAGGGCAGAGCCGCCCCTGGGAAGCAGGACAGGGAGGTGATCAAGGGGAGCAGGAGCAAAGGGAGATGGGATGCAGTCTGTGCTGCCTGGCACAAAGGCTCAGAGCCCCGGAGGAGGAACAGAGTGAGAGCTGGGGAGCTGCAGGGATGGGGAGAAAGGAGGGAGGATTCACTGTTCCTCTTCACACAGCAATAAAAGTTTTACAGCAATGTAGCCAGCTCTTATGATTTTATTGCCAGTATTACAGAGGTAGAGCTTCTCAAAGCCCCAGCCCCTGGAGTCAAGTTAAGACGCAGGAAGCTTGGCTTTCATTAGAAACCAAGGGGAGAGGGGAGGGGCCAGCCCTCCTGGCTGTGCAGAAACACCGGAGAACGCCAAAAACACTAGGCTCCAACTCCAGATGGCAAACAAAAGGAAGCCAATATTTTAATATTTACTTGTTTTTAAAATTATCTTATGCCTTCAAAGTGGAGGTGTGTGGAGAGCAGGGAGTTGGGCAGCTCCGTAGTTTGGGAGGACTCGCAGGAGGCAGCATTAACACTACACCTTGGTGAGATTCTCTATGAATATCCCCATGGTTCCCCCCCCTCCCCCCCAAGTCTTTCAGCAAGTCTCACGCTTTCCTTCCCCACCTTCTGCCCCAGCATGGAGCCTCAGATCAGGCGCGAAGCAGAGACACCCCAAGCAAGCCATGAAGCCGTTCCACAGGTGGGCTCGTGATCAAGAAGGGCAGGACCATATAGGATGCTGCTCAGGGCTGCGGAGCATGGGATCATTATGTTGCCTATCCCCACACATGCACACACACAAATTATGAGTACTTATATTGCATTAGTGCCTGGAAATTTCATTCCAGTCATATCCCATTCAGTGAGATACTGCACAGATACAGAACAAGCAGCATTTTTTTTTCCTAGAGAGAAAAGCTGTGTTTCTCTGCATACTGGTTTAAAACAAACACAGCCAGAGGCTGTACCCGCTTGAGCAATGGCCCGTAACTGTGCCAATGAACAGGGGAGAGATGGCAGTGCAGTATCTGCGTTCATTTGCTTTGAGATCTCCTTGTGCTGCTCCCGTAATGGATCTACCCAACCCTGCTCTGCAGAGACCATCCTCTGCAGGAGGAAGAGTCCAATCCAGGCCCTGCGTTTCTTCAATTTAGGGCTTTACGTCTCATGTTTCCCATTGCTAATTTACAAGCAAATATTTAGCCATCTGGCAGCCCCATCCACTGGGCAGCAAAGCGAACCGTTTGGCTTTGCTGCTGAAAGGGCGAAGCCGACATTAAACTTCTCTCCCTGAACACCGGGTACCCCCTTCCGACGCAGCACAGCATCTACTATTTGGCAAGCCGCTCCTCTGCCATCTGCGTGGAGAACTCTCCAAAGGGCATGGAGGCTGCTAAATATAGCAGAGAAGCTTAGCAAACATTTGCAGCCAGGCTGAGAAGACTTCTCTCAAAGTTGTATCTTCCCGGACTATCTCCCTTGCCTGTGACATCCTGGATATCCTTAAACACCTCTGCATTTTTCAGTCCCATTTCCTCTTTGGAGTCTTTCCCTTCCCCTCTCTTCCCTATTCCCTTCTCACTACCACTCTTCACCTCTACTTTTACATTTGATTTCTCCTAACACTTCCCTTCACGCTTGGAGGAGGGCTCTAGATGATGCCAACACTCCTTTCCCAGCCCATGGATCCTCAAATGCAGGGGGGGAGATCATACAGCCCGTGGGCTGACTCTGCACTCGCTTCTCCGCTCCAGGACCAACTTCTGCACACAACATCCCTACTTTCACCAGCTCTTGTCCATGGAGGGCCTTCCTGATGGTCCCGTCCCAACTTGCATGGGTTGTGCACCATTTTTGTATGGGGCTCCCCTTTCTTTGGTTACCCAGCTAGCAGCCGGTGGCAGGCGAGAGGCTGATTTTCCCACTCCTGTGTGAAAAGCCACTGTCTCAGTAACCTACCTTCTGTCTGACTTGTGGCACTGCATGTGCTCCAAGCCGTGACCTTCACATCCATCTGCAGCTTAACAGTCCCTTACTCCTCTTTTTCCAGGAAGGCACAAGGCCAGATGCCTCCTCCTGGCCCAGTTTTAACCTTTCCCATCAAGGCCAACAGGGACCAGGAGCAGTACCATTCGCGGCCCCACTGACCTGCTCGCTTTGCCTTGCACAAAGCCAAAGCTACTAAGAATGAGGAAAATTATTGTAGGGCTGGGTTGAACCTCCCTTGCGGACTTCTTTTCAGACAGCTTGATCCCATCATATTCCCCCGTAGAAGAAACAGATGCCTAGTCATGTTTTATCATAGCAAACAAACTAAGCAACAGAAGAAAAACAAGCACCCAGCAACCTGAGCATGGACAAGCTTGGCATGAAGACAGCCCTTGTTGCTGCACAGGTCTGAATTGTTAATAGTGCAGCTCCTGCAGTTTCCTCATTGGGAGAGTAGAGAAAGGGAAAAAATACAAGAAAACAAAATCCTTTTAACAGTGAACTCTCATGTTCAATCAGACGTAAAAGACAGGAGAAGGGGGAGAGAAAGAGAGAGAGGAAAGGAGGAGAGACAATAGAAGACAGTACTATTTCCTCTTCAAATATTTATTTTCAGGTCTGCCTTGGAGTGCTGCTTATTGAGATATAGAGCCTTGCTGCGTGGCAGCTTGTAAGCTCCTGCTGCATGTGTTCACAGCACTGCCTCATCTGGATGTCTGGAGCCTCTGGGAATTCCCATCAGCCCAGTTCCAGACCCTGCAGAGGGCATCTCTCTTTTGGGTCCCTTCCTGGGCCCTCACCTCCAGGCACCCTGCCATGCCTGCTTCTCCAGCTCTCCATCCCAAGCCCAGCACCAGGCATCTGAGGAGCTTATCTCCTCCAGGCGCTGTGCTGGACTCTAGCTGGGACCTCAAAGCACATGGTCCAGCTCCAACCCTCGGCTCTCTGGCCAAGGCATGAAACAGCATTGGAGCTGGGGCCCTGGCCTTGGCACTCAACACTTTGGGCACTCTCAACATTTGCCATGACGCCCTCAGGACAGCAGAGGAGGCCTGCATGGAGGCAGAAGATTCTCCATTCGGTCGAGCGGGTAAGCTGAAAGTAGTGTCCAAGCAAGGTTGGTAGAGAGCCCTGGGCTGCTGGAAGTGACATATCTTGGAGGAGAGCCAGAGCTGACATCCTGATCACAGACAGCAATTAAGAAATTAAGCTATCAGAGAGGCTTTTTGGGAGGGGTGAGTGTCTGTGGTTTGGCCAGATGCCAGAGCAGGTCAATAACATTTGTCCTTCCCCTCTCCGCTGCAGATGGAGATCCTCCTCTGCTCCTGATCCCAACACAGCCGCACAGCTCCCTCCCACCACTATGCACCGTGGAGGACACACAGCGGCAGAGAGGGAGAACATCAGGACTCTGCAAGACAGTGATGGTGGGGAGAGGCATTGGACAGAAACCACCTCAAGAACTTAGACCTAGCAAAATCAGCTTCATCTTCCCCTGAACTATAGCCCCTAGCTATAGCTCGAGCCCTTTTTTGCAGGGAAGGACAGGAACTTTCAGCAACGCTCCCTGAGCGGATACCAGGGGCCATTCCCCACCCAGCCCATGTCCTCTGGGCAAGAGGCAGCCCCTGGGCAAGGACAGCCATGCCCAGGGCACCTGGCACCAGGGCACACTGCCACAGGCCACACGACGCAGCACGTGGTGCATTCAGAGCAGTCCTTGGGGTGGGGGTCCTGCCTCCACGTGACAGGTTACACACACGACCCACAGCGAGATCAGGGGCATCCCGTCTTATCTGAAATGCTGCCATCCTCCAAACAATGGGGCCTGCAGGTCACAGGGGAAAGTCCTTCGCTCAGCTAGAAACCCTGATTAGCCCTAATTACTCCCATCTCCTGTGCAGCTCAGCTCCATGTACCAGAAACCAGGACAGTCACAGTGCACCTGCACAAGCTCACAGCCTCTTGCTGGCCACTAAATTACATGTCATGAAACTGAGAAAGCTGTGTTTCCTTATCTGAAAGGCTGTGCTGGGAACCACGTGGAGAGAAACCCAGCTGTGTCCCCAGACACACGACTGTGATGGACTCACACCCACACCTCTCCCAGAGCAGCACACACAGCTCTCTGGCACCACAAACACCATGTCCTCCTCCCCATCCCCTGTCACTCAGCAGCGCTCCTTCCTGCTGTGCTCACGCATGCCACTCACTCCCACCCCAGCCTTACATACTTGCATGTGCACATCTGCACTTGCACACAGGCAGCCACACGCGGACAGCTTCCTCCCCGTGCTGGGCCTGAGAAATATTGATTTCTTTCCCCCCTGCAATATTTCGCTTGGCTGAGCAGATTTAGAATTGAAGAGTCAGACTCTGCCTAGAGACCAGAACCATATTTAATTCCACGGTTTAAGAAGCCCTGGAGCAGGTTATTCTTATTTTAAACTACCAGTGCATTTAAAAGCAAGTGACATTTCAGGGGGATGGGGATGGGAGACGGCTGATGCCCTCTGCCTCGGTCCAGCCAGTGCTGGGAAGAGTTTTGCAGCTCTGCTGCTGCTGTGCCGCGTCCCCACAGCCCCATCAGCTGCTCTGCCTGCGCCAATGAGAGGCGAGGGGTGGTGGCGAGCTCACGATCAAAGCTCAGGAGACCTGTTTCCATGTCTTTCTAACCGAGGAGAAATGAGAGCAAGAAAAGAGAGGAGAAAGGAAAGGCGTGAAAACCTCTGATGAAAATTGCTCGGTGCATTGAGGTTTCACAATTCATATTGTCTGCTCCTGTACCCAGGCCCTGCTCATGGAGCAGAGTCCTCAGTAATGAGCAATTTGCAGATATTGAACAAAGACATGGTACCTTGTCCAGAGGACGGTCCCTGATGGTGCATGATCATGGAGCGGTGCTGCTGGAGGGCAGAGCCGTCCATATCCACCCCCCGCCCCCATGCACCCTCCGGCCTGCTATAAGTCAGGGCAGCCACTTATCTCCACAGCCGCACCGCCACAGCTCCCAACCACGCAGCCTCAGCCTGGATTTCCAAAGGAGATGCAACACTGACTTTTAAGGGAGAAGTGGGGAGAAAAAACTACAATAGCAAAGGCTCGCCCAAAGCATCTGTGAGCCTATGCCAGGTCCAAGCAGTTGCGCACAGACCAGGCTTGACACACACACTGCCTCCTCGGTGCCACACAGAGCACATCTGCTACCCGACACAGCGGCAGAGAAAAGCCAAATGTCCCCCCAAAATGGATGGTCCAGCTCAACAGAAGGAGGCATCCAGGCAATCAGCCCTGCCAAGGAACAGGTGAAGGTACACTGGAGAAGACGAAAGGAAACAGGTCCCTACACACTCCCCTCATCTCTAAGGACTCTCAGCACAGGCCCTGCTCCACAGCAGTCACCCTGCCCTGGCTAAGGCAGTCTAGTTGGTGGGTTGAGCACACAAACCTCCACCGCACCCCCTTTGTCTCAGGCACCACCTCCAGGTCCCTGCCATTTCCAGCCACACAGCTGTCCCCAGTGGCCCTGCGACATGCCCATGGAGCAACAGGCAGGCAGACATGCTCTTTACAGCCTCTAAATAATGAAGATGAAGACACCAGGTGCCAGACACCTCAAGGGCACCCTGGTACGTGTGTGTGCATGTGCACACGTGTGTCTACTGAACAGAAAGAGATCGGCAACATGACCAAGTGCTGCTCGTGAGGCCTCCATGGGGCCAGAGACACTTGCCTGCTGCTACGGTGGGCTCAGCTGGGCTGCAGCGAGCACACGGGGGTCTGCTCTGTCTTGCGCTGAGAAGGCAGAGGCACCAGAGAGCTGCTCCTCCAGCTGAGAGACAAGCCTAGCAGGGCTGTGGTTTGCAACCCAGGAGCTGCGGAGCCCACAAGGAGCTACAATTCAGTGGGAGACATGATTCACAGCAGGGCGAGCTGCGGGCTCCCGGGGGCCGGGGGTGAAGGCAGCCCCAGGGGCTGTGGTAGGGGCTCAGGACAGCTGCGGTACGGAGAGATGTAGCACCTACCGCAGCAGCCTGTGCATTAGCTTGCTGTGGTCTGCTATGACACAAAACATTGTTAGCTGTGGCATTGTATTTTGACTGAAGCAGACAAGCAGGAGAATGAAAATGGATCCTTTCATGTAAGCTCCTGAAAACGCTGTAACAGCTCTGCTCCTTGCTGGTCCCATGTGTGCGGGGTGGGGGGCGAGCCGGGATCACACCAGGCAGGGGGAAGGGAGGCTGCAAACTGCTCCTGGCCTTGAAAACATAGGCTTGGGCACGGGGAGGCCAGGCAGAGCACGCCCCGTTCAGGAGCACACCAAGCAGCCTGATGGGATGGCTTGGACCTGCTGCTAGGCAGGCCAGCGCCCAGGGCTGTGGGGTATGGATGCCATAGGGCATGGGTGCCACAGAGCATCCCAGCACTAAGGGGCAAGGTTGGAGGCAGGTACAGCTTAAACTCAAGCTCATCTATCTAGCTAATGCCAGGCAGGGACAGCTCCAGCGAGACTTGGTCATTTCAGTACATAACAGGGCTGGGGCTGCTGTGAGCTTGGGCACAGGGAGGTCACAGACTGGGGGGGCTCAGTGGGGACCCACCGCACCTGCACAGATTGGGGGGCTGTGTGGGGACCCACCGCACCTGGGGAAAGGTCTGAGTGAAGAGGAGACAGCTGAGAGAGCAGGAGGAATGAAAGAGCACAATTAGCTGTGGTAAAAGCCAAGGCTGTGAAAACACATTACTATTAGTGTAATTACTATTATTGCAATTTTTTTTCCCCATATTTTTGATCATTCAGTAAGAATTAGCCTAACAGAAGAAAACTTCTGTTAAATGCTGGTGAATATAGAATGTAGATAAGCACAATAGCGTTTCACTTTACATCTGGACATTTCTAAGGATTTACCCATTTCTTTAAGATAACGGTTGAGGAACTTTACAACCAAAATTTTCTTTCTGAAGGTAAATGGCAATCACTTCATAGAGAAAACAGCAGAATGAAACCCTGGGATATTTGTTTGTTTGTTTTTCTGCCCCAAAGAAACAATTCAGCAAAACAGAGCCATGCCTACAAACTTCCAGTGCTGCTGAAGATGCATTTCTCAACCACCACAAGAACAAGCACCAGCTTCTGCAATATCTTGTCTCAATCTGCCAAGACCAGCCAGTGTCACCTGAGCTACTAAAAGCTTCGGCATACGGGTGCAGCCAGGGCACCCCTCCTCCTTCCCCCATCCTCCTGGAGAACCAGCACAGGCAATACCTACCCATAATGAAATGGCTTTAAAGAATAAAGAGTGTATGAGGAAAAAGTCAGAATGAATCAAAAAAGTGTATAAAAATAAAAAAGCATTGCAATTAGCTAAACTGTTAAATGAATAAAAAGGTATTAAATAAAGTTTCCTGAATGTCAAGTTGACACAGGTTTTTTTACGTTCAGGAAAGGAAATGAGTCCCTTGAGTAAACCTCCTTGCTCCAGGGCTAGGCATTAAAGGCTTTCTGGGGGATGTCACTGGCTGAGGTCCCTTTCATCTAGGCTGCTGGATGCAGCACACATCTCCCAGCCAACACCATCCCGGCTGCCCTGCTCCTGCATCCTCACCATGGGGATGGTGCAACAAGAGCTGCTGGCACGGGCAGGGCTGTCCAAAGCGGGGGCTCTGCGCTGTTTCAGATGCATGGGGAGGGGAGAGCTGAGTGACCGCTTGTCCCCCACCGCTATCCAAATGCCACCAGTAGGCCTTTTTAATCAGGGTGCCTCTGCATCCCCAGCTTGCCATCTCCTCCAAGTAGGACAAAACAGCAGGGCTGCTATCCGTCACATCTCCACCTTCACCTCTCCCGCAGGCACCAGCGACAATTTTCCCTCTCTGGGGAAAGCAGCTTTGTTTAGCAGCATGTTACCTGTCAAAGGCTCTTCCCTCAGCACCTCCTGGAGCAAGTGAAACCTTTCTTTTTGAGGAGAAGGGGAGATGCTCCCTCCTGCGGCAAACACTGCCAGCTCCCTGGCACGAGAGCGAGCACCTTGGTGGGTCACAGCAGGAGCTCCGAGAGGCAGCCCGGCTCCCTGGCTCCCCACATCTACAGAGCAAACATCCAGCTGCTCAGAAGCACCAGGCAGGCTGATGACATTATTTCATGCCTGCAAGGTCATTTATGGGAGATAACTACGGATACAGAGACATGTATATATGCATATACACATGTATTTCTGGATTTCTCCTGTGCTTTGTATATATAACCCAGAAACTTAACCAGCGAGATACTGACAAACCCATCAAATGAAGCGATTTGTCTCAGACAATTGCCTGAGTTGCCTCCAATATCGCTGTCTTGCCACTGACAATAAGACGCTCTTAAGTGTCCTGAAATTGTACTGCGAGTTCCCCAATGCTCTCACCCCCGCCTTCACTCCTCTCCCTCGAGCTCCTCCCTGTGTTTCTCCAGCAAAATACTCTTACGCAAATAAACGTGCAGGGAGGCACAAAAAGCATTTTGTCTAGGATTTCAATACAACCACGTATTTCTCATTCAAATGTTCAGCTGTATCCTTCAGAGATCAAAAGCATAGCACTGAAACGAGGCGAGGCACGAACATCCCAAGCCAATAGCTCAAACTTCCCTTTCATTCCCATCCTGGCTGAGGGAGCAGAGGAATCTGTCACCCCCACCGCGGTGGCTCCCAGGTGTCACAGACCCAGGGCGCCTGTGCACATGGGTACAGCTCTATCACATCACCCATCTCTCCATCTCTGCACAAAACCCCTCACAGCCATAGATTACAATGGCCATTAAAGCCTTTGAGACACATCTATGCAACGGGCAGGTGATCCGGGTGCTATGAGGTCTCCAGAGAGGTGCAAGCTGGGGCTGGCAGATCCTAGACAGACTAGAGAAAGCTCCCTGCTACCAGAAACCTGGAGCAGGGTCTGGCCCAAGGAAGGGTCCCCACGTCCTGCACCAGCAACTAGA
>NW_008825303.1:3673133-3673487 GCF_000699105.1 Pygoscelis adeliae
GGTGCACAGCCTCCTCCAGCATGGCCAGCGCTGGAACATCGCTAGCACCCACTGCCACCTTCCCCCAGTGGAGCTATACAGAGAGGGAAGGATGCATGGGTGAAGTGCACCCTGCCCCAAAACATGTCCGCAAGCCTCCCCTGCACCCCTACTTTCCAGCCAGAGACCATCTGCCAGCCTGAACCGCACCATGGGCTCAGGTTTGTTAACAGGGACCGGCTCCCCTGCCCAGCACCCTCCACGCTGAGCCTTTTAGCCCTCCTTCCACCTCAAACAGCCCTTTCCCCCATGGGGACCTACGTGATGGGGCAACAGGGCTGAGCCCTGGCAGCTGCCCTGCTCCCTTCCCCATCC
>NW_008825303.1:3673556-3687739 GCF_000699105.1 Pygoscelis adeliae
TAATATATGAACTCGTACCAGTTTTATAAGCCCCTCTTGGCTCAAATCACATTGTAATTCTGAACAGCCTTAAACTCATTTAAATCCTAATAAAAATACCCCCCTGCATTTGCTGCTCACTGGTCGCTCTGGCTGCTGTGACAGTGGTTCCTGTGGAGTCGATAATGCTTGGGACACTGCACACCAGAAACCACCCCTCACAGGCGGGGTTGGGACATGCACTTAATAGGACAACTGAAAAAATAGATGCAGGAAACGGACCTCCAGACTGAGTCAGGATGATGCGCAGAGCAGTCAGGTGCCAAAGCTTTCACAGCAACATAGAAAAGCAGCGGCACCAGTGCTGGAACCTCAGCGTCCCACCTCCTCTGGGACCCCAGAGGAGGATCAGGCCAGGTACACAGCTCTGGCAGAACAAGGCACCTGCAGACAGCACTGCAAGGGGTTTTTAAAAGAGGACAGGGAATGACTAATGAAGCGCCAGCAAGTAACAAACGCTGTGGATGCTGCGGGAAGTTTGTGCATGAATGGCACAGGCACCCTGGGGGCAGACGGGGACAGATGCAAGAACTTGCCCTGGTTTCCCACATTGCCTGGTGTGCCAGTGACAAGGGGGGGCCACTGTTACAGCTTGGGGGCATGTCACACCACAGGGAAGGCGCTGTGACTGCATCTCACAGTGCATCCTCCACCCCCGGGCCACCGCGATGAAGCACCAGCCCTGCCCTTCCCTCCCAAACACAGACAAGTGGGATTCACTTTGGCTGTGCTGGAGGAGGCAGTGAGGGGCTGGGTGACAGGGACCCTGAGAGCCCCAGCTCCTGTCAGCAAGCCTGTACGGCTCTCCCACCTCACCCCAGGCACAGCGGGATTGTCAGGTCAGTACTGACCCAGGCCCTGCTCAGATGCCCAAGATCACCTCTCCTACCCTCCCCAGCTCTGCCGCTCCACCACTCCCTACAGCATCCATGTGTCCCTCTGCAGCCTCTTTCCTCCATGTCCAGCTCTGCTCCGTTCCCAGCCCTCCACTCCGCTCACCCTCCTCGGCACTTGCCCAGCACTTTACGCCTGGCTGTTCTTGGTGATGACATTAATAAGCTCCCCTGAAACAGTGAGATTATGAGCTATACCCTTGCAGCAATAGAAATACTAATTATTACCGAGATAAATGGGAATATCAATGATGAAAGTCAATATTATTGCTTTCTTTGTTCCTGTTTGTTTTATTTGTAGATGAAAAGACCACTCAGCCCGTCTCTCCAGGATGTGGCTGGGAGCTGGAACAGCTCCTCTTGGCAGGCTTATCCCAGAGCCATACTCTGATAAGAAATCATACTGCACACATGCTTGCAAAGGGCTCTAAGTCAGCAGCTGTCAAAAGCAGGCATTGTCTTTGATTGATTCATAAAACTGGAGCTGCCTCCGTTCCCCACTCCAGTACCAGGCGAGGGAGGATTTAGGGGAGGGGGAAGCTGTAACATGGGTGGAAGTGATTAATTGCGGAACACAGCACAGCGCTGGGAACGCTCCACAGTTTGGCTGGGTTTGACACTCATGCCTTCATCCTCCTCACCCAGCAGTTTAGCCACCAAGATGGGAACTGAGGACCCCTTCCAGGCTCCGACACTCTCAGGCTGACCTTGGGCAAGTCCCCCAGCACTGCTGCAGCCAGGCAAGCCCTTACAACAGCAATGTTGCCTTATTCAGCAAGTCTGCTCCCTCCATGTATTCTGAGTCAGAGCTGCTGACTTCAGTGACAAGAGACTTTTTTTTAAGCCCTATTAGCCTCACAGAGCTAACACAGCCAAGAGCAAGTGAATGGGATGCTAATTTTGGATCACACCTAACAGCATCAGGAGAGCACTTCCTCAAGCAGCCCCCCTCTCCGCAGGCAGGCGGGTGTGCTCCCCATGGCCACAACCCACTGCCGTCTCCCCCACATCTGTGGGAGGCAGGGCACAGCAAGGAGGGAGCGGTGGCATGCGCCCCGGTGCACAGCTCAGCACACCCAGAGCACAAGGGACATTTTTCTTGTTCCTAGTACACCCTAATATGTCACTAAATTGCCTCCATTCCCTTCCAAGTCCTCAGTCCATCACCTGCAAATATTCATGGGAACAAACCAACCCACTGACCCTCAACTCACCCATCTCCAAGTATCAATACAGTGATCACTCCCTCTAATGAATACAAACCAGCCCAGCCCCTCTCCATGCTAACGAGGACAAACACTCCTGCTGCCTCTCTCCAAATGCAATGAAACCAGAACTGGAAGCCTTGCAGGAGTAATTATGCCAGTTTTTAAAAAGAAACCAGCCTGTCCTGAATATTTCATGGAAGGTAATTTTTTTTAAAGCTTTTTTAAAACCCTTCCCCCCCCCCCCTTTTTGCATATCAGGGTGCAATTAAGCAGAAAGTATCAGCACATAAACCCAAAGAAACAAACTGCCACGCACACCCAGCTCCTGCTCTAGCTCGCTCCAGCTTCTTTCCTGTGTTTAACATTAATGTGACATCCCAAGCTGTGTGTGCACAATACTATCTCCCACCCCAAGACAGGGAAGAGCTGTCTGACTGCTAGAAAACCTCAAGTGCCTCCCAGCCTAACACGGTGCCCAGGCTCCTGCTACAAATAGTCCCCGATGGTCCCTGCAAAGCCCTAAGCATCAGGCACCCCGTATGAAATCCCAACACTGCAAAGCTCTCTGGAGCCACTGGACTGCCATGGTGGCATCCAGGGTTGCACCAAGGGCCAGCAGCTGCATGCATGGTGCCATCCTTGGGCTGCACAGCCTGGCTCCCTGCCTAGCTTATTAGCATTTTGCACAATTAATATTTATTTTTGCAAATGTACTTACCAAAAAAAATTAAACAGAAATCTCTACGTTAATGGCTTTGTCAGTCCTCGGAGTGAGACGCTTGGAGAGAAATCATGCTTAATCTAGAGAGCTGGGTGGGAGCAAGGTAAGGTGTGGAAAAGAAATTCAGGGCTTTTCTTGGCCCCGCTGGGGTGAAGGAGCAGACCTCCTGAAACAGCACCTACCGAAACAGGCGACAGACACCTCTCCCCCTGTTACACCTCCCTCTCCAGCCTCGTTCTCTCTCAGCTCTTTCCAGCTACCCTATTTAACCACAGCTTTTGGACCAGCTGAAGACGAGAGCATCCCTAGTGTCCCCACTGTCCTACGCAACTTTCTTGGTGACAGCCCTAACACTGCTGCTACTCCTACATGAGACACCCCCCCCTTCTGAGGGCACCAGCTGGTTCCCTTTGGGACAGCATGGGGTGTCAGGGGTCCCAGGCAGCGTCTCCTGCTGCACAGGCAGCCAGGCTCTGTTGCACTGATTTTCCCTGCTCTGAGCTAGGAGACCATTCAGCAAAATGAAGTTAGCAGGGGACGTAATGTTTTCCACCAGACAACTTGTATTGCTCCTTCTCAAACAAGTGCTGAGCTGCAGAGTGAGGCACACTCCCAGGACAGACACCTTCTGGGAAATGAGCTGCCATCCCTTTCCTCCTCAGCAGCTCCTGCCATGCCAGTGCTGGCACCCACTCCCTTCCCCTCTCCCATTCTTCCTGCACCCCCAGGTCCCCCACATCCTCCTCCCTGCTCCTGGCCACCCTCACAAGGGGGTTCTGGCCCATTGCAGCATGAGATGGGGAGCCTGGGGTGTCCCTGTTCACATTTATAGGCTTTTGACATAACCCTGATGCTGAAAACTCACTTCTAAAAAGTGAAAATCCAAGACGCTCCTGGGACATACGGGAAGCTTAGTGGAAAGCTTGACCTATTGCAAGTCTGACTGCGTCACCAGAGCTAGCAACAGCAGGGAAGAGAGGGAGGATTTTTTGGGAGCATTTATGGCACACATTCAGAGAGGAAGAGAAACATCCCTCAGAAACCACTAGGTTCGAAGATTTGCTCAGTTTAAACACTAAAAATTCATGCATTAAAAAATCCGCTCAGGTTCAGCCCTGCCTCAGAACTAAATAAAACCTCTGACCATAACATCCAGCCCCAAGGTTCATGGTCTCCTTGGGCAGAGGGCTTACGCATCTGCTCAAGGCTCAGGCTGAGATGCCCCCTCCCAGCACCGGGTCCTGCTTCGCTCCAGGCTTTTGGGCAGGGCGAGGGGCTGTACGCTGACCCCGGGGTGTTCAGGACCCAAGAGGTGGCTGCTGCCCATCTTTATGCTATGTAGCACCTGGCTGCCCTCGTCTTGTGCTAGTTAGTGGAGAGACCAGGCTGAGAAACACACTACGCCCCCCCTCCATTATCCCAAATTTCCTAGGAAACAGCTTTTTTCTTTTCTCAAAGGAAAACCAAAACCGCCTCATTTTCTAAATACTGTTCTTAGGAAAAATCTTCAACTTTTGCAAACGGCACTCGGAAGAAAATATCCAAGTCTAAACCAAAATTAGATGGCTCTCAGTGCTCGTTTTTTCAGGGAGGACTTTAACCAGCACGACTGTACCCCAGCGGAATTTTGTTTTGATAGATCGCTAAGAATAAATGTGTTTTAGGGCTTGCTGCTGAGAACGTGTTTTGACAGAAAACTGCTATTTCCACAGTCCCTCCACTTGCTCTGTCAGCCCTGACACAGTGGGAACTCCTCTGACCAAGCATCCTTTGCACGCAGCTCTCCCTGGGGCCCAACCTGCAAGGAGTGCCTGCGGGAGCAGGGAGGGACAGGTGCCTGGGTTCATTCCCGCTTACCACAAAATGGGAAGCAGCGACAAGAAGCTGGAGATACCTCTCCACGAGCCCCTCTTGTGTAGGAACATGAGGCAAGGTGAGGACACAGGCCCCTTTTTTGCATGCATCAGGTTGAGCCTATGCAGCCTGCTCTTTGCTTTGAGCAAAGAACGTGATGTAAAGGGGAAATTATGTATCTGTCTGTGTGCATGTGTCTGAGCGTGAAAGCCAGTTCTGCCTTGCTGTTTTGATTCCCTTTTCTCTGAACCCGGCATGGGCACGGGAAGCTGCCTCCTGGGCAGTCCCAGGTGAGCCTGAAGCAGAGGTGTCCCTCCTGGTGGCACCTGCAGCACCAAGATCACAGCACACCCCGCCATCCCATACAACCTTGGACAACATCTAATTTGAACAATTCCCCTCCCCAGCTCTGGCATATAAAAGATGCTTGAATCATCCTAATTTTTTTTTCCATTAGGAAACTGAATTCTGCTCTTCAGAGATCCCTTTGTTCTCTCCCAAGGACTGACATCCTGGGAAATTGCCTTAGCCCAGTCAGCTCTGATGTTTGCTGTCTCACATGTTGCCTGCATCAAACTGACAGTTCACAGATTTCAGCTGAGGATTTGTATGTACAGTACAAGCTGAAACCTGCTCCCGTCTTTTAACTGTCCCAGCGAGAGCGCTGGAAGGAGGCTGAGCCAGCGGAGAGTGCGCAGGCTCTGTGCAACCGTAATAGAGACATCCCAGAAAACCCTGCCTTTTGAGGACCCTCTTGCCTGCCCTCTCCTGGAAGATGAAACTATTTCTGCCCAGCATCCCCCAGGCTGCAGTGTTCGGCTGTCCGCGCTGGTTCACTCCACGCAGGCAGCGTTTTCCCCTCGCCGATGCCATACAAGTTGGAGCAAGCCCACCTGCCCAAGCAGAGCCATAGGGCCCCATGGCAAAGCCCTCCTTTCGCAACAGTGCCACTTGTCCAAATAGTAATTTTGGATGCCTCCCCTCCCAGCCCCCGATAAAACCCTCCCCTGTGCAGGCATGATGGATTGAACATTTCCTATCCGTTCCAGACATGCAGGCAGCGCCTGCCCCGGATCCTGTGTGAAAGCTGCATTGCCTTACGCCCCAGGAGGGCTGGGTAGCAGCCCCGGACTACGGGGAGGGGGGAAGGCATTTCTACCACGGTTACGGCAGTGGAAACCAGTCCAGTCCTGGACTCAGCACGACCGAGGCATGCGAGTGTCATATGCTCAGCAACACAACAGCGCCCGAGCTCGTGTGCCACCTACCCAGGTCAGATGAAGGCAGGATGCTGGGGGATCAGATGCCAGGGGCGTGCTGGGCTTCGGCCTCTCCTCAGCTTTCCACTCATGCACTGCGGGCGAAACAATATCGCAATTAGGGCTTTAAACCTGGCATTTGAGAGGCAAGCAGGGGAGAAATTAAAAAGCTATGAACGTTTTTCCCCTCTCCCTCCCAAAACCAGAGCTTAGCTGAGCTTAATCTTCATCTGAGCTGATATTTAAAAGCTATAAATCAGGCTGCAACAGACAAAAATGCAACTACCAAAATTTAGTGGACCCACTGCTGAAAGGACCAAAATGAACTGCTTAATAGAAGCCATTTTCCCATTGAAATAGAGCAGGCCTGTACTTAGCAGAGCATTGATCTGCTGACAGCTACTGGGACAGATTTGGGCCAGAGCACTTGGGAATCCTTTGCAGTGATCTCTCAAGAAACACATGCATGCAAAAGCCCTCTGAAAAACACTGTTGTAAAACAGGGCTGTAGCTGTCTACAAGGCCAGATGCACTCACTGGCCTGCATGGGCTCGCACCATCCCCAGTAAGCCTCCCCGAGCAGGCAGGACTGCCAGGGCAGCTCAGACCCTGGCCTTGCTCCTGGCTGCATCCCTGTACCCCAGGCCTTGGCAGCTCCAGGTCATGCAGAGCAATAAAATGCTTTACACAGGCCAGGAATTGCAAAACACCACTAAAGCCCAGAGCTGCAAAAGGGTCTCGCAGCTCAGGACCCCAGTGATGGGGCACAAGGTTCTGGCTGGGGGACACTGCACCCCATGGACCTGGGGTGTTTGGGGGTCATCCCATAGAGGTACGGGATTTGGAGATGCTGTGATACAGCCAGGGACAGCCCAAAACACTTTCCAGAGCAAAGCACCATTGCAACCTCCCTGGGGACAACAGGTTGGGCCCTGCCAGATGCCAGGAGCTCCAGTCCAGCCAAGGAGGGCATGAGGACAGCAGCTCTGTCCCACCCTGCCCTCCCACAGCCTCACACTGTGCTGCCATCCTGGCAGGTAGGGAATGCTCCCTAAACCCAGCTGGGCAAGCTGGCCCCTCCACCTGCCCCATCCCACAGCTGCCCCACACATGGGGGGCAGCACAGCCTGGTCAGGCTGCCAGCACCAGAGGGCCCAAACCAACCACGTCCCAGCCTCAGGCTCACCCCCCCTGCTGCTGCCACAGCCAAAGCACATGCTAGAGAGCGGGCAGCACAAGTACCACAGCTGTGGCTCTCCTGCCATGTGTGGAAAGAGGAGTGTCCCACATTCATCTTTTCTCCTGCTGGAAACCATTTTCCATCACAATTTTCACTGTTTTGGGGGATGATGTCAAGGCAGGGGGACGTATTCCTCCCTTTTTGGAATAAAAAAAGTTATTTCTCTGAATCCTGAGCAGCTCCACAAGCGGCGGGGCACAGAGGAGCCTCAGGAGACATGAGCACTGCTGGAGGGGCTCCAGCCCCACTGCGGGACTCTTCCTGCCCTTCCCAGCACAGGGACACAGCACTGGGCTGGCCAGGAGCCTCTCACCTGCCCACTAGCTTTTCCAAAGCAGTTAGCATCTGAGATAACCCAAGGACACCCAAGTAAAGCAAAAACATCTCATTTCCAGAGGTGTTGCGTGCCCTTGGCACTTACTGGCTTCAAACCCAGGTGCTCACTGCCCCCAGCCCTTGGCTAATTCTCACCATCACAGTCTCCACAACAGCAGCAGAGAAAGAGATGACTTGGAAGACACATGGGGCAGAGAGGGCACAGGCAAGGGGGGGATGCAGCGCTTTCTCTCCTGCCCAGACACCCAAGCCAGCCCCCTTATGCATATAGCTCCTGCACAGACTGGATCTATAACACCAATTAATGGTTCATTGTTTGCTGTGGGTTTTTTTTATTCCCATTATTGACTACACCCCCTTACAAACTCATACACTTAGCAGATCTTACAATGATTCCAAAAAGCTACCAAAATAAACCTTCCATGTAAAAACCAGGAGCAAACCAATGCCTCTGCTTTAGGGGAACACAACCTGTCCAAGCATGCTTCAAAGGACATCTGAGGTCCTAACATTGCTCAAGAGCCTGCAGAAAGCATTGAAAAAATGGGAAACAACTTATTTGGTTTATTTATTTATTTCTGCTTTCGCACATCACTTATTTTAAAAGACTAAAAACATGTTTATGAATTTAACATATTTAAATGGATCAAAATCTGTTTAGCTAGGAAGGAAAACAACTCTCCCACCCCAAACTTCTTGTGGGCTGGGACCTGCTTTTCAATCTTCCACCCACAGCAAATATTTCAAATCCCTTTTTAAGCTGAAAGGCAAGGCTGCTTCTGGGGACAGATCAGGCAGAGGACCTGCGTGGGGGGCTCTTCCACCACTCTCCTCCATCATTGCCCCAAGCACCCCTTACCCAGAGAGTCAGAGACCTGGGCTGAGGGGTCAACTGAGAGGCAGGGGACAATAAAGGCATCTGTGTGTGGGGAGAGCATCCAGTGAGGACAGAAAAAACGAGAAGCCTTCCTTCCTCCTCCTCCATCAGCAGCTTTCCACAAGGAGGATCAATGCAGCCCACTAACTGCACCGTTGTTCCATTTTTAATTAATAAAAGAAAAAACTAATCATTGAATTAAACTTCTCATTACTTCAGCTGAATACCCACTAAGTAAATTTAATTACTGTACGAATTGGGTTTCTCCCTGCCTGTTTCATTAGCTACTGATAAAGATGAAGGGGGGGGAAGAGAGGGAGAGATGAAAACAGAGAAAGAATGGAAGATGGGAATAATAAATGCAAAACCAGAGGTAAATGATTCAGCAGGTCTCAGAGGCTTCCAGTAAGGGCCTGGGGAAAGACCCTTCCACCCCTCCCAAACCAGGCTGGAGGGATTCCCTGTGGGATAAACCCCCTTCCTCCAACCCACCTCCTGCCCAGGAACAACCACCATCTTCTTCCAGGCCCACATCACGCATAGGAACATACAGCCCCACGAGCTCTGCCTCCATGCATCTACCCCCACGTCCCAGAGGCTGGTCCCCCCTCCCAGCACCCCGAAAGCTGAGCTGTGCTTCAGCACGGGCACACTGTAAGGACCCCTTGGGGATGAGGTCCTGCCCCCCCCCCCAGCCCCGCCACTCACACACCCTGGGTTCACAGCCACCTGCAAAACAGCCAACAGAGGCTTGGGCACAACTGGCTCCCCTCCAAATAAGGGCAGACACTGATTTCAGATCTGCAATAACCCTTGATCCCTTCTGATCTCACATAGCTCTGAGCAGCCAATTTTTGCCTCTGCAACAAAGGCAGCAACCCTGTAACACTTCAGCAGGGAGCTAGCGCTGACAAAAGCACGGGGAGCACATGAGAATGGATATCAAACACCTGCTGTCCCACCACATACTGAGACACCTGCCTGCTACTCTTTGTATTTTAAGCCTTTCTGCTTGAGTGTGAGTCCTGTGCACCCAGGCTGCTGGGAGCCAGGGACATGCCAGCAGCATGCTCCTCCTAGGAAATCAGAGGACATATTCCTGCAGCACCCACCCCCCACCCCAATTTTGTTTATGGCATGATTTTGGGTCTCTCCTACTCTCCCACTATGGTTCACCCCTCCATTCCTCCTTCCCAATGAAGGGCATGAGCCATTGCAGGGCAGGTGTAGCCCCACACCAGGGAGGAGTCCAGCAGCCCCCACCAAGCACAGCAATCTCCCTTCCAGCACATGCCTCCACATGCAGCAGTTCTGCTATGTGACTGTTGATAAGGTCACATTTGGGATAAACTGGGGCTGGAGAGGGTGTAGTAAATGAAAAGTGCAGCCTCTTTCTCTAATTAGGTTGCTTCAGCTTTCAGCTGAGCTGAGGGCACCACAGAGGGGCTACCTAGGTGCTCACAGCAATGGGATTTGGCAAATATGGTCAGACCATCTCCTCCTTGTCATTAAAGGGCCAGAAGGAGCCCATGTAGGTTTCTCCTGCAGCCCCATGGGTAGGGTCTTCTTCACCACAAGGCACCATCCCCCTGCCTTGCATCAGCAGCTTGTGGCCATTGGTGCCCAGCTGCTGCCCTTCTGCAAGCCAGGGTGCTGCTGGGAGATGGGCTTTCTCCCTCATTCCCATGGCTTTGCTACATCTTTCGACCCCAAACCAAGCTGACATGTTTGAACCTCCATGCTTTGGCCACGCAACCAGCCACCTGTCTCCCTTCCCTCCTTGCTGCTTCCCCAGCCCTTTCCTGCTCTCCTCCCTCCCCAGCCCAGCAGATTCCTTCCCCAGAGGGGTTTCTCCTGTGCAGAACAAGCCCAGCTGCAAACACTTCCAAGGCAGAACCAGAAGGTCCCTTCAGTATCACATCAATCCCCCCCTAAATGGACTTTCTCAAACACTGGACAGGGAAAGCATTGAGATAACAGGCACAGATGCTGTGGGGAGCAAATGGGGCTGGATGAGACCTGCCATGCACCCGTGGCACCCAGCAGCAGCCAGCACAAGTCTGGGCACCAGTGCCAGTGGCCACCACCTTGGTCTTGGGGCTCCATCCCATTCCCAGGGGGATGCCGGCTCCCAGGTGGGCTCAGCACAGCATGCTCTCCTCACAGGCACAAGCTTTCTGCCGTAGCTAAAATTAGCTCCCACAGAATTTCTCCTGCCATCCCTGAAGTCATTGGTACAACATGTTCTGCCACCACAGGCTCTTCCCAAGCTCTCACTCAAAAAACCCAACGATGCGTAGTACATGCCTTGCAGCTCCGACTCCCTCACACACACAAAGCAAATAACCCCGCAGGTTTTGCAGACGCCACCTCCCCGCTCTCTGCGCTGCAGGCAAGGCTCCCTCCTCCTGCCTGCCGGGGCTGCCCAAGCTCCCTTGCACTGCCCACCAGCCCAGCAACCCCGGTGTAACACCCGTTCCTCCAGCTTTCAACCCCAACAGCAACTCATTCTGAAGATTTGGGCTGGGAAAACGGGGCAGGGGGGGTTGTTGGCTTGTTTGTTTTGGTGGCCAAATTGCGGAAAGAAATTCAGGTTAACTGAAGTAATTTTTCTTTGCCAAATTTTAAAAACCCAGTAATAATCTGGGGCTGAATGAAGCATTTTGTTTGGTCTGAAGTGAAGCTTTCATTTTGTTTGTAGGTGGCTTCCCCCCCCAACTGAAAAAAAAACCTAGAAAAAATTCAAAATGAAATGTCATCTCGAAGCAGATGGCTGAAAGGTTTCATTTTGAAAATGTCAAAATGAAACTTTTCAGTGTTTCACTTTTTTCCCCCAGCCAAAACCACTTGCTAAATACAACCTGAATTCGTGAGTTGTTTCTGTTGACTGAAACCTGAATTATTCGGTGCATAAGCTGCTCACTCAAAGCCTTTTTTGCAGGCCTGCGTATACACCCCACGCTGTGCATCCTGCTGCAGCGGGGAGATGCACGTGGAGCAAACTGGAAAGCGAACCCTGTAGCATGTCCCTCTCCGGAGAAGTGGCACAGGAAAGGAAAGCAAAAGCCCAGGGACTTACCGTGGCGGCAGACCTCTGCAGCTTCGTTTCAGGTGCTGGAGGGGCTTCCTGTGCAGCAGAGGGAGAGGGGGATGCTGCAGCCCCGGGCGGGAAGGACAGCGTGGTCCTGCCTGTCTCATGGGACCCAACACAGAGCAGCAAGGCACCTCACTCAGCGCTGGACACGCAGCCCTGCGAGACAGGAGGGTGGGGAGAGCGTGAGAAGTTGCTGAAGGGAGGAACATCCAATTTGGGCAGAAAAGGAAGGAGATTTTGGGAGCTGAGGCCAAGCACAGTTAAGGGATTAGGGCAAAGCGGTGGCAGCAAGCAGCTGCTGGTGTCAGGTCTGTTCCCTGATACCACACTCTGCCCCATGGAACAGTTTTCATCTCCTCTTGCCCTGCTCTCAAGGTCCACTCACCCATCTGCTCACTAGCACAGGACTTCTTTACCAACAGCCACACAAGAGATAAGGACTCCTGAAGTATCACACTAGCAGCAAGCCCAAGCTGGACCCAAGAGGGACCTGCCCTGCTGGAGAGCACATCCAGGAGGGGTTGCTCACTCCCTCCCACGGCCATCGATCATTGCAGCTAGCCCACACCACAGCAGCACTGGCAGACAGTCATCGAGGAAGGCTTTGCCCACCTGACTACTCTTGCTCAAGGAGGGATGACATTCATCCCAGAGCTGGCCAAAATCAGATCCCAGGGATGAGCTCTAACCACTAGCTGGTAAGCAGCTCAGGGCTGATCAGATCTTACTGGCAGCAAACCCCATGACACCCTCTCCCACGCCCTGAGGCCATGGGAGGGTGGTCCTGGGTGCTAGTCCCTGCCACTGCCTTGTGCCAGGACCACAGCCAGGTCACTCCATCCCTACACCGCAAGGCCTGTCCCCCAGCAGGGTGCCTAGGTGACACTGCAATGCTGGAGGGCAATGAGCCCATTGAACCACACACACCAGGCTCCCACCTTCAGCAAGCAGGAATCGGATTTTGATCGCAAAGTTCACAGTCCGAGTGTTTTCAAGCATGAGCAAAATCCGGCAGCCCCCAATTCTGCCTTCAGTTCAGGGCCTCAACACACAGGAAGGGAGTGGAAAAAATTAAGTTGGCTTTAATCCTTCTTCTCTTCCTCCCCCAAATTACTCCTCAGTACTGACCTGAGACCTTGCGTTTCCTTGCCAAGCACTGTGACTCCTATCGCTCCCCCAAAGAGCTGCAGGATTCCTGGGGTGCACTGGCAGTGTGCAGCAGAGAGGAGCAAAACGGGTCAGATTCAGGAGGATGTTTTAAAAAAAAACCCAAACCTTTAATCCAACCCAAAGTCATGGTTATAAAAATCTAGTTTATGTTCCACAAGAAGCCAGGTAAGGAAATCACATGCCACAAAACCCTATGTAAACAAGAGCTGACCCCTAAACCCGAAATCCACAAGTCAGGTACAGACTTCAGGTTAGAAACTTAGGTTCACTTTCTTTTCCCTTTTGCCTCTGGCTCAGTTCAGGGGCAGCAGCACTGAGATACTGCGGGAGCATTACCCTTCCAGCACCAGCACACGCCACAAAATGCCGAGGCTGCTGTCAGAAAACCTGTTTTTCGAGATCGCTAGCCCGATTGCTAGGCGAAAGAGGATTAGATGAAGCTTAGACTAAGCATCTCAACAGTATCAAGCTGTAAGATGATGCTCAGCCATTGCTACTGCTAAGGTAACACAGACAGATTTATCTGCTAAGAGAGAAAAATCTTACTTCAGAGAGCCCTCCTCAGCACAAAGAGGGGGTATTTGCCAGGTCCTCAGTAGGAAGCTGTGTGTCCGCAGGGGCAGGGCAGACCTGCCCGCAGGCAGGAGTCTGCCAGATGGAGTCACGTGGAATAAGAGGCAGACTTGCTCCAAACTCAAACCTCCTCCCAAGTTCAGGGGGGCGGCAGTCGGAAATTAAGCCCATCTGTTCCTAAAACATTGCGCTAGCGGAGAGGTGAGGAGGCTGAAAATCTGAGCTCTAAAGAAATCAAACATGCTAGAGAGACAGAGCCAGTGAGCTGCCCGTCAGGGAAGGGATGCTACATCTCAGGCTCACTACTGCAATGAGTTTGGAGATCTCGGTCCAAACCTCAATTAAATCTCTTGAGCAAGGGAGCTGCAGCAGCACATGGATCCCCGACATTAGCCCACCCCAGTAGGGATAAGGCAGTCAGGGCTCCCCAAACCTCATGGATGAGCTGCGTGGGGTGCAGGTGAGGGAAGGGAAACTGAGGCAGGCACCAGTAGTGCGAGGGGCTGGCAGGCAGGTGGTGCCATGCCAGCTCTGGAGCTACCACAGCCAAACTCACTGGTGAGCCATGCAGCTGCAGTGATCCCAGCCTGGCAAACACACCTTGTCATGTGGAACGGTGTTTCAGGAAAGAATATTAAGTGATCAATCAGCATTAAAACCAGCCAGTTTTGACGTGTTTAAAAGAAAATGTCTCCCTTTTTTCCTCCTTCTCTGGGCCCACTTTTCATTTTAACAATCTCCTCATTTTTTTTTCCACCCCCAATCCAAACAAAGTGCTGTCAAGCCCAAACATTCACTTCGCATTTTTGCCACATTCATTCAAATAAATCATTCGGAACCAAACCTTCACATTCTCCCCTTCCCCCTTGAAAGAATGGTGCTAAACCACCCAGCCAGCCTGGAAATCCATTTTTTGCCT
>NW_008825303.1:3687749-3698872 GCF_000699105.1 Pygoscelis adeliae
AGCCAGGACAGCAGGGTGTTGGCTGGGAGCAGAGGCGTGGGAGGTAGCAGCCAGGTGGGATTTGGAAGTGCTGCCTATAAAGCACCTCTTGGTGCCAGGACCTTCAAAAAAAGCAGTTTTTACACAGCCTTTATCCCCGAGAGATGGAAATAATGAGGGAGCAGAATGGGATCAGGCATGGGGAGACAGAGGGAGATTTAGGAGCAGGTCCTGAGCACCACTTGTGGTCCCTAGGGCCAGGCCAGCAAAGGAGGCAAGGTGGCTAACAAGGAGGCATATCCAACATCAGGAACATGGCAGGAGAACCTGGTCCCTCATGTTTGCAAGGAGTAGAAACTCAGATTTAGCAAAGAGTATTTATGAGTATTGAGGAAAAAAAAAAGCCATGCCACAGGGAATAATGGGGCTTTCTTGTGGATGGCAGCTGAACAGAATAAATCTATCCACTGGGCATAAATTGTTTAAGCAAAAAAATCTCTCTCAACTTGAATATTTTGTAAGAAAAATAGCAACAAAAAAAGGAAGGAAAACTCTGAACCCTCATCATTTCTCTACTCAAGGTCAGAGCTGTTATTCTCTTCTGTGAAGGAGGAAAAAACATTTTTCACTAGTAAGTTCAGCCAAAAGAAATGAAACATTTGGGAAGCAAGTGCATTACTGCCTGGACTGACCTGCCTGGCCAGACTAGGCTAAATATCTCTATTTAACAGGGAGTTATCTTTCAAAAGAGTTGTGGGGAGGCTCAGTGTTGGGGCAGAGGGGCAGTCTGGTGCAAATGAGGAGGAGCACGGTGCTTCAGTGACCAGCTTGGTGCTTGCTCAGATGGGGATGGGGCAGGACCCCAGCGCCATGCAGGGAGCCCTGCTGCACCTCTGACCCCAGGGGCAGGATCCTGCTGCTGTTCCTAGTCTGCTCCTGCCCTCATCCCGAGTGCAGAGGTGGCAGAGGCAGCATCCCCTCCTGTCATCTCCAGGAGCAGACCCGGGTCTGCTGTGGCAGACAGCTGTGGCACGCAGCAGGGATGGGGCAGAGGCACCCAGGGGTAAGGGAGACATCAGCCACTGGGGCTACAGCAGTCAAGGAGAGCAGCCTTGTGTCAGAGCAAAGGATCTAGAGCCTCTTCAGTTATTATGCAGAGGCTGTGCTAAGGTTGCTGCTTTAGTGCACTGCAGGCACTAAATTAAGGGGACATTTACAACCCACAATGCAGAGAAGCAGCTGCTAAAGGTGGTCACAGTGAGTGACTTCACCTCTGCGTGAAAGGCTCCACAAAGTCTCAGCCATGAGGGATCAAGATGGGAAAACAAGTCCTTCCTTCCACCTCCTGCCCTGCGCAGCAGGGCCAGGACATCTCTGGGCACCTGGAGCAAGTGGGGACCAGTAACAACCTGCTCTGCTCAGTGCCAGACAGGGTCTGAGACCTGCCTTGTTTGGAGGGGATGCAAAGCCCATGGGATATCGAAGTTTGGTCCAATTAGCAAACAAACTGCACCACCACCACGACAGCGCTCAGCTGGAGTAAACCCAAGGGATCTGCTCCCTAGAAATGAAGCTCCCCCAGACCAAGCCTTGCCAGGGCTACACACAGCACAGACCAGCAAGGCGGTTGTCTAGAGCATCAAGCAGTTCCTGGTGGCAAAACAAGCCCTGATATCTGCTAGACCTTTTTCACTGCCCATGATAGCCAAGCTGGCTGCAGCTGGCAAAAAAGGGGGTCATACAGGGTGACAGCTCCTGTGGCTCTTCCTGAGAGCAGCCAGCACCACTCCCTTCCTCCTCCCACACCCACGCCAAGCCCAGCTCACCAGGGCTTTCCACCTACCACTGCTCCTTCCTCCTCCTCGCCTGGTAGGAACAGCCAACTTTAGCACTGGCCAAAACCCAGCGTGCCTGCATGGATGAGCCAGCCATGCCCTGCACTCCCCCTCTTTCCTGGTGCCACGGCAGTGCCCAGCTCATTTGCTGACAAGGGGCAACAGGACCTTTTCCTGCAGGTCCAGGGATGTACCATGCTGTGTTCAGCCATGCAGAGAAGATGACAACTCTTGCTGGGAGCTGGCATAGATCTATCCCCACCCAAGGCACCAAGCCCAGAGGCAGTCACCTCCTGGAGGTGGCTGAGGGGAAGGGGAAGTGGAGGAAGACAAGGCAAGAGCAGAGATGAGCTGACACGCATGTGAGACAAGGAGAAAGGGATTAACTCTGCTCCAGCTAACACAAAGGCAGGAGGGTGCATGGGGAGGGGATCTCAAGGTCACAGCACACTGTGCCAACCAGCACATGCATCGGCTTTCATCAATAATTCAGCACATTGGGTCACGAGCACAACTGTGGAGGGGCTATTTCTACCCGAGCAGAGGGAACGGCAGCGATGGGTGGGAGGGCACCCCTGAACAGGACTGCAAGGTGCTGGGCACCAGGGAGACTGGCCCACTCACTGCAAAGCACAAATGCCATCATGCTCACATCCCTGCAGCTTGTAGATCCTTTTGAGAAAGTTAACTCAATGAATTAAGACCCAAACCCCTCCAAACCCAGGGTGTTTCCCACCTGTAGGCATTTACAGCCACTGTAACCACCTCCTGCAGAGTGAGCTGTTTTGCTTGGAGGTACCATGTGTTAAGAGAGAATTGAACACTCAGGTCACCAGGACCAGCCCAGGGCAGCATCCGTGATCCCTCATGCAAACAGACTGCTTCACCCCACGCAGCCTCCTGCCAGAGCAGGGTGCCAGCAGCACCGGCCAGCCCAGGCACTCCAGGAGCACCCTTACTCGAAGGATTGCTCCAAATGCCCCAGCTAGGAACAGATGGCTGCTCCTCTGCAGCTTCACGGAGACCTCTCCTGCCTGCCAGCAGAGCCAAGATCCTGCAGCTCCCATGTCTTTGGGAACCACGTGCTTGAGTGCACCCAGAGTTACTGCACTTGACAAAGGAATCAGCAGGGGACAATTTCTGGCTTCTGTTGCAGAGCAGGTCAGACCAGTGGGTCATGAATTGTCTCATTTGGCCTTTAAATGTGCAAGATGTGGAATTCAGAGGTCTTGAACTCCTCTGAAAGATCAGCCCTGAGCCTGGAGGGCTGCCCAGAGCAAGGGATCCTGCCGTCTCAACACAAAGCCCATGCAACAGGCCCCCAGGTGAGCATGTCATAGGGCGAGCATCCAATGAGCCATGGGGAATCCAAAGTCACAGCCAAGGCCAGTTACAGGAATAGAATTGGCTCAAACTGAGCAAATGTAACTTTCCATCACTTTGCAACCAGGCAGCCATCCTGCAGGCCAGCTGGCTGCCATGTCAGTGTGCTTCCCATCCATTTCAAGTGTCCTGATAACACTGATGCTTCACAAGACTAGCTCAAGAAGGCTTGGGAGAGTTCTTATCCAAAGCCAGGTGGCTGGACTTGACCCAAATCTTAGGCAAGTGATTAAAATGATTGGCATTTTTTTGGAAAGAAAACTGCTGTGCTGTGCCTGCCAACCATATTTGGAAAACTACTAACTGGACAATCACAAAACTGGATGCACCTGTAAGGCTACACAAGCACACAAGTGCTTGCAGACTGGTGAAGCTCATCCTCTCCTGCAGCCCTGGGACCAGCCACCCCCTGCAGGCTCCAAAAATGGGGTGCTTTGGCCAAGATGCTCCTCTTGAGCATCGTGTTACCACACCTGGGCAGCTCTGGCTGCAGGATCAGGGATGAGTGTTGAACTGCTGGTCCACATGCCCCATGATTTGGATGTACTTCACCTCATGGGTTATGTGATGAGTCTATTCTGGCTGGGAACAGATTGTCACAAAACTGTCTTTGCTTAGGATCTGGATTCAGGTCCTACCCAGGCCCCTCTGCTCCTATGGGACACAGTAACTCTGCCAGTCAAGAACAAGGTACCATTCTTCCCCTTTGACTACATACACTAAAAATCAAGGGTTTTTTTCTTTCAGAGCAAAGGAAACTAAAGGCAGCAGCACTTCCAGGTGAGCAGAGCATGAGAGCAGCTACTGGATAATGCCAACCAGCTCCCAGCCCCACCATCCCCCATGTCCTCCCTACCTCTCCATCATCCCTGCCAGCACTGGTCCATGTTGGGACAAGGGCTGCTTTCCCAGGCAGGGCAGGAAGAGCAGGGGCTGCCACTCCCAGGCACATCAGAGTCTCAGGCCAGCTTTTCTGCACACCAGGGCAGGAGGACACCTCACTCCCTCCCTTCTGGGTTCAATGCTGACAGCAAAACTCAGTTGTCAGTCCATTACAGATTAAGGGAGTGAACATAAGGACAAGCCCTGCCTGTTTGGTGAACCAGCACAGCCCTAACAGCTCACACCTACTTGCTTCAGTTTGACCACACTGCCCCAAGAAATGGCAACTGAGGATTTACAGATTGGGGACATTGTGTGGCCTCAGGGTTATTTTGCACATCCTTGCTCCTGGAGAGCACAATATCCAGGAATCTCTGGGGAATCAAGGGAGATCATTCAGTTTTATGTCCTGTATGTAACCAACTCATGCCAAATGCTCAGCCAGGGCACCGGCATGGAAGCTGCCAAACTTGCTGCACCGAGAAGTTGAACTGTGCTTAGATGGGGATCCTAAACAGGGTAAAATCTGCATTTAATACCTATTATTCTAACATCTCCCCATCTGTCCACTTCCCTCCCATGCCTGTAACTGCAGTGTGCCAAGGCTGCCTGGTATCAATGGCACTTTAATTTCATCATTCCCAACTTATTTAGAGCAATTAGGAGGCAATGAGCACACACCAGGGGCCAGGATGCACTTGAATAGCATCCAAGGGTTACCGCAGTATCACAGGAGACCCTCAGATGGAATTACCAGCCTGCAAAAAAACTTAAATAAAAAGGAAGGCAATCCCCAAAGGGAGGATAAGGTTCTTCTTGGTCCTATAGGTCCCTTTTTAATTTGAAATCAGCTGACAGAAATATAAAGAGATGATATTCCTTATTTAATTAGTGAAGAGACAGGATCTCAGGTTGGAAGACAGATAGACACTTTGCCTGGGAATCTGGCTGGAGAAACGATTGGGGGAGCAAGGCAGGGATTCCTGCAAGGTCGATTACCTAATCCCACTGCAAGCAAGTTTTGCCATTCACTTTTCTGGAAAGAACGGTAAAAAAAAAAGCAGTTTTGGAAATCCTACCCAGAAAGGCAAAGCAAAAAGTAAGCTGCTTCTCCCTAGTGATTTCTGCTGGGTAGTAGGAGCACTGCACAGAGCCAGTGCCACCAAGAAAGCTACCAAAAAAAGCCAGCCAGCCTGCAGCCTGGCTTCCCAATGTCCCCATTTCATGCAAGGCAGGTGAGGTGCCAAAGGAGGGGACAGCTCCTCACTTCTGATTTAGCCACATGCCCACACTCCTCCCGCACAGGCTTTTTAAATGCCTGCCTGCGTGAGAAAAGCAATGGCCTATTTTTTTCTGAGCAGCTCAGTACAGCCTCCATCTTTGAGCACAGCATGCACAGGTCTTATTTAGGATGCTTCAGACACATCCGGAGGGACTTTGGGAACAGTCTGTGGAAAGAGAAGACTGAGTGGGCAACCTGAGTCACTTCATTGCTTACAGAAGTGTACACAAGCATCTTCCATTTGAGCAAAACTCAGCACAGTTCCCATTGACTCTGGGGACCAGAGGAAAGTGCATCTTCTCTAGCATACTCCACTGATGCAGAATAACTGCACGCCACCTTTCTCATCCAGGCTTACTGAAAGAGGGATCATCCCCCACAGCTATGATCCAAACCTCTGATCCTGGCAATTCCTCCACAGCACAGGAGCTGAGAGCTGCTCTAATCTGCTCTGATGGGTGAGGGCTGTGGAGGAGATTAGCTTCCTCCTGAGGAGAATGCAGAGCAAGACATGTGAAGGGAGAAGTGCATGCGTGTGCATGCCCTGAAGAGATATGGTTACAGCTGGCTGCAAAACTCAGCTCCAAACTCATTGCCAGAGAGCCTGACTCATACAGACAAATCAGCCCAGCACCATCTACCACACATGGGAAAAGGAGGAGATAAGCACAGGAGTTACAGGAGACCCCAGTCCAGAGTCAAAATAGCCTCAGCCTTTACCTTGAGCCCTGTCCTCACAGAGGTCACTTTAAGCTGTCAAACAAGGGCCTCTGTGCAAAGAACCCCATATGCTGGGGCTGAGAAGGATCACTGCAAGGCAAGGACATGCCCTGCCAGGGGTGGGGGGGGCTGGCATTACCCTTCCTCATTAATGCTGGTAAAAGGTGCCAGTTTGTGCCCCAAAAGCACAAAGCCTCTGCTCATCTATCCAACAGCACAGCCCAGGTCACACAGGACCTGTGTTGTCCTTCCAATGAACCTCTGTCCTCATCTAGGACAGGACAGCCACCGCGGGCTCCCTTTGCTCTTCCAGTCTCACCTTTTGTAAGGCTGGTCACAACAGCACCACACAATGTCAACAGCAAGGTGCCTGCTGGGGGTTCAGATGCCCTGAGCCAGCTCAGAGAAAAGCCCTAGTCATTACAGCTGCAAGATGCTAATGGCTCCTGGTTGCTGCACCGCAGTGACCAACAGCACTTTCACCTCTCTCCATCAGGGTATTTATTTTCCACGAGATAAAAGCCACAAAGTGGCATCCAGCACAGGCGATGTTATTTCACAGGACTTCTGATGCTGTCAGCAACCACATGCACAGCAACTCCCCGGGATGGCAGGGAAGGGGGTTCATGGGAATATATGGAAAGTGCCAAAATATGAACTGCTAATAAGATGTATTTTCAAAAGTCACCATGTTACAATCTATTGATCTTGCACCAGAAGCTTGACTCTTTCTGTGTAATATTAATCCCTGTCACTTACACGTTCTGGGAACTGCAGATTGAATGCGTGCCATTACACTAAAATTAGGTATTACAGTTAACTGCTAGGGGCCCAACCCAGCAAGGTGCTGAAGAGCCAATTCAGAATAACAGTGGCTTAACAACCTGCTGGGAGCACCCATGCACACATAAGCTCGAGCACCTCGGTACAGCGGTGTGGGACAGGGGCATGAGGCTCACCATGGAGCAGGCTCTGCTCTCAGGGTAACACCCCTGCCCAAGAACAGCCTGGAAGAAGTCAATTTGGGTGCAGCTGGGAACACGAGCTAAGACCTACCCTGAATCTGGGGAATCCCAGGAAGGAAAGTGTTTCCAACCCCATCCACTAAGGCCTGACAGCCCCCTGCAAGCTGCCTGTGACACACGTCCAGGGCAGGGTGCTGATGGGTGCTCCTAGACTGGCTAAAGCCCTTATGAGCACCTGCAATTCCTCATGGAGGTCACCCCAAACCTGAGAGCATGATTCTGGTAGGAAGTCTAGAAACAAGTTGTCTAGCAGAAGGTTTTTGCAAAAGTTGAAAATTCTCCAATGGGACTTTGGCCAAGTATTTTAGATCCCTTTTAAAAACAAGACCAATCCATAGTCACTTCTAATGATCCCATTGACTGTTTTTCACTGAGTGCTAACAGAGACAAGTTGTCTCCTTTAGACCACTATATCATGGCTGAGAGCATCAAGAGGGGAAGATGATGGGCTTGGAGAGGAAGAACATCCTTCCTTTGCTCCACTTCAGCTGTTAATAGGCATGCCAGAGCTCTCTGAATAGCATTACATTAGTGCTGCATAAAAGCAATAAAGCCCTAAAACAACACATTACATATTTACTGAACTACACGTCACACAAAAGACTGTCCCTGGGACACCACATGAGGACTTGAAATAGCAAAGCCAAGGGCCGTAAAAAGCACCAGGCTGGGCAGACATCCACAGTGCCCACAGCCGGGGTTCGGGTGCACATAAGAGCTAGGCACGCAGGAGCCTGGCTGCAGGGAGCTGATGGGATAATCACATTTAACCAAAGGAAGTGGCATAAAACACTCAGTCTCCTCTGCCAGAAACCTGGGCAAGCCCCAACCATTAGGCATAGAGTCTGCAGAGAAATCAGCATCCAGACAAGGAACACAGCGTCCAGGGCGAGACCTGCTGCTGTGCCAGTGCACAGCCCTGGCTGCTGCCTGCCTGGCACCAGCCCGCAATTTCCCCCTGCTCCTTTGTTTTCACTTCCAGCACTGAAATTTTCGCTCCTAAGCTCAATGAATTGTCATTTCCAAATGCCTCTTGCCCACAGGAAAGGGAACTGCATGAAGTGCTGTTTGATATTTTTCAATAACTGTCATTGTGGCACAGGGCTGATATGGAGCCTTCAGTGGTAAAGTGTCATGACAGTTTTGGTGGGATGAAGTAAGTAGTTTTTAAAAGACCTTTTTCTCCCTCTGGTCCCAGCACCTGGCAGGCCTACAGTACATTTCCATAGCCAGGCATATGGAAAGATCACTGGACCCTGCTCTGCCGTCACAAAAGGCCATCAAATGTACCTTAGTGGAGAGGTGAGGTCCCCACAAGCCAGTGGCCTATGACAGAGGATGAGCCAACAGATGTGCTGGGACAGAGGTGGAGAACTAGAAGGGGTCAGAGGCAGAGAGCAGGGACTCCCCCCTGAGTTAGTGCTTGGAGAAGCAGAGTCAGAGAACTTTTGGATCCATGTTTTCCCCCTGCCCTCAGAAAGGACAGATTTGCTAAATCAGCACAGCTCTGCAGGAGGGCTTTGCCCTTATTGGCAAGCAGGACAGGCTCAGCTCCCCCCTCATGAGCTGCCAAGAGGGGCACAGAAAAGCCAGGTACGCATCTGGCTCTAAATGCACCCAGAGCTGCTGGCAATCAGGGATGAGCAGGAGCCCCTTGCACCCAGCAGGACCAAGTGCAGGAACAAGCACTCTTCAGGAGGTCAGTGGTCCCTGCCTGCCACTGATGTGACACCCGGGGCACAGATCCAGAGCATGACACCAAAACAACCTCAACCAGGTACCTGTCTGTCCAGCTCCCTGCTGTGGGGATCATGGCAATAACCTGCTAGCAAAAGTCAGCGAACACCCCAACCGCGGAAGCATCTCTCCCTCCACAAAGAAGCTGAAAGCAAAGCCCACTTTCTGAAGACTCCTTCTGGAGGAGGATTTCTCTAACGCAGTTTGCAGAGGTACACCCAACGTGCAGTCACAGAGGTGCTGGCATGCCTGCAATGCTCACCACTGCCTCAAGGGCACAGCTGTGAGTCTTTACCCCATGCAAGCCAGCCACAGCCAAGCTGCAAGCCCCACAGCCCCTGCACCTAGGCCCACAACCAGGGGCTGGCAGCGAGAGGAGATGCAATGCCTCAGAAGTTTTGTGAGTTATTGTGTCACACCAAACTGCTCTGACCTTTTCAATATTCTGTATTTTTATTGGCTGCCCATTTCCCCACGATCCCCACAGGCTCATTAGACAGCAAGCAGAGCCAAAGGCAGCTCCAGCAGCCAATACCACTGCACAACACTGAAAAGGTCAGAGACATTGAGGCTGAGCGAAGCCACTCTCAGGAGGGCAGTTATAGCAGGGCAGGAACACTCCTCAGCCAACACAGGCTGCAGACCAGGACCTGTTTCCCAGGGACGCTCCCGAGGCAGAGCTCCTGCCACCATGTCCCTGGGGTGGCAGGGACCTGCACCGCAGGCATGCCTGCTCCCAACCAGACCAACTGTTGCTGCAAGAGGACCTGCCCATGAAAGCACCCCGCAATAGGCTTGGTACAGATACTTGCAATAAATACTCCGCAAAACAGGAGAGCGCAAGCCAGGGCTGTGCTCCTACACCACAGAGCCCAGCACAGGGGGCGGCTGCAGAAATGGTCCCAACTGGTGTGACACAGAACCCCGAGGCTCCTGCTCAGGTGCTGCCAGCAGGGAGAGGACCAAGAACATCTCCCAGAACCTCTGGCACACTGGGATAGGGAAGGCAACTACCCAAGGTGATTACCACCCATCTTTAGTAGATGTAAGAGGAGACTGGCTGGAGTCCAGGCCTCCCCTGAGGCATTCAGGGGAGCGAAAGGAAAACTCAGCCCTGCTAGCAGGCTGCGAGCCAGGCAGGCAAACACAGCATGCCACCAGGCAGGGACAGCACACACACAAACAGCACAGCTGCTTCACTCACAGCCTTTTGATCAGCCACAGCCCAGCCATCTTACATGAAGTAAGAGTGTGACACCCCCTCCCTAAAGACCTGGCACCCCATCTGCCCGCTCCAGAGAGGAGAGAGGAAGCCCCAGGAGTTAACCTTCCTCCCAGACACAGGCTCCAGCCCCAGGAGGGCAACATGAGCCACGCCCTCAGCAAGGCTGCAGCTCCCAAGCAGGACCACAGGTGGATAACACATGTAAACCAGCCTGGCTCTCTATGCTGGTCCTCAACACACCCAGAGTCACAAGCACAGTACACTGAGAAAGCCCAATTCCAAAGATATACGCTGGGAACCTCAACCAGGGAGCTGCTACCAGGGAGGTGGTAGGAAAGGGCAGTGCCTTTCCAGAGTTCAGCTATCAGCCCTCTACTGTGGGGGTCAAAACTCACCATGTGGCTTCAGAAACGTGTCCCCTGGAGCACGAGGGTGCAGCGAGGGCCAGCTGCTCTTTCAGGGAAGGCGAGCCAGGAGCAGAGGGTGCCCTCCCCAATGGGGCACGGGCCCACAGCTCCAAACACAGGAGGCAGAGGGTGCTGCAGCCAGGTCCACCAACAAACCAGGTCCAGGGGCCCCGTGGGCAGCCCAGGCTGGAGCAAAAGGAGACAGAGCCAGAAACACATCCACCCCCACCAAAGCTCAGGAGAAGAGAGAGGAGGCCCAGCCCTGAGCTTAAATATGGCTGCCGGAGCAGTGGTTGGAGAGGGTCAGGTGGAGGCTCCAGGTGGGGCTGCTTAGGGCAATCAAGGCCCTTCAGCAGTTAGCTTGCCTCGCGGCAGCTGGGCTCTCAATGTCCACCCTCTCCTTCTCCATATGGCAGAAGACAACCATATTTTGGCAGCAGCTTGCCCGCTGAGGGGTTCTGCCTGCCCCCTGGGGACAGCCACCCATGCCAGGGGCCATTGGATGGGCTGCGCTGCCTCCGGACAGCCCTGAGGCGTGGGGGGGTAGCTGCCCCAGTCCCCGTACCGGTTTTGGCACCGTTTCCCGGTACAACCAGCAGCGCAATCAGTGCTGAGAGGCCGCGGGGCGGGGGAAGGGGGGCGGCGGGG
>NW_008825303.1:3699064-3713967 GCF_000699105.1 Pygoscelis adeliae
AATGGCACTTGATGAGCTTCTCCTTTGTCAATATGAAAACACACCAACCCCCCCCCCCCCAACCCAGCGGTAGAAATAATAAAAGACAGAAACAAAGAAGCAACAGCCAGAAACACCCCAGGAGAGAACAGGGAGCCTGGTGGGGGCGAGGGCGGTGAAGCCCCTCGGGATGAACACCAAGGGTTAAAAACTGCAACAGCTCCTTTCCGAGAAATGGAAAATATCACAGCTCTGGCAACATGTACTCAGATTTTTCTAAAATAATGTTAGATTTTTAGGTTTGGTTTTTTTTTTTTTAAAAACTGGATCTGGGCAAAGGAGTGCATTGACATTAGTGACAGATGGGATGGAAAAATTTTTGTTTGGAAAAAATATCTTCCTTTGAGTCACATGCATGCAGAAAGGAAAACAACTTAACCCCTCCTGTCCCCCTCCAAGGGTGAGCTGTAACATGGTGGCAAAGAGCCGAATCCCGCCTGGCTGCAGGGACGGACCCCTGCCCTTCAGATTAATAGAGGCCAAAGGTGGAAGGTGCAGAGACGGGATTTTTGCCCTACAAAAAAGCATTTTTCTTCTTCCCTGGAAGGCAGCAAAGGCAAACCGGCATTCAGCCCTCCCTGTTAAACCCAGGTGGCCTTGCTCAGGAAAGGTTGTATCATCCCTGCAAGCCCGGGCACCGCGGGGCCATGGTGTTGGCAAGTGCCGGGAGCCACATCACCACCTCCTTCTTGGCTCCACTTGGCCAAGCCCAACCCTCAGCCCAGGAACCCCAGCAGCCCTTGGACAGCATCGACCACGCGTTATTTCAGAGCAAGGAGGGCTTTGCGGGAGCTTTGCTCAGACTGCAGAGACCAGGAGCGTTAGAGAGACGAGACCTGGGGAAGATGGGCTTTATTGTGGAAAGCGGAGCCAAGCGAGGAGTTGTGTTTGCCTGGCAAAGGTATGGAGAAGGGAGGAACGAGAGGCAGGAGGAGGGCCGGGATGAAGAGCCAGGCAGGGGAGGGAATTACAAAGCGTTTGCCCTTGTGGTGAATCCGGCTGGAGATGAACTCCCACCGCTGCTGTTTTGACAGCCCAAACACACTCGCTCGCACAATATCTCTGTCTTGTTAAAGGTAATTACACTTCTTCCTGTGTAATGAGATGGTTTTTAAAGGCCATTCAAAAGAAATTTTCTATAATGAGGTTAAGGGCTTTATGGTGTTATACATCAAGGGAGCTGGTAATTGGTCGGATCCAGGCAGCATCCTGAAGCAGGGAGATAGGAGGTTCTGTGAATAATAGGCTAGCACAGAGTGCAGAGTCTCCAAAATGTTTTGGTTCTGCAGAGGAGGGAGAATAAAAGTGGAGGAAGAAGGAAAGAAAAGAGAGGAAGGAAAAGGCAGAGAGTCAGATGCTGCCAGCTCCTGCAGGACTACAGTGGCTTCTTCCATGTTTCTTTGGGTGGGTTTTGAGGTGCTTCATGAGAGAAGAAGGACCAGTGTGTGTGTAGCTGGTCCCATAGGACAGTGTTTCTGCTCTGGGTGGGAAACGCCGCTCTGCTGGTCAGCACAGGGTGGCAGCCAGCTCGGTCCTGGGCAGGCAGAAGGGAGAGGGCAGGCAGGGACTGCCTGCATGACACGACACGGCACGGCTGCGAGATCTGGCTGATCCAGACTTGCACGCCACCCCTGCCTGCTCCATCTGGAGCGAGGAAGAGCAGAAGGCTTTGCCCGCGCAGGGATCTCCCTGCTGCGCACGAAGGCACAGTTGCGGTGGGTTGAATGCTGTGCAGGTGAGGTGTAAGCCGCTCCTGCCTCTTACTTCCCTCCAACACGTCCCAGGTGCCTCCCTCAGCCTGTGCCGGAAAAGCCCCAGCAGACCTGTCACGCAGCCCTCAGATCAAGCCTTCGCTCTCCGGATCACTCCTTGTTTATTATTGCTACTGCTGCTGCTTCCGCTCCCTCCCGACGTCTCTGCTCTTCCAGGGCCGCCTGGCAGCAGGATCGTTATTCCCGTGCGATTAGTGGCAGCTCCCCGGCACTGCTGCCGAAGGCCTGCAGCATTTCTCCATATTTAGAAGAAGCTGATGGTGGCTGAGATGGTTCACTGCTGTGGGTGAACAACAAGGAGCCGAGCTCGAAGAGCGGCTATTTTCGTGCCACCCCCAACCCGCGAGCACCAGGTGCTAACTACTTCATAGCAAAGCTTGTTCTCTTGGGATCTCCAGCCCACTTGTTCGCACTGAAGAGGCAGGAGTGGCAGCGGAGAGACAAGTACCTGAACTCTGGGAGGCTTAAGTGCTTGTCTGATTGAAAAATCAGCCCTTGGATGTGTGGAGGTTCACCCACCATTGTGCTGGCAATGCTGAAGGAGTCGGACGAGTGTGCTGGTGATGGCACGGGAGGATGCTCTTTGCATTACTCCCACCTCCTCTGTGAGGATTGCTGGCTCGGGTGGTCAGGGGGAAATGACTGAACCCCAGCTTCCCTAATAAACCTAAATTTTCCCTCAGCACATCAGTTAAACCTCCTGTGAACTTCAAAAGATGTTTGAGTAGGGGATTTTGTTTGTTTGTTTTAGTTTTCCCGAGAGTTATCTGCCCATACATCTGCTTTATAGTCCATAACTTGCCCTTAGCAACAGCCAGGCCCAAACTTTGGATCGTGATCTCGTCTCTCAGTGGGGCAGTGGAATCGACTTCCCAAGGGATGGACTCAGGCCAGGACATGTGGTGCTGGAATTGAAGTCCTTTGAAAACCTGGCACAGGTAGAGGTGGGAATTTGCAGGCAAATCCTGCAAAATCCTGAGCGGATACAACTTCGCACTGCTGCGCTGCGGCTGGAGGAACTGCTGCTGCTGCTGTCACCCGCAGAGGACACGGCCCTGGGACTCAGACCCCTACTTTGGCTCCATGGCCTTATTCCCATCTGAACTTTCCGGTGCTTTTTGCCCCTATCTACTACTGCAAATTGCACAACAACTGCTGGACCCTCAGGAAACAGTTTTTAATGGCTGGAACTAACATTTCCCGCTTGGCCGAGGCAGCTGACAGAGGCTGGAGCAGTGGGGCCTCTGGTGATCTTGTTAGTGGGCACCGCGGCCTCAGAGGCGCTGCGGAGGGTGCGTAACGAAGGCGCACGTCTCATTTCTGGAGACAGTGAAGTCCCGTGTTTAAGCACCTATAAACTCCACGCTGAGGAACAAGCCATGCACCGACTCGCACGTCTCCGCACCGAGCAGGGCTCCCCGATTCGGGGCCAGGCGGCGCGAGGCGGGTCTGTGCCGCAGATGCCATGCATCTGCTTTTGGGAGTGCGCATGAGCCTGGCCTGGCTTCTCGAACCACCTCTCCGTCACCGTGCACTGGGGCACGGTAGTCGAGCGCTCTGCACGGCTGCAGCGGGGCTGGGCTGCGGGGCAGGGGGCGGAAGGAAAGGGGCTTTCCCTGGCACCGCCAGCTTCCTGCTCCTGTCAGCGTACCGAAGAAAAGGAAACGTTTCCCAAGCCCTCGGTTTCAAACCACACTAAGTGCATTTTGCAAGATGCCACCAGTCGCTGGGTAACATACATTACTCGCCTTATTCTGCCCGAGGAGTTGCATTTAATATCCTGCCTATTTATGTTTTTTAAAGACCGATTAAATATTAAAGGCATTTATCAAGGTTTAACGCTGCAGTGAGTGTAACAGCTTGGATGCCAGCGATGCCAGTGCGTGTGGTTTCAGTGGGGAGGTGCAAGGGGAACGGCGGGTTTCTGAGCTGCTCTGCCCTGCACTGACCCAGCCGCGCAGAGCACGGTGGGGACGTGGGTGACGCAGGGGACTCGAGAGGGGACACTACCGCCCTTTTCAGCTCCGGGTCTCTGCTTTGAATCTGAGCTAGGCAGGCACAGAGAGCTGTAACTGTCTGAGAGGCGCCCGCTCTCAGGATGCATCCCCACTCGGGATGTGAAAGCTCCTAATCATGTACCAAAACCTTTCTCCACTCCGCTCTGGAAATCTGAAATCACAGCCACCGCCTGAATAGAGCTGGTTTGGGAATTTGTCAACTACATGTGTTTTCGTCAGTAAATACCAGTTTGTTGAAATTCAAAGCCTTCCAAAAAAGGATCAATTGTGACAAATTACCCATTTCACAAGAATTCTGGAAAAAGGCTCAGAAGGTCAAAATGTCCCATTTTTGACACTTTTGAAATGAAAGAAAATCAATTTTTAGGTTAATAAATCTAAGGTAATTTATAGTTTTGCAAAAAGAACTAGAAATGAAAAGCAACTATCAAAATGTTTTGAAATTATTTAAAAAAAACCCTATTCAGTGGAATCAAAAGGGTTTTTTTTCAAGATTTTTTTTTCTTTTACTGCTGTTGGAATTTTACACCTCTGTTCCTGGTGCTGGTGGGAACTAATTTCTTTTCTATCTCAAGAATTGCAGGGGTGGGGAGATGCTTCCTCAGCCGGTTCTGGTCTCGCTAACACGACCTCAGATAGATTATCACTGTTATTGACATTACAGCAGATGCCAGAGGCCTCAGCTAAGCTCCACTGCCCAGGAGGCTCCGGGTGAGCATGTCTGCAGACATCCATCCTTCTCCCCCTTCAAGTGCCAGCCCTGCCGCGGAGGGTGAGCGAGGAAGACCCATCGGATCAGCTGTCACCCTCGTGAGCTGACGGCACGACGCAGGGCAGGATGCAGGTTGCAGCCCCGGTGCAAGTTGCCGAGAGGAAGGGGACCCTCTGGAGCCCCGAGGTATCTGGCTGTTCCCAGGCTCCCCGTTCAGCAGACCCCAAACGGACGGACAGGCAGTGAGCCCTTGAACGCAGAGCAGATGACAGTGCTGAGAGGGGAGCAGATAAGGGGAATGCTTTCCCTGCCCTCCCCGTCCCCCTCAGCCTGGTTAGACGCAGCTGTGTCCCCCTGGATCTGCAGCATCGGGCACTGGTACCCCACATGGGAAAGCAAGACCGCTCCCTCGGGCAGCATAAAACCTGCAGGCCTGGAAAAGGGGTATCCTGTTCAATATGATACGCCTCTGCCACCATTTGGTGTGGATGGCTTCCTTGTGGCTGTCCCACCAAGGACCCCACACCGCCACCGGAGTCCCCGGCTCCTGGTACCCCGTGCTTTGGGGTGGGCTGTGCTGGGGCTGTCCGGGGCTCGGCGGCCGGCATGCAGGTGGGCATGCGCTTTCCGATAGACATCTGTGCAAAGATAAAGGCAGCAGAAAGGGAAAATATGCTGATAGAAATAAACGAGGGTGAGATAATGAAGCAACATCCAACATTTCCAGCGATGAGTAATAGGCAGGCAGATCAAACAGGCACCCTGTTAGGGGTAGCAGTGACAGAGGGAGCCAGCCGGTCCCGTCTCTCTCCCTGCACGCTTCTTCGCCCTCTCTCTCCCCTCCTCCCTTGCCCTCCTCCCCCTGCATAAATCTTTCATCCAGAAAAACGTCTCTCTTCATAAGGAGAGAAAGAATTAAATATTTCACGAGACTGCAGTCAATCTTGCAGGACCCTTCTGTTGACATTTCAAACATATATTTGACATTGCTTTCTCATTCCCTCCTGGTAGAGCAGAGAGCTCTGCAGAAAGTCCATTACCCTCCGCAAGGAGGGGACGCCGTGGGCTGTTCAAGCCACCCTAACGGAAAATGAGATGGAGAGCAACCCTCTACCACCCTGTTTCCCCCTCCTTTTATCTCCCCTCTGTTTCCTTCTCCCTCCCTTTCTGCCTCTCCCTCCCCAGCTCCTCTGGAGCACAGGCAGCCCCTGCTCTGTGTTTTGTCCCTTCCAGCAAAGGCTGAGTTGTGCCCTCGCTGTGTCCAAGGCAGGACCTAAAAGCCACTGGCTCAGTCAGCGCTGAGGGTTTAATAAAGCATCGCCGAGCCACATCCTGGGGGAAGCCCGGCCCCTCTGCTCTCCGGCACCCATGACAGCTCTCCCCTCGTGGGCACAAAGCACAGATTACACCGGGAAGAGGATAAAGGCTGGGGTTTCATTCTGCTGCCAACCTCTACATATCAGCTGGCCATTAAAATCTGGAAGGAGGGTGATGAGACCCCTTCTCCTCCAAATCCGCATTCCTCTCCCCAGGGCACTTGTTAGTCTTTGATGCTCCTGTGCGTCTCTGCCACCAGATAGAACAGGGCTTGGGCAGCATGAAGGCAGTGTTAAATAGCAGCAGCGGCTGAAGGGCTTGCCTTCTCCACGAGAGGAACATCACTGCCGGCTCTGTCCCCCACCACGCACCCTGAGGTCCCCACCGCACAGCAGGGCAGCAGCAGCAGCCACGGCCGCTTTGCCAGCACCCTGGGAAACATCGTCACAAGGCTGGTAGGAGAGCCCCGGAGCTGTGCCAAAGGGGTGACACTCCCAAGGCTCCTTGCACAGGGAGTCTCACTCGCAGCTGGAGCACCAAAGGGTGGGGAACCCTCACCCCCACGCAAGAACCAAGGGAGAAGAAAGGTGGAGGGACATTCCTTCCTCAGCACCAACATAGCCAAGTGTCTCTCAAACACGTAAGCCATCTTCAATAGCTTCCCGGGTGCCAGAAACCCCAGCTGCTCTCTGTGCTGCTGCCAAAATCTCCAGTGTTCCTCTCGCATCCCAGGAGGCAAAAATCCGCAGAACGCGGGGCGCTTGCAGCAGGGCTGGACAGGGCTGGGTGGCATGTCCCCACGAGCCACCGGCACAGCGTGCCCTGACCGTAGCCCACCACAGCAGGGTGCAAGGATGCCGGGTCCAAGCTGTCACCCCCTGTTAGTGCTTCTCTGGCAACTACCTCTCATCCCTGTGGCCCCTCTGTGTCCTCTCCCAGCCTGCTCTCCAGAGAGGGAAAAATGGCAACAGCATCACTGGTTTCTCTTCTGCGATGCCTCCAAACAAGGAGACGAGGACAAGGAGACGCTTTGCAGCAGAGGCACGAGATAATATTTCCAGAGCAGAAGGAAGACCACATCTCACCCCCAAAGTCCCACCTCCAACCCAAGGCATCCACTGCCCATTGCACTCCTTGTGCTAATGCGACCCTCACGAGTCTCATGGAGAGCCATCGCCTGGAGAAACTGGGAGAATCGATTAAAAGGAGGGACCCTGACCCTGACTGCATTTACTATCCTGCATCGCAGCCCCAGGGTCCCGGGATGCGGCTCAGTGGCTTGTGGTGCCTGCAGGCAGGTTTATTCCCTTCCGCAGCCGCAAATAGCTGCAGACTGGAGCAAAAAGGAAGGTTCAAAGTTCTTCGGGAAAGCTGGATGGATTCGCAGAGCCTTCTCCTATTTAATGAGGTTTTACAAATTGTTTCTAAGGTCCTACAATTCCTCCGGTGTGTCAGTTGAACAAATCCCTTCTTTCTTTTTAAATTCTGTATTTAAAGATACATTTAATCCCCGTTAAAATATTTCTCAATTCCTAATAAAACTACAGAACTGAGATTTTCATCTAGCTCTACGCCTCTGACTCAAACTCTTACTGTAACCTTTGAGTCTTCTTTAGATCAGCAGAGATTGATGTTTGTAGATCAAAAGGAAAGATTTATGATCACCGGTATTTCCCCTAGAAACACCCACGACCCACACAAGCTCGCGTAATGAGATCCAATGGCTTGAAGTCAAAGCCAGGCAATTGCAAGCTGGAAAGACGATACCGCTGTTTAAAAGCAAAGGAAATGGAGCAGCAGAGCCGTCTACCGAAGAGCACGTTCTTCTGCCCCTCGGGACCTTTCAGCCCAAAGCAGAGTTTCTAAAAGCAAAGCTGTTCCCCTGGGGATGCCAAAGGCCGCCCCACGGCTCAGCAGGGACCCAGGGTCGAGCGGCGGCACCGGGACACCCCACCCCCCCAGCCTTTCCCTGGGCCACCGAAGGCTGCAGGGCCAGCCTGGGGACTGTCCCCAAAGCCTGGGTGGAAGCCCTGCAGCGAGCGCCGCGGAGGAGGGTTAGCTGAGATGATCGCATTGATTTCTGCTGGCATTAAAGCTCCAGGAAGAGAAAAATATCTTACGTTGCAAGGAAGTATTTTGCAGCGAAGCGTTTATGTGCCAGTTCTCTTCCCTGCTAATTTTTGCTTTGTCAAAGCTACTGGAAAGTATTTCTTATGACTGACAAAGCGGTGGAATTTATGAATAGGCAAATTAAGAATAAAGAGGGAAGAAATAAGTCTGTTGATAAAAAAGCTGAATAATTCAGTTGAGGATCAGTTACTTGAATCGATTCTCCCAGAATTTGAATGAAATAATTCTTACTTAAAGTAAGTTTGTCTTTTGGTTTGAAAACCTGTGAGCTGGAAAGCAACATATTTGCATTTTGCTTTCCAATACATAAACTGAAACTTCATTTTGTAGGCTTTCTTGTTGAATAATCTGCTCTAATTTAATTGGAATTTGAATCCTATAAAAAGCATTTTCTACTTAGTTTTCTACTGATCTTGGGTATTGAGATTTTGTGATCTGAAAAAGCAATACATCTGTGTGTGCTTATTATCATACTCAGAGGAGCTTCATTGTTTTCGCATTTTCTGCTGAATAATCTGTTGAACCTAAAATGGAGTTTTGACTTAGCTCCTTATTGATATTTTTATTTTAAAATGTTATGATACGAAGAGCGATTTGTTTGTGTTTTCTGCTGGGAAGTGTTTTCTATTGAGTAACAGGGGGGCTGAGTCTGTCAATGTTTACAGGAGCAACTAAGTCAACAGAATTACTCATACAATTAGCTTTACCTGGCCCTAATAGCCAGATATTGAAAGATGTTTAAAATGCGGATGGGTGTCTACGGGGCAAGTGAAGAGGGTGTAGACCCCTAATCTTTCTCAGCTCCTCTCTCCATCTTTAGGTGCCTAAGTACCTCCAGCCCAAAGTTTGTAAATCTATAGAAAATGGGGCAGGTTGGAAAAAATAAGCGACGATACAGTTTGGATTTGGTTCTGTCCGCCCAAGCAAAGCCACTGGCTCCTGCCCGGCTTGGACCAAACAATCCCAGGGCACAGGGACAACCCTGCCGGGTCTGCAAAAGGGAACTGAGCCAAGAAGATCCATGTCGGGAGCCTGACTCTGCTACTGGGGCTACAGCTCTCCTGGGAAACGTGTAAAGTGCACACATCCAAACCAATTGCACTGCACCGAGCTCAAGGCCAGGACCCAGACCCACCAAAACTGAAATCAAGCAAATGCATGCACTGAAATCCCGCTGCGGGTCTGGGCCAAAGCTCTGCCTGGGGAAAACCAGTCCTGTCTCATCTATCAGTCTCACTAACGTAAACTCTGCCATAGCTTGTAGCGCCTAATCACTGCCAGGGTAAGTACAACCTGGCACATAATTTAATCACAGCAGCAATCATAAGAAATTAAAATAAATTTATATATGTAATAATCACTCAGCCCTGGGTTATCAATAATACAAGAGCAGCTTGTGAGAGAGCAGAATACTGAATGAACCTGTACCCCGTGCCTGTTCTGCAACAGCCGATCATAATTCACAGCAGCAGACAAACACCGCTGCCCGTGAACGGTGGCAGCTTCCTGCTCAGAAACAAAATGGACAGCAGGAGCGCTAGGGGGAATATAGCATTTTATTCGGTGCATCAACAGAAATGGATTAATATAAGACAGTGATCCTTTGAGCAAAGTCTGGGTAAAATATCACCGAGAGGACAGGAAAGCTACATTGACTGTGAAATAATTCCAAAGGGCAGTATCATAATTTTGGTATCCCTTCTGTCCCATGGGTGTTATTTCACCACTCCTGTCATCAAAAGAAAGGCGTGCAACGCTACACACCAAATTCATTGCATTGGAGACTTGCAGACTGTCGCACTGATGGGTGCACGGACGCATGTGGCAGCCCGGGTCCCTGCTGCTCCCATGGTGTGAGGTGGGACACCAGCGCGGGGCTCAGCATGACCCCGGCAGGCACCGGAGACACGTGGGTCTGCGGGTGGGTGAAGAGCACCGGCTGGATTAGCCAGATGCTGAGGGCACTGTGGCACGACCTTTGGTGGGGGAAGAAAAGACAGATTTGGCTCTCTTACAAGCAGCCAGAAACCCCCCTGACCTCAGCAGGAGCGGCGCCGCCATTCTGCAGGGCAGAATTTGATTTTGAGAGTTTAGGAGTTCAATGCCAACCGTTCATACATGCATAATCCCCCACTTAACTACAGGTGGCCATATGCTGGCGTGGCTCAGAGGCTTTAGCAGGAGGAGCCCGGGATGCACGCGGCTCTCATCAAATGCAAATCCATGAAAGGTCTGCGCTGAGCCCTCCGACGCACCCCTCGCTGGTACTGTGCCAGTGAAATCCCCCTCTCACTGTACGCTAGTGCAAAGCCATCCTGAGAGCCCCTAAGCTTGTGAGCCTGCTTGTTTGCTTCACATTCGCTTTTCTATCACCCCGCTTTGAAAAACCGAGCTGTGAGTTGCAGGGGGCGAGGGGAGGAGACCCTCCCGCTGCATCCCCTGTGCCTGCCCTCGCCAGCCCACCCTCCTCGCCAGCCACCACCCCGCAGCCCGTCCCGACGCAACCCAACAACACCCCGAGGTTCCTCCGAGCTAAATAGGGCGACTTGGTGAAGTGCAGCCCACCCATACAAATGCCCTGCTCCAAATGCCGGGGAAAGCAGCTCGCCCAGAGCCTGCAGCTCCACGCCGGTCCCAGCGCCACGCACGGATGGGGTCCCTCGCTCGCCGTGAGTGACAGTGCAATTTAGGAAAACCACAGCGGTTTCATGTTAACAATCAAATCGCAGAAGGCGACAACGAACGCTGGTAAGGCTCAGAGGCTTGGCTGGTTGATGAAGGCGGGAGGACAAATGTGTCAGGACGAAAAAAGAAAGAGCCAAGCTGAGATGGGGAGGCTGCCAGTGCACGCGGGGCACGGACAGGCTGCCGAAGCACATTGTTGCCTCTGCTGAGCGGGATGTGCCCCGGTGCACGGGGCAGCCCTACCTGCAAGCTTGCACGCGCGCTGCAGCGCACGCTCCCGTGTGTCCAGGCGTGAATGAACGGCCCCTGGGCATAAGGAATCATGTAGTCAGTATGCATTCGGTATGCATCCCTGGCACATATTGCATGCATGCACATCTATGTAAGACACTGTAGCAGAAAGCCCGTGCTCCAGACTTCAGTCAATAAGCAGATGGCTCCCCAGCACTATCATTTTACAACATTACAGCTTCTGCTCTGCTCATGCAGTAAACATTTTCTGGCTTATTGCATGAAAAAAGGTGGCTACTGTGGCTTTGCAAAATTATGTATTTCCTACATTATCCGTTTATTGAATACTTTTGGGGTGGAGGGAGGGAAGAGCATTTCTATTTTTGATTTACATCCTGCAGGACACAGATTTTTCCCTGGATCCCAGTGGGTTTTTGCTTCTTGTTTGCCTCTTTCCAGATTGTTATAGCTCTGTCACTCTTGTGGGGAACCGGGAGATGGAAGGCTGTTATGCAGACATCAAGGGGTTGCGATTGCATGCTGGTAAACATGAGAGCAAGAGGGATTTCTGATGGTATTAGAAACCACAAGGTATCTGCAGATGTAAGTGTTCCTGGAGGCAGTGGGTCTAGCTGTTAGCGGAGCAATTAGACCGGGTGTTATTCCCAGCCCTGTTGCTGCCCTGCAAGTCACCGTGGAGGAGTGGCCGGTGCCCATTTCCCACCCATCCTTCGGTGGCAGCCCCATGGCACGTGTGGGTCCCTGTATCCCACCCTCCAGCCAAGCCACCGCTCATTTCCACCTGGGCCTTAGGAGCTGGGGAAAGGGGGAAGGAAATGATCTGGAGGATATGGCACGGTGCCTTGCTTTACATGTACTGCAATTACCGTGCTGGCATTTTCCCTGTGTTCGGAATAAAAATGTCAATAAGGAACAAGTTATTAAACCAGCAAGACAGTGGAAATGGCAAGAGCTCCCGGAGGCTCGGGGGCCCGGGCATTACTGCAAATGCAGCCCGTTCCTGCTGTCCCTGGGCTCTGGGGCGTGGGGACAAGGCTTGCTCTCCGTGGCCATGGCTGAGGCTGCTCCCTCTCTTCAGCACCGTAAGACTGACCCATCTGGGGCTCCCCAGCCCAACAAGGCACTGGAGCGAGTCCGGCAGGGAGCCATCGGGGTGGCTGGGGACTGGGGCACGTGGTGAACGAGGAGAAGGTGGGTTTTCAGCCTCCAGGCAAGCTGCTGCCCTCCTCCACTCCCCACAATCCCGAGGCTGCCCCAGTAATTGTATTTTTCTCTTTTAATGAGACTTTTCAGCCCTTCTTACTTGCCTTTTCCTTTCCAAGCCTTTTCTTGGTGCCCTGCTGAGCTTTCTGCCTCCACCAGCACCGCCAGAGACCCCCTCAGGGAGCGACCTTTCCAAAGGAAGCAAAGCAATTCCCCACCATCGCTCAACCTCGGGGCTCCTGTGTTGAGCAAGGGTCTCGGCAAAGGGCACCCCCGGCACCGCAGACGCCGGAGGAGACCCCACCATGCCACAGGGCACAGGAGGAGGACGACGAGGGGAGAGAGATGCTCACAGCCAGAGGCAGGTACATTTTCTCGCACGGAGCCCAGCAGGCAGGATGGGGGCAGAGGCTGAGGGCAGGGGTCCGGCTGCCAACAGCACCTGGCAGCAATTACAGCCCGGCCCAAGGAGCTGGGGCAAGCAGGGCACCCGCGGCACCCTCCTGACCAGGGATGGTGAAACAGCCCCGAACACACCTCTGCTCTCCTGCACCTACAGTGCTTCCCGCTCCCTGTTTTCAATTATCAAAGCAAAACAACCCCCCCCCCAAAAAAAACCCCTCCAGGAATTAATTAATGATTCATGTTGGAGCCTTGGCAAACTTTGCTTTGCAGAAGTTCAAAGCAAGAACAATAAGTATTTGGCAAGGAGGAGGCAAGCGGCTCGTGCTTGGCGGCATATGGTGCAGAGCGCTGGCAGCATCGCTCACATCGCACTGCCCAACACCGCGAGGGGCTGCAGGGAACAGCACTACCGAGCCACCCCGAGCTGAACTGTCACAACCCGCCCGACGGATCAGCCACGTAAAAAGTACAACCCAACTATGAATAAATGGGGGGCAGAGGCCTGGGAGAAACGCACGACTGCTGCCAACCTGAAAGGGCTCAGGCCCTGCTGACGGCGGTGGCTGTGCGCGCCCTGCCTGCCGTAGACACGATGCATCCTCCACCCCGCGCTGTCCCACAGGTGTGCCCTCCCGAAAACCTGGGCCCCAGCAACTCCAACTCTGCATCCTGGAGATTTAGGATAATGAGAGATTTTTAATGCAATTAATAGATGTCATGGGACATGGTCTTGTGGGTCTAGAGCAAATGAGGCTTGGATAATTGGTGTTGAAACACATATATTGGTGAGATGATTCTTCCCCCCCTCGACAGAGTTGGAGGCTGGAACATGCTGTCAACTGATACCGTACAAATGCGTTTGGCTATTTGCTGGCGGCATCTTCCAAACAAAGTTCTGATGTGCAGCCTCTGCCAGGCAGCTCTGCAATCCTAGCAGCAAACAAGCTGTCATTTGTTTTTTAAAAAAGCTGCCTGGAAAGCAGCTTTATCCCTATATGCATGCACAAACACACACGCACACGTGCGCACGCAAGCGAGCGGCCAACGGGCACCAGCAGCAGCGTTTCAGGTGCACTGAGCTCTGCCTGCAGCTCCGCTTTCCTTTTGCTCAAGTGAGGGTTCGCTGGGGGTGCAAAGGCACCTTTGATCTGTGGCACCCCGAGACTTGTTAGGGTCGCAGCGGGAGCAGAGCGGTCCGACTGCCCCAGGGCAGGGAAGAGGGATGCCCTGCATGTCATCCTACCAGAGGGACGTGCCACCTCCCAGGCACCCTCCCCAGCAATGTACCCACACCAGCACAGGACACGGTCCTCCACGGACATCTCCATCCCCAGGTGGTCAGGTCAAAGCCATAAATCTTCCTCTACGTTATCTCAGTGGCACCTCCAAACAGCAGGCTAGGACACGCGCTGCTCCCCCAGCTCCCCCGAACCTGCTCCAGGGCTCAGGTGCCCCTTTGCAGGGCACATGTAACTGAAAAGCTGCAAATTTGTCAGAAACTGCAATACCTGGTCTGTGCGAGGTTCCTAAATTGAAAGTTTTGTTTTGTACTGAATTCAATGAATCACAATCATCCGCAAAACAGGACTCAGGAAAAACCCAAGCCCTCACATTTCACTGGGAAACATTCAGGCATTTTGCTGCAGTAAGGGAAAAAGTAATTCATTTCTCAAACATGAACCATAACAAAATGTTAAATATAACCTGGATATTAAATTAAAACATAAAAGTCAAAACATGTCAAATCAAAGAGATACATTTGAATTTCCTGGACACTGTCAACAGACAGAAGTCAGAATGATTTGCTTTGATACTCTCCCACCTGAATGTTTGCTTCGTGGCTACACGCCAATTCTGATAATGCAGCCTGATAAAAAACGCATTTTCCAATGGAAAATTTTATCCCTGATACGCCCTGCTTCCATTTCCAGAGCGCGGGTGCACAGATCTGCCTGACTGAGGATGCAGGGGACGGAGGTGGTGTCCCTCCAGCGTCAGGTCCCCAGCAGAGAGGGGACCAGGCTGCAGCCTTGGGATGCTTCCCCACGCTCGGCTTGTGCAGGACCAGGGGAAGGGGCAGGGGCGGAGCGGCTCCCGCCTGCGCCACTTAACGAGCGGGAAAGCATTCCCTGGGTTATTAAGCATTTGTGTATGGGTTTGGAAACTGTAATCGTGTCACCCCATTATAATTATGGATAAACACAACATGGGCCATTGGAGTGCAATAGAGCATGAGGCTGGAAGGAGAAGGGCCCTGTTCCCTTCCCCATCCTCTCCCCAGCGCTCACTGGGAACGATGGAGACGGCGATGGGCAGCCTGAGCCATCAGCCACGCACCGGAGCTGCTCTGCCAACCAGCCCTGGGCATTC
>NW_008825303.1:3713984-3714549 GCF_000699105.1 Pygoscelis adeliae
GCCTTGCCAAATGAGCTGGCCGGGGGCCAGGCTGCTCCGAGCCAAGCACCGGGAGGGCTCCCTGGGGACAAATCACTTCTGACAACAAAACTGGGAATGAAACCCTGGCTGAGCCCCGTCCCCTGCTGCCACCAGCCACCTGCAGCTGAGCCCCAGCCCCCGCAGAGAGCCATGCAGATGTATTTGTAGGGCCCCAGCCCCTGGGAGCAAAACCACAGCATTGAAGAGAAGCCTGTTTAAAAAACAAAGGTGGGGGGAATAGCATAGCCATGGCCTCGTGTTATTACTGTGCTGCCCTGTATTTCTGTGGTAGTGGAAGTGTACCAGGGGAGACGTGCCTGTCTCGGGATCATTTAACGAAGCTTGAGCACTTCATTAGGCAGCCATGGAGCCTCGCGAAGCCCCACTTTCCCCTCCTGGGCAGCAGTGCCAAAGGCAGCGGGCCGGTGCCAGGGTGCAGAGCCCGGGCTGCCGCTGCCGCCACCGGTGGGGTCCAGGGCATGGGGGTGCCGAGCCCTTCTGCCCGATGGGGCTCACCAAAGGACATAACTGTGCTCAGCCCCCA